>NC_133328.1:499065471-499381971 GCF_042186555.1 Aquarana catesbeiana | reverse complement strand
ACTGCTTAGTCAGTTCAACCACTTCTTGAGCAGCACGGTGTCCTACTTCCCACCTTTCATTGCCTGCATCCAGGTAAGTATAACAGACTTGTGCCATTCCACACATTGATTACCTTTATAAACTGATTATTGCTGGGACATGTTAAATATTCTGATTTCATGGGTTAGGAGGGCCAATTTTTGGGTATTATAGTTTTTTTGCCATTTTTCAGGTGCACTCCTTTTTAAAGCTCAACATATTTGGTATGTTTGTACTTAACACAGGGATTGATTTACTAAAACTGGAAAGTGAAAAATTTGGTGCAGCTCTGCCTAGAAACTAATCAGCTTACAGTTTTTTTTTTTTCTTGTCAAAGCTGAATTAAACAAACTGAGGTTAGAAGTTGATTGGCTACCATGCATAACTGTCTGTGACAGCAGCTGGAGCCAATGGTGCCACTGCTGTGTCTCAGCCAATCAGGGAGGGAGAGTCACGCATGGTCGAAACACTCATGGACATCGCTGGACAGCGATGGACCTCAGGTAAGTATTAGGTGGGCTGCTGCACACAGAAGGCTTTTTATCTTAATGCATAGAATGCATTAGGATAAAAAACCTTCTGACTTTACAACCCCTTTAATGTTATCAATGCGACAGTTGTGCAACAGTCAAAGCCAAAGTCAACAGCCAAAGTCGCACCCATCCAAAGTTGCATCAAAGTCGCAATGGAAAACGTACAACTTAGAAGTTGCACAAGTGTGACTGGAGCCTTATGCTGATTCTTGATTGAGAATGGTTTTGATCAGGAGTTTGAATAAAGCCTTATATTTAACAGAAAATTTAGAAATTATATTATTAAATTAAATTAACTTTAAAGTTTTCTTACTGAAAACATACATTTGATAAACAGTAGCGCAGATATCAAGAGATGTAAAAGTTTGCCATTACCATAATTTTATTGTATGGCTCCTCTGCTTTCAGGCGTCTTAAGTGCGTTTTCATGTAAATAAAAAATTGTGCATTTTAGTATGCGTGGGCAAATAAACAAAAATAAATTGCTCTGGCAGCAAAAGAGTTAAGGCTCTTTCATATCTGAGCATGTTCCTTTCCCCTTTTACACAAGGGACAAGATATTTGAACTGCCATCCATTGTTAAGCTGGCCATAGACATCTAATTTTTTTTTGACAATTCCTGCTGAATTAGCTGAAATTCAATTCAAGGGTGTTTTCTGTCAGCACCACCTGCTTCGAGAAAAGTCCATTTGAAAGAGCCGAGTCTTCAGGCAGCTATGGGTACTGCCGCTGTCTGCATACAATAGCTACATTGTTACATTCTTAGTAAGGTTGAATAAAGACACCAGTCCATCCAGTTCAACCTGAGTGAGTGTGGGTGTGTGTCTACAATTATCCCTATTTATTTAAGGTACCCATATAGTGCCTTCAATTTATGCAGCGCTCCACACATACATCACACACTCACATCGGTCCCTACCCTCAAGGAGCCCAAAATCCAAGGTCCCCAACTCATATTCTTATATTAGGGCCAATTTTGGACAGAAGCCAATTAACCTACCAGAATGTCTTTGGAGTGTGGGAGGAAACCGGAGTACCCGGAGGAAACCCACGCAGGCACAGGGAGAACATGCAAACTCCAGGCAGGTAGTGTCATGGTTGGGATTCGAACCAGCGACCCTTTTTACTGCTAGGCGAGAGTGCTACCCACTACACCACTGTGCCACCGCAATGGTAATTTAGGTAAGCTGGTAATTTGGTTCCTCCGTCCACAGTGATTCATGTTGATGGGGGAATAGATTGATTTCTCTTGTTCACTCCTAGGCTACAATGATTTTTTGATGTTTTTTCTTTTTCTTTTACCCATTCTTCTTCTTTTGGGAAAGTGCAACTTTAGCCTGTAAAAGGAAAATAATCTGCTTCCAGTGTGTTTTTTTTTTCTGGTGCTAGTATATTTGTTTACTTTTGAATAAGGCAAATTTTTCCCCTGCAGAATATGTGTTATCATCAAATTGAACTCCTTGACCTGAACCCAACAAGTGTGAGCACAAGTAGTATACAAAGCCTGCAGCAGCCACTGGGTATCCTGCTGCTGGAAAAAGGACTGCAGCACCTGCAGCCACCAGGGGAGCCGCCAGCAAAGAAGATGCGGGGCAGGACTGAGCTTCCTCCTGATGTCATCAGATGGCTACAGCTTGCAAGGTATGCAGTACAGAAAACAAAAAAACATGTTTGTGTTTTTTTTTTAATTTACGTTTACAGATTAAAGTAAATCTATTTATATCCTAGGTAATTCTGTTTTAGCACATGGTGCAAAAAAAAAAGTGCATAAGCTAAGAATACTAAACTGAAAATTCCTTTTAAAACTATCATTAGATCCAAAGCTATAGGTAGTTAAGCTTCTATACAAATCTAGAGTCTAGCTTAGCCTGTCTGATCCTGCCTCCGGAGCCTTCTTTTTGGTCTGTGAGGCTGTCCATCATATTCAAAGACCATCAAAGACAATGCACAGAGCTGCCCTGATCCTCTTCTTCTTGGGTCCCCTGCTAGAGCTCTGGGCTTCCCCCCCCCCTTCTGAGTGCCCCCATTGTAAGCCGCTCTCGAGCCACCTCTGTGTGTCTATGGGAGACAGAGTACGGCTTAGTCCCACCCCTTATGCCCGTACACACGGTCGGACTTTGTTCGGACATTCCGACAACAAAATCCTAGGATTTTTTCCGACGGATGTTGGCTCAAACTTGTCTTGCATACACACGGTCACACAAAGTTGTCGGAAAATCTGATCGTTCTGAACACAGTGACGTAAAACACGTACGTCGGGACTATAAACGGGGCAGTGGCCAATAGCTTTCATCTCTTTATTTATTCTGAGCACTTTGTCCGTCGGATTTGTGCACACACGATCGGAATTTCCGACAACGGATTTTGTTGTCGGAAAATTTTATATCCTGCTCTCAAACTTTGTGTGTCGGAAAATCCGATGGAAAATGTGTGATGGAGCCTACACACGGTCGGATTTTCCGACAACAAGGTCCTATCACACATTTTCCATCGGAAAATCCGACCGTGTGTACGGGGCATTACTCTCTCCTCTCTGGCTGATGGCTTTTGCTGCTGTGTCTCAGCCAATGTGGAGGCAGAGACCCGGGAGAGCAGCGGCTCTCGTGCACATCGCTGGATTGCGATCGGCCTCAGGTAAGTATTGCGGGGAGGGGGGGTCTGGGGGGAAGCTGCATGCAAAAGGTTTTTTACCTTCATGCATAGAAGCTCCACTTAGGGAAAGTTGAGAATAGTATGTAATTTCTATATGTCTGTGTCTATTGCTATTATTGACATTCATTTTTCACTGAAGTTACCCGCTGCTTATGTGTTTTTTTTATTGTTCTATACTACATTTAAATTGGCTAGGGTTGTGACAGGTTTACTTTTATTTATCTGTTGTAAGATGCTATCTCTTCTCATAATTGAAAACAGAGGTGCGGGAAGGAGACTCACAGTTTGCTTTTTAATAGAAAGGTCCACATTTCTTTCAAAAAGGAATACCATTTAAAAGATATCAACGTATGTGGACATATCGCACCACACAGTAAAGTGTCTTGCAGCTCTTTGGGAGCTATGCTTATACACTAGATGCACTTCACACCAGCCACACATGAAACATCAAAAAAAAAATCTTAAAATTGTGTAGCACTCCCTCCAGTAGGTTGTGTCATGTTTCAAAACATTTTAGGTTGTGTCATGATAAAGATCCTAGCCTTTTGGGGGGGGTTGAAAAAGTTCAGAAACATTGGAAAGGTTGCAATTTTATAAGGAGATTAGTCAACGGGAATCCTGGTGGGATACATAAAGCAAGAACATAAGTGACCAGAGGTCTCAATATAAACTTTGATTTAAAGGATCACTAAAGATAATAATTTTTTTTTTAAATAACAAACATAAAATGCATTAAGGTGAAAAAACTTTTACCTTTACAACCCCTTTAAATTGCTTCATTAGTACTGCATACTATTAATTCTGAATTCTCTTAAAGGATAAATTCACCTTACTGAACATGTTACACCCTATTTAGGGTGTAACATGTTCAGCATCAGACCTTCTCCCCCTGATCCCTCCCCTCCCTCCTCCTCCCCCGTGTGGCAGTGAGCCATGGATCTTCTCCCCCGTACTCGCTGCAGCAATTCAAAGAGAGCATCGCCGCGCAGGGCTCTGCACATATGGCTGCGTCATTGATTTACAGACCCCTGTGAATCAATGATCTAGAAGTACCGACATCCTTTGCGGTTGTCGGCTTGTAGTTCTCAATTAACTACCATGGGGCTGTTCAGCGCTGTGGTAGTTAATTGAATCTTCCCATCAAGGTAAAACTGTCTGCCTGTACACTGTACGGCAGACAGCTTACACTGACAGTCTGCAGAAGACCTACATGGCATCAGCAGTCTGCTGATCGCTGGTGCAATGCTTTTCAGGCTCCTAAAACATGTGAATGAACACACTACAGTGCATCCGAAAAGTATTCACAGCGCTTTACTTTTTCCACAATTTGTTATGTTATGGCCTTATTCCAAAATGAATTAAATTCATTATTTTCTTCAAAATTCTACAAATAATACTCCATAATGACAACATGAAAGAAGTTTGTTTGAAATCTTTGCAAATTTATTAAAAATAAAACCCCGAAAAAACATTTACATAAGTATTCACAGTCTTTGCTCAATAATTTGCACCTTTTGGCACCAATTACAGCCTCAAGTCTTGTTGAGTATGATGCTACAAGCTTGGCACACCTATTTTTGGGCAGTTAATCCCATTTTTCTTTGCAGGACCTCTCCATCTCCATCAGGTTGGATGGGGAGTGTCAGTGTACAGCCATTTTCAGATCTCTCCAGAGATGTTCAATTGTCTGGACTCTGGCTGGGCCACTCAAGAACATTCACAGAGTTGTCCTGTAGCCACTCCTTTCTTATCTTGGCTGTGTGCTTAGGGTCACTCCTGTTGGGGGATGAACCTTCACCCCAGTCTGAGGTCCAGAGCGCTCTGGTTCAGGTTTTAGTCAATGATGTCTCTGTATATTGCTGCATTCATCTTTCCCTTAATCCTGACTAGTCTCCCAGTTCCTGCCGCTGTAAAACATCCCCACAGCATGAAGCTGCCACCACCATGCTTCACTGTAGGGATGGTATTAGCCAGGTAATAAGCAGTGCCTGGTTTCCTCCAGATGTGATGCTTGCCATTAAGGCCCAAAGAGTTCAATCTTTGTTTCATCAGACCAGAGAATTTTGTTTCTCATGGTCTGAGAGTCCTTCAGGTGCTTTTTGGCAAGCTCCAGGCAAGCTGTCATGTGCTTTTACTGAGGAGTGGCTTCCATCTGGCCACTCTATCATACAGGCCTGATTGGTGAAGTGCTGCAGAGATTGTTGATCTTCTGGAAGGTTCTCCTCTCTCCAAAGAGAAATGCTGGAGCTCTCTGAGTGACCATCTGGGTCTTAGTCACCTTCCTGACTTAAGGCCCTCCTCCTCCGATTGCTCAGTTTGGCCAGGCAGCCTGCTCTAGAAAGAGTCCTGGTAGTCCCAAACTTCTTCCATTTATGGATGGAGGCCACTGTGCTCATTGGGACCTTCAATGCTGCAAAAAAAATTCTGTACCCTTCCCTAGATCTGTGCCTTGATACAATCCTGTCTCGGAGGTCTACAGACAATTCCTTGGACTTCATGGCTTGGTTTGTGCTCTGACATGCACTGTTAACTGTGTGACCTTATATAGACAGGTGTGTGCCTTTTAACCACTTCAGGCCCGGAAGATTTTACCCCCTTCCTGACCAGAGCGTTTTTTGCGATTCGGTACTGCGTCGCTTTAACTGACAATTGCGCGGTCGTGCGACGTGGCTCCCAAACAAAATTGATGTCCTTTTTTTCCCACAAATAGAGCTTTCTTTTGGTGGTATTTGATCACCTCTGCGATTTTTATTTTTTGCGTTAAAAACAAAATAAGAGCGACAATTTTGAAAAAAACGCATTATTTTTTACATTTTGCTATAATAAATATCCCCCAAAAATATATAAAAAACATTTTTTTTCCTCAGTTTAGGGCGATCGTATTCTTCTACATATTTTTGGTAAAAAAAAAATCGCAATAAGCGTTTAATAATTGGTTTGCGCAAACGTTATAGCGTTTACTAAATAGGGGATAGTTTTATGGCATTTTTATTAATAATTTTTTTTTTTACTAGTAATGGAGGCGATCAGCGATTTTTATTGTGACTGCGATGTTATGGCGGACATGTCGGACATTTTTGACACATTTTTGGGACCATTGTCATTTATACAGCGATCAGTGCAATTAAAAATGCACTGATTACTGTGTAAATGGCACTGGCAGTGAAAGGGTTAACCACTAGGGGGCGGGGAGGGGTTAAGTGTGTCCTAGGGAGTGATTACTAACTAGGGGGATGGGCTGTATGTGTGACGTCACTGATCTCTGCTCCGATGACAGGGAGCAGAGATCGAGTGACACTTGTCACTAGGCAGAACGGGGAGATGCTGTTTACAACGGCATCTCCCCGTTTGTCCTCTCCGTGAGGCGATCGCGGGTATCCCCGCGGCGATCGAGTCCGCGGGACCCGCGACCCGACTCACGGAGCTCCCGGCCGGCGCGCGCACGCAATGGCACGGCGGGCAATTCAAATGGACGTACAGGTACGCCCATTTGCCCAGCCGTGCCATTCTGCCGCCGTACATCGGCGTGCGCCGGTCGGGAACCGGTTAAAATCATGTCCAATCAACTGCATTTACTACAGGTGGCCTCCAATCTAGTTGTAGAAAAATATCAAGAATGATCAGTGGAAACAGGATTCACCTGAGCTCAATTTTGAGTGCCATGGCAAAGGCTGTGAATATTTATGTACATATGATTTTTTTTTTTTTTTTTTTTAATACATTTGCAAAGATTTCAAACAAACTTCTTTCACATTGTGATTATGGGGTATGGTTTGTAGAATTTTGAGCAAAATTATTAATTGAATCCATTTTGGAATAGGGCTGTAAGATAACAAAATGTGGAAAAAGTGAAGCGCTGTGAATGCTTTCCGAATGCACTGTATATTGTCAAAAGTATTGGGACACCTGCCTTTACACGCATATGAACTTTAATGGCATCTCAGTTTTAGTCCGTAGGGTTCAATATTGAGTTGACCCGCTCTTTGCAGCCATAACAGTTTCAGCTCTTCTGGAAAGGCTGTCCACAAGGTTTAGGAGTGTGTTGATGGGAATGTTTGACCGTTCTTACAAAAGTGCATTTATGAGGTCAGGCACTGATGTTGGTCGAGAAGGCCTGGCTCGCAGTCTCCTCTCTAATTCATCCCAAAGGTGTTCTGTCAGGTTGAGGTCTGGAATCTGTGCAGGCCAGTCAAGTTCCTCCACCCCAAACTCTCTCATCCATATCTTTATGGACCTTGCTTTGTGCACCTGTCCACATCATTTGGTGGAGGGGGGATTATGGTGTGTTTTTTTTTTTTTCTTTCAGGGATTGGGCTTGGCCCCTTAGTTCCAGTGAAGGGAACTCTTAAAGTGGTCGTAAAGGCACAAGTTTTTTTTACCTTCATGCATTCTATGATTGGCTTTTGGCAGCAGCGGGAGCTATTGGCTCCCGCTGCTGTTAATCACAGCCAGTGAGCCAATCAGCAGACGGAGGGGACGGGGCTGAACCACGGCTCAGTATGTGAATGGACACAGAGCCATGGGTCGGGAGCGCGCCTGCTTGGTTGCCCCCACAGTAAGCTGCTTACTGTGGGGGCACCCGGCGGGAGGGAGAAGCTAGGAGTGCATGTTTGTTATTTTAAAAAAACAAACAAGGCTTTAGTATCACATTAAGGCATCAGCATACCAAGACATTTTGGACAATTTCATGCTCCCAACTTTGTGGGAACAGTTTGGGGATGACCCCTTCCTGTTCCAACATGACTGCACACCAGTGCACAAAGCAAGGTCCGTAAAGATATGGATGAGCAAGTTTGGGGTGGAGGAACTTGACTGGCATGCACAGAGTCCCGACCTCAACCTGATAGAACACCTTTGGGATGAATTAGAGCGAAGACTGTGAGCCAGGCCTTCTTGTCCAACATCAGTGCCTGACCTCACTAATGCGCTTCTGGAAGAATGGTCAAACATTCCCATTGACACACTCCTAAACTTTGTGGGCAGCCTTCCCAGAAGAGTTGAAGCTGTTATAGCTGCAAAGGGTGGGCCAACTCAATATTGAACCCTATGGTCTAAGACTGGGATACTATTAAAGTTCATGTATATGTAAAGGCGGGCGTTCCAATACTTTTGATAATATAGTGTATATATACTGTATGTATATATGTATGTGTGTGTGTGTGTGTATATATATATCTATATCACACACACTTTTTTTTTATAGGTGGGGTAGGAATTGTATCATATATAATATTTTTATTATTTATTTATATATAGGGGAATTAATAAAGTTCATTGTATTGTTTCTTGGAGTTCTAATAAGTTTCTTTAACCTCTTCGTTCTTGCGCTATAGCTGAAAGATGGCTACATCGTGGGCCTAAATTGCCAGGAGGGCGTCCACAAGACTCGGCTGATCGGAGTAAGGGGCCAATCCTGACCCCTTACCACGTGATCAGCTGTCAGCCAATGACAGCTGATCACGTAATGTAAGCAGAAACGGTAATTGGCTATTTTTGTTTTCTCACGCTGACAGCGTAAGAAGAAAATAAAAGGCCGATCATCGGCTTCTGTCAAAGAGACATCAGTCCTGAACAGGGAGAGCCACTGCCCCCTCATCTGTGCCCACGAGTGACACCTACCAGTGCCCATCAGTGCTGCCCACCAGTGCCCATCAGTGCTGCCCACCAGTGCCACCTATCAGTGCCAATCAGTGTCCATCATTGCCACCTAATAGTGCCTTTCAGTGCCACCCATCAGTGCCACCTATAAATGCCCATCAGTGCTGCCTTATCAGTGCCTATCAGTGCAGCCTCATCAGCGCACATCAATGAAGGAGAAAAATTACCTGTTTGAAAAATTTTAAAACACACTATGAAAACTGAGAGTAAAAAACAGAAATACCTGCGCTAATTTGATGATGTCATAAAGATAAGAAGCAGCCAGCATAAATTTGTTTATTATAAAATCAATACACATATAAACTAGGTATGCAGTGCCAATAAGCCGTGTTCAAATGATAGTCCATGACAATAAAAAGAAGTAGCCCCACACCAGCTTCAGTGTGAACACAGCACACCACACCACCGTGTTTACAATCGATCTGCTTACCAGAAACATGGATATAACAGGCTCATGTCATAAATCATTTGTCAGCATCTGTATGGATCGCCAGGCTGTGGACAGCTTCACAGCACAAAATGAAAAAGCAACCAGTGGGGTGGCTCACTTTAGCAACACAACTCCAAACTTACTTGTAATCAATCCACTCCACTCAGCTCGCCAATCATGGGAAATATGCTATATTGTCAGAGTTCAGATTCACAGACATGTTAGCAGAGTCCAGTCCTGCAGGCACAGCAGCCATCTTCACTGCTGGGCGAATTTTATATAAGTTGTCATAGTTTGGATAATCTCGGGGAGGGCACTAGGTTTTGTTGCTGAAGTGAAGGAAGCACATAATCATCTCATATTGGGATCTGGGCATTACTGAAGAAGGAATAGGCATGGGGTGGGTGGACCAGTAGGCATGTCCTTCTTTTTTTTTTTTTTTTTTGTAAGCCCCATGTTAAGGAAGAGGCCAATAAACAATTTGAATTGCTCCAAAGATTTCTCCACTCATATGGACGGGCATAGGATGAATGGAGGTTGTTATAAATATACTGCTTGGCATAAAGATTTGTCTGTTCCACAGTAAATTGAAGCAAAGAATAAATTAAAAAAAAAAAAATTTCAGAGAAATTCTCTGTATCGTCCTGCACAACCTGGCTGTGCGGTGAAAGGGGGAATGCTTGCTGATCCCGAGTTGGAAGGCAGCTATGTTAGGTTGGCGTGAGCATTTGGGAGGTATGTTGTGGTCCTGACTCTTGGAGGATGCGACACTCCAGTGTTGGTACTTGGGGGTGATACTGCAATGCTGGTACTGGGCATTTCATCCCGGGGTCTATCGCTGGCAGCTGCCTGGTTTTCTGAGCGCTGTACCCTTTTAGGAGGAGCCCTTTCTTCCTCCGATTCGGTCGCCGATAGACTGCTTTCAATCAGTTCAAACTCTGAATCGGAATCTGACTGTGAGAGCTCCCCGCTGCTGTCATGCTTGGGATCTGAAACGCCTCCTCACTGATGTAAACTTTTTTGGACATGCTGCTGATGGTGGGTGTGCGACGGGTACTTTGGTGATGGGCTGGGAGACGGGTACTTGGGTGACGGATAACTGCTGACAGTAACTGATGGGTGGCAGGGGGCGATCACTGGTGGGTGACTGGTGACGGTCACTGGTGGGTGACTGGTGACGGTCACTGGTGGGTGACTGGTGACGGTCACTGGTGGGTGACAGGTGCACCTCTGATGGTCACAGATGGCAGTCTCTGATGGTGACCAGTTCACTTTATGGGCACTGATGGGTGACAGGTGCATCGCTGACTGTCACTGATGGCAGTCTCTGATGGTGACAGCTGCACTTTATGATTACTGATGGGTGACAGGTGCACTGCTGGGCACTGATGAGGACTGTTACATTGCTGATGGGGCGATGTGACAGGTTCTCTTTATTCTGTGCTTTGGTGCAGTACAATAAAGACACGTATCGGTAACTCACTGATCCTGGCTCTTCTCTCCTCACACTGGAAAGCCAGTTACCGGTCTGTCTTTACATTTGTAAACAGCTGTGAATGGATAATATGGTAAACAGCTGAGGTCATTGGCTGTTTACCCCTGTCGGTAAGGAGCTGTGTCCTGGGGACACGCTGCCACCAAAAGCGCTGCGCGCTTCCGATCACTTTTGAATGAGTCTACGTCACCCCGGAACGAGAGCCGCTCCACTCCTTCGTCATTGTAATATACGGCGGACTGGAGGCGGCTAATATAGATTGATTTTGGGTAACAGTATTTGTGGTATTAACCACTTTAATACCAGCCACTTTTACCTCCTTCCTGCCCAGGCCAATTTTCAGCCTTCAGCACTGTCGCACTTTGAGTGACAATTGCGCGTTCATTCAACACTGTACTCAAACTAAAATTGTATCATTTTGTTCACACAAATAGAGCTTTTTTTTTTTTTTTTTTTTTTTTGGTGGTATTTCTTTTTCTTATATATTATTGGACACAGAGTTAGGCTAATATTCATTACCTACTGGTTATACTTCATCTCCAGGTGGATGGACACTGGTAGACCAAAGGTGTTTAGACAGGAAGTGATCCCCTATATAACCCCTCCCATACAGAAAGTACTTCAGTTTTTATCAGTGTCTGCAAGGTGGATGGCACGGTTGTTTAAGCTCTCTGAGCTCCAGGTCTTTAGTCCTACAAACGGTTCTTAAATGAATCAAGGGATTGACCGATCGGATCCATTTGACAGAGGCTCTATATGCTTATGTAGCGCCCTCTACTTTTAGGTAGGTGCTATAGTGGCATTTTGGTAGTGTAGGACTTAGTTGCAGGTAAATTTGGCCAGGCCTGTGGTTTTTCTAGGCCTGGTTGTTTTGATTCAGGAGTGGGGGTGTTAGGATAGCCGGGGGTGTGGCCACCAATGCTTAGGCTCAGAGATACCTTCTCTGCTAAAACTGGAGATTGTTCTGGAAAAGCAGAGGATGGACTGAGACCTGAGTGGCAGGGAGCTCATGTGAGAGTTCTGACCAATCAATGATTTGCTTGGTCGACAGGAGGTCTCTCATATAAGCTAGGGTCACATGTTCCGGAGAGGAGGTGGTGGAGTTTGGGAGAGGGCGAGGCCAGGAAGGCCGAGGGCCTGGGGCCCTGGAGGAGGAGAACCTTGAGCATGCCTTCAAGGGAGGTTCAGGGTGGAAGCCTGAAGCACAGAAAAGCCAGCATGTAGAGCTGGGGAAGAGCCGGGCATTCCCATGCGGGGAATGTACTGTGCAAGCAAAAGGGAAATAGGAGTGAAGCGGAGGAAGTGAACTGGCAGATCAACTGTCTGTGACCAAAGAACACAGCGTTGATTGTGGAGAACAGGTCAGTGAAGCTTAAAGAAGCAAGTGCAGGAGCGAGTGAAGTAATGTGCTGTGTGGCTACGGGACACAGTACAAGAAATAACAGACAGTAACTTCCAAAGACTGAAGGGTGTTAGTATGCGAGTCATGAAGAAGGCGGTGCAGGCCTTTGACCATAAAGAATTAATACTCCAAAGGAATCATATCAGTCAAGCAGAGGAACTATTCAGAGTAGTACCTTCTGTTCAACTTGGGAGCACTGTACAGGGGAATTTACAAAGTGGATAGTCCAAGTAGCCCAGAGGGATCTACAAGGGTAAAATTCAGGAACCCAAAAATGGCTACAGTTATGGATTATACCCTCATAAAGTGGGGTCTGGTGGAGCATCTCATATCTACCCATAGATAACCCAGAACATCCCCGTAAACAAAGCGCAAGAAAAACTAACTATTGACTGTTTGGTGTGTTATACTTGGTGATGGAGAGGTCAGAAGCGGGGTGAATGGCAAATTATGTACTACTCAGCAGCCCCTACGGGGGTACCGCTACACTTAGATAAATGGTACCCGAGCCTCGCAAAGAAGACACAAGATCCTGCAAGGTTTTGCCTGTAATGTGGCCTCCGGGCATTGGATCCTGCGAAGTGGAATCCTGGACACCGCAACGCCAAGGCATTCCTGTGGGGTGCTGTACAGGTCCAAGGGAGTGGACCATAAACATGAAAAGGGTACCCAGTCCTTGAAGGTCCTCAAGTGACAGAAACCCGCTGTGATGGGTGAAGATTGGACTCTTAGTTTCTAAGCTGCCCTGCGCCTGGACAGGTAAGTGAAACCACTTTATTTACTTATTGTGGGGTGTCCCAGTGATTGTAACAATCAGTCAAGCTAGCTAGAGGCTGGAAACCTGTGTGCAGTGGCCATACCGGGGAGTTTTGGGCTAGCTTTGAGTGTTTGAAAAGTGTACCTTTTTTGCTTATGTCTGGCTGTTTTTTACCTGTATGATGGAGCAGGACGGTGCGCCATTTCGACTTGGTTTGTCATGGCGCACGTGCGTTGGCAAGAGCGCCGCTGTGCTCAGCAGTTTGGCGGCCATGGCGCACGAGGCCTAGCAAAGCCACACATGCGCCATATCCTTTATCTAGGCACACGAAGATTTGCGTTATACGCAAATACAGCCACGCCTGTTCGCCAGGACCACGCACGTGCGTGCACAGGCTAAAGGTGCTTAGCAGGATTGTTGCATAGGGGCTTGGTGAGGCCTAGTAAAGGGTTTCCCTTCTGAGGTGTGTTAATACTACACCCAGGTACTCTCTTTTTGTGGCTTGTAAATGTCTTTAAAAAAAAAGGAGCGGGACTCACACTACAGGGAAGGGCACACCTGTGTCGTCAGTAGTTCCTGATTAAACTAGTCGTATTCCTAGTGTTGTATTCCCTGAAGGACCAGAGGCTTCCGGTCAATCTGAGCCGCAGCGCCTATCTGATATTGTGCATACAGTCAATGCTGCTGCTTCACCCTTTATCACCAATGATGAACTGTACTCGGCCCTGGCTGGGTTAGAGCACAGGATTGCTGGCATGATTGCCTCCATCCTGCAGAGTGGCAAGAAGTGTGACAGATCTCCCTCCCCGGAGCCTCCTAGTTTGGAGCAGGAATGGGTTGAGGATGGGAAGGAGCTAGGAGCTCAGGATTCTGTGGAGGGCCTGGCGGATGAGTCTGCTTCTGAGCAATCTCGACAAGAAGATATGCAGTTGATGTCTGCTTCTCAGTCGCAGAGGCTTTTGATCCAGACTCTTACCGGGATGGTTCGTTCTGCCTTTAATTTGCCTCCTGCAGATGTTACTGAGCCCCCGCAGTCCTCTTTGGGGTCCCTGAGGCCTCTTCAGGCCGCACAGGCTTTCCCCTTACACCCTCTGTTGGAACAGGCGGTGTATGCTGATTGGGAACATCCTGACAGGATTTTTGTTCCTCCTAAGAGGTTTTTCCTTTATATTCCATGGATGAAAAGTTTAAGAAGAGGAGCGTGCCAGCCATAGATGCAGCAGTCTCTTCTTTAAACAAGAACTTAACTTGTCCGGTAGATAACGCACAGGGCTTGAAAGACCCTGTTGACAAGAAATTTGAGTCATTATTAAATGCTTCCTTTTCTTTGGCCAGTTCAGCTATTCAGCCAGCTGTTGCAGCAATTGGTATCTTCCTGTCCGTAAAGGATCAGGTCAGATGGCCTGACAGGCCTATCCGGGAAGGATGATCTTGCTGAAAATGAGACAGATATTCCTTGAGTACTGTGTGTTGCTGTTGACTCCTTAAAGGATTCAATACAGCAGGTTTGTTGTTTAGCTCTCTTGTCTGTACATACAGTAAGTGCAGACTTTTGTGGCTTAAGAACTGGTCAGCTGAACTTCCTTGTAAAACGTTATTGGCAGGTTTCCCTTTTCATGGGGAACATTTATTTGGTGGTCATTTGGACTAGTATATCCAAAAGATTTCCGGAGGGGAGAGTTCTCTACTTCCTGTGAAGAAAAGCACCAGGCGTTCCTCATTTAAAAACCTCAGGGACTGCTTCCTCAAGTGTCTCAGTGCCAAGGCAGTTTCTGCCACCAACAGGGTGCTAGAGCCAGGGGCAAGGCCAGGGCCAGAAAAAGCCCTGGGTCCAAAACTCTTCTAAACCCAGCACCAAGCCCTCCTTTTGAGGAGACGCCCCCACTCTATCAGGTGGGGGGAAGGCTGCTGCACTTTGCGGACATTTGGAGAACAAAAGTTCTGGACGAGTGGGTCACCTCAACTATATCCCACGGTTACAAACTGGAGTTTACGGGGGTTTCCCCCTAAGAGGTTTCTAAGATCCTGCATTCCCTCAGATCCTCCAAAAAGAGACTTATTGTTTCAGGCACTGCATCATTTAGTGCATCAAGGAGTGATTGTAGAGGTTCCTGTAGCCGAAAGAGGCGTGGGGTTTTACTCGAACCTGTTTACTATTTAAAAACCAAACGGGGACACAAGGCCCATTTTGGATCTAAGATCCTTGAACCAGTATCTACTGATCCAGTCTTTTCGGATGGAGTCTGTCCGCTCAGTAGTGGCCTCACTCCAGATGGGAGACTTTCTAGCCATAGATATAAAAGACACATATTTACATGTACCTATCTTTCAGCCTCATCAGAGGTTCCTGCAATTTACAGTAGAGGCACGTAACTTTTTTGCTATAGCTCCCCCGGGTGTTCACAAAGGTCCTAGCACCAGTACTGGATCTTTTAAGGGCCCAAGGCATCTTGGTACCTCGGGTATCTGGACAACCTCCTGCTCAGAGATCACTCAGTAGGCTCTAGAACAGAGCATAATATACACAGTGCGGTATTTGAAAAGCTGTGAATGCTAGAAAAGCTGTCACTAGGAAGATCTATCATAAGGTCTGGAAGACTTGTATTGCTTGGTGTGAAGCCAAAAAATGGCATCCTCGTAAATATCTGATTGGGAGAATTCTCTCTTTTCTACAGTCAGCTGTGGAAATCAGATTGGCTTTGAGTACCATCAGAGGTCAGATTTTGGCCCTGTCAGTACTCTTCCAAAGGCCTTTAGCCTCCCATTCGCTGGTCTGAACCTTTATGCAGGGGGCAACTCATTTGCTTCCCCCATTAGGTCATCTATGTGTCCTTGGGACTTGAACTTGGT
Organism: Aquarana catesbeiana; assembly: GCF_042186555.1. Taxonomy (NCBI): domain Eukaryota; kingdom Metazoa; phylum Chordata; class Amphibia; order Anura; family Ranidae; genus Aquarana; species Aquarana catesbeiana. The sequence continues at coordinate 499,366,175 of NC_133328.1, read as the reverse complement.
GCTGTCTGTGTTACAGAAACAACCATTTGAACCTATCAAGGACATTCCATTAGACTTGCTGTCACGCAAGCTAGCATTCCTGATGGCCATCACCTTGGCTAGAAGGGTGTCGAAGTTGTTGGCCCTTTCATGCAGGGAACCATACTTGATCCTTCACCACGACAGGGTTGTGTTACGACCCGTTCCATCCTTTTTGCCAAAAGTGGTGTCAGCCTTTCATTTAAATCAGAACATTATTTTGCCTTTTTTTTCCTCTTAGCCTCGTTCGGTGGAAGAGAGACGACTGCATTCTTTGGACGTTTGTCCGGGCAGTCAAGGTTTATTTGTCTAGATCTGCGGAGATCTGAGGATCAGACTCCTTTTTTGTTTTACCAAAAGGACCCAAGAAGGGGCAGGCAGCTTCCAAGGCTTCCATTGCCAATTGGGTCCGTCAATTGGTCATTCAGACCTATGGTCTGAAACATAAAGCTCCTCCCTTTAGAGTGAGAGCTCATTCTACCAGGGGTGTAGGAACCTCCTGGGCTTTTCGCCATCAGATATCTGTGGCTCAGATTTGTAAGGCTGCTACCTGGTCTTCAGTGCATATGTTCACAAAATTTTACCAAGTGTATGTTCGAGCAGCCGAGGATTCACAGTGTACTGTGGGCTGCCGTATAAGGTCTTATGGCTTTTGTTTGGCAGGGTGTCTCCCTCCCCTCAAGGCTATTGCTGTGGGACGTCTCGGTAGGTAATGAATATTAGCCTAACTCTGTGTCCCATGATGTATGAAAAAGAAAATAGGATTTTTTCATCATACTTGCCTGTAAAATCCTTTTCTTTGAGTACATCATGGGACACCTAGATCGTTCCCCTCTTTTTTGAGAATTCAGTGCTTGCTACAAAACAGAAGTACTTCCTGTATGGGAGGGGTTATCTAGGAGATCACTTCCTGTCTAAAAAACTTTGGTCTACCAGTGTCTGTCCACCTGGAGATGAAGTATAGCCAGTAGGTAATGAATATTAGCCTTACTCTGTGTCCCATGATATACTCAAAGAAAAGGATTTTACAGCTAAGTATGATGAAAGACTGAAATTTTTGAGAAAAAACATGTTTTGCTTCGTTTCTGTTATTGAATTTTGCAAATAAATAATTGTTCTTCGTAAGTTTAGGTCAAAGTGTATTCTGCTACATTTCTTTGAAAATAACCCATAGTGTATATTAGTCTGTGTGAGAGTTCACAAACTATGGTATATGTCTGAAAATTGATCAGTCCTGATGTACTGATGGCCATTTCTTGAGGCCAGAAAACGCCAGAGCAGTACAAATATCCCCCAAATGACCCCTATTTGGAAAATATACATTCCAAGGTATTTTCTGTCATAATTTTTGGGAAAATTAATAACATACTGTCACCAATGCAGTACAACTTTATCATACAACTGGTGTGGTGGTGAACAGGGACACTGTGACCAGAGGAATATGTTACAATAATAACAATGTACTAACCTGGGGAAGTGATCAGGATTTTTTTTTTTTACACATTATGATTGCTTATATCAGTGCATTACATTGCTATAAGCAAGCATTTTACTGAATGAAACGGATTCATTCAGTTTGTTTTGTTTTAAATAGCTGTGATTGGCCAGAGCTAATCACATGGTCACACTGATCAGTCATCGGCTGTCTGATGGACGCAGCTGGTGACCGATTGCACCGCTGCATGGCCATGCGATCCGGGAGGATGTGTCATATGACATCCTCCCGGATAGACGAGAAGCCCGTCCAGCCGTCATTTTGTTATAGGCTGGATGGGAAGTGGTTAAAGCCCAAAGCAAACTTTTACTATATTGTAGCTTACCAATTCTTAGATGCGGTAGTTACATTCGTTTTCTTTTTTAGGCTTTCTTTCCTTTAATTTCACCTGGTGATTCAGCTGTTAAGTCTGTTGTTTTTGAACAGAACAAATTCTCCTACAATTAATGCAATTTTGGGTGTTGAGATAATATATTGAACACTTACAGGGGTGCTTTAAATGATCAGCTTTTATTTATTCATGTAAAACCTTTATCCCAAAAAACAAAACAAAAAAAAACTGTTGCTGTAACTGCTTGTGTAACTGCAGTATGAGTTGGAGTTTGGCTTGAATTTGTTAGTGTATCTAAATCTGCTAGTACATCTAACACTCCCACCTGACTGAAAATGCTGCCCCCCTGCTCCTTCGTCCAGATTGGAGGCACTGTAATACAGGAGGTGTGTTACTGGCCAGATAACCAGGTAAAAAAAAGAAAACTAATGCATACACAACATCCAAGCATTGGTAAGCTGCAACATATTACATTTTTGGTTTTGTGTTTAATGTCGCTTTAAGTGAGCTGCAATACACATTTTATGACATTTTATTATTGGAAAATATATTTGTTTTGATATCACTGGTATTAGAATGGTGTGACAGTATTTGCACGGACGGGCACAATTTGAGTACAGTTTGCACTGTTTTGAGGCACTTTATTTTAATTTTTATTTACTAATTTTATTTTTTTCTGTAATTGGCATAATTATAATTTAATAAACACTGTGGGCCAATTGACATACGTTGATAATTTTGCACAGTTTTAAGGTTTTTTGTAGACATTTAACAGATATGCATTTCATTATCGTGCAGATTATGGTTAAATATCATATATATATATATATATATATATATATATATATATATATATTTATATTTACAAATATACGTGTGTGTGTGTGTACATACACTTTTTTTTTTTTTCCAGATTGTATCGCTCCATTGGAGACTATGATGTTCTTCGAGGCATTTTTAGTGGGAAGATTGGAACAAAACCTATAACTCAAGAAGCCTTAACTGCAGAAGCAAAATCTGATTATGCCACAGCTGCAAAAATGTATGATGAAGTAAGTGGATCACTTCTGAAACTCTTGTCCTGATTGGGTCCACTTGCAAGTCAGTTTTAAGATTATTTACATTAAGTCAAACATTCTCATTCTCATATGAATACATATGGGAAAGATAAAAACACTTAACTTCAGGAGAGCAATTTTCCAAGGATGAGGGCTGCTCTCTAGGATTTAGACTGGGAAGGAATATTTGCATTGATAAACAGAACAGAAATCGGAATTCTTCAAAAAGACTGTTTGGGACCTCACTGCAAAGTATATTCCCATGGGCAATAAGTTTTTAAAAGGCTAAAAACAAAACCTATGTGGCTCACGGCCAAAGTTAAAAAAGCTATAAACAATAAGAGAAGAGCTTTTAAAAAATATAAAAATGAAGGAACACTAATGTCGTTTAAATGTTACAAAGAATTTAACAGAATATGAAAAAAGGAAATCAAGGACGCAAAAATTCAAAAGGAACGACAGATTGCAAAAGATAGTAGGACAAACCCCAAAAAATTCTTCAAATATACACTAATAGTAAAAGGGTCAGGTCTGAGCATGTAGGCCCTTTACAGAATAATCTAGAGTGGGTGACTGGGGACAAAGGGTAGGCAAATTTATTAAATACTTTCTTCAGCTCTGTGTATACAAAAGAGCATGGGGGAGCTCATGTCCATAATGGGGGTGGTACTGACACAGCCCCGAATGATCCACAATGGCTCAAAAGTGATATGGTCCAGAAATATTTAGACAGAATAAAGGTGGATAAAGCACCTGGACCTGATGGCATTCACCCACGGATCCTAAAAGAATTGAGCTCTGTAATTTCAAAGCCATCGTATCTAATTTTTAGGTACTCATTAATGACGGGAATAGTACCACTGGATTGGTGCAGGGCGAACGTGGTGCCTATATTTAAAAAGGGATCAAAGTCTTTAACAAGTAACTATAGACCTGTTAGTTTAACTTCTATAGACCAAAACGTCACTTCCGCCCATAGCTCTCAAAGGGCCATTTTTTTTTTATTATATTTTTAAATGACAAATTTTAGTTTTATTTTTTTTTATTGCATTTTAGTGTAAATTTGAGCTCTGAGGTCTTTTTGACCCCAGATGTCATATTTAAGAGGTCCTGTCATGCTTTTTTTCTATTAAAGGGATGTTTACATTCCTTGTAATAGGAATAAACTTTTTAAAACAGTATAAAAATAAAAGGTAAAATAAGAAAAACATTTTTTTAAATGCGTCCCATCCCGCCAAGCTCGCATGCAGAAGCGAACACATACATGGGTAGCGCCCGCATACAGTGTTCAAACCATACATGTGAGGTATTGCCGTGATCGGTAGATCGAGAGCAATAATTCCAGCCCTATAACTCCTCTGTAACTCAAAACATACAACCTGTAGAATTTTTTAAACGTCGCCTATGGAGATTTTTAAGGGTAAAAGTCTGTCGCCATTCCACGAGCGGCCGCAAATTTGAAGCGTGACATGTTGGGTATCAATTTACTCAGCGTAACATTATCTTTCACAATATAAAAAAAAATTGGGCTAACTTTACTGTTGTCTTATTTTTTAATTCAAAAAAGTGTATTTTTTCCCAAAAAAAGTGCGCTTGTAAGACCGCTGTGCAAATATGGTGTGACAAAGTATTGCAACGACCGACATTTTATTCTCTAGGGCAGGGGTCCTCAAACTACGGCCCGCGGGCCGAATCCGGCCCTCCAGCGTTTTTTATCCGGTCCGCGGACTGCCCCTTTAACATCGCAGCACTCCCCCCTGCCCTCTGCTACTTTTATCACACAGGACGGGAAACATGACAGGTCTGGACAAAGGACCTTTTGTGTTAAGAAGCAGGTGATTGGTTACTAGGCATCGGGGCGGTCCCAGGAATCAATCACCTGCCTTTCACTTGCAAAGTCCCGCCCTTTGTCCGGACCTACCATGCTTCGTGTCTTGTGTGATACAGGTAACAGAGGGGAGTGGGAGTGCTGTGATATTATAGAAGGGGAGGCAGTGAAATATCGATGAGGGGAGTCTGTGATGGGGGGGGGCATCTGTGATAGGAGGCAGTCTGATATGGGGGGGGGGGCTCTGTGATGGCGGAGTCTGTGATGGGGGGGATCTGTGATATGGGGGGATCTGTGATGGGGGATCAGTGATGGGGGAGTCTGATATGGGGGGCTCTGTTATGGGGGATCTGTGATGGGGGAGTCTGATATGGGGGGATCTGTGATGGGGATCTGTGATGGGGATCTGTGATGGGGATCTGTGATGGGGATCTGTGATGGGGGAGTCTGATATGGGGGGATCTGTGATGGGGGAGTCTGATATGGGGGGATCTGTGATATGGCCGGATCTTTGATGGGGGGCTCTGTTATATGGGGGGATATGTGATATGGGGGGAGTCTGTGATGGGGGGAGTCTGATATGGGGGGATCTGTGATGGCGGAGTCTGTTATGGGGAAAGTCTGTGATGGGGCGTCTGTTATGGTAGTATCTGTGATGGGGGAAGTATGTGATATGGGGGAGTCTGTTATGGGGGGAATCTGTTATGTGGGGCTTTGTGATGGAGAGGAGTTTGTGTTGGGGGGCTTTGTGATGGGGGGATCTGTCATGGGGGGCTTTGTTATGTGGTGAGTCTGTGATGGGGAGGGGGGTCTGTGATTGGGAGTGGTTCTGTAATGAGGGGAGTCTGTGAAATACTGATAAGTTCTTATTGATTACAATTGTTCTATATTTTAAATATTGTACTGTTTTTTCCTGTTTTGTTTTTTTTTTTTTGCACTACAAATAAGATGTGTGCATAGGAATTAGTTCATATTTTTTTTTAAACTATAGTGCGGCCCCCCAACAGTCTGAGGGACCGTGAACTGGCCCCCTGTCTAAAAAGTTTGAGGACCCCTGCTCTAGGGTGTTAGAAAAAAATATTTGGGGGTTCTAAGTAATTTCCTAGCAAACAAAACAGTTTTTAACTTGTAAACAACACATCTAAAAAAGAGGATTGGTCCTTAAGTAGTTAAGGTTGTATCCGTGAACACAGGGGGCTTCTCAACAAAACCAGTCGCTGTTGGAATTTGGACTGTTGTATCTGCGTGAAGGGAGGACAGAACAAAAACATTCCGTGTGTCCCTCCACTTCACTGTGTGCAAATTAATACACTTCAAGCAGGCTCCCTCCCCCTGTCTGTCGGGACTCAACAAGCCATTGGGGGAAGCCCCAGCGATTAGATCGCACGGTGCCACATGCGCCAATTCCTCCTTCAAAAAGGGGACTAAAAAGTGGCAATAATTGTCCACGTACAAGTGGTACCCCTTTTCGGGTAAGTGTGACACCAAGTCCCAAACAATCTTGCCAGCACTCCCTATGTAGTCTGGGCAGTTGGGGGGCTCCACTTGACTGTCTTTTCCCTTATAATTTGGAAAAATTGGGGAAATTACTGCGCTAAACCAATGCAAAGAAAAAGCTGCTGACACTGAAACAGACAAAGTCCCAACCAAATGTGAAAAAACAAAGTGTAGCGCTAAATATAAAACAATACGACAGCAGTGAACTGAAATTGTTAGTATGTGGAACATGTAGACATGTAATGCAAACAAGCAGGCTGCAAGTACAAAATTCACATGTACAAAAAAGGCAAATCAGTGAAGATAAAGTTCAAATGAAAATGAACAAAATAGACTTCCTAAGAAGTGTGTCCTTTGAATATGTGACTGAGTCCTCAATAGAGATGGTGATGGTGCAACAAAGTAAATCTAACTGTGAGACTGTTGGAACAGGAAGGTCTTCTGTTAAAAAGATATAGATGGGTACTCTTACCAGATAAGGTGGACGCACTTGCCATCGGCAGTGGGTCAATCAGGCTCGTATAGGCCGAACGGCTCGAAATTCAGAGTTTTACCGACTCAGGTATGACTGGAAGATGGTCACTCCAAACAGGGTAGGTCCACTCATCAGCAGTATGGATCTAGCCCAGGATTCGGATAACTCTCCAGGCAAAATGGGACTATCACCCAATGGGAGAGCTGTCTGCAGGCTGGTGGTAGGCGAAGGAATAGGTGCAGTCAGACCGGGATGCAAATAGGAAAAAAGTGAAGAGGCGCCATATGGTGCAGGTCAAAAACAGGGAGATTTATTCTTAAAAAGTTCAAAACATCAATAATAGATCAGTACAAAAAATACTTGGTAATCACAAGTTAAAAAATATTAAAAGCAATGTGGGAAGCAAGTAATGCGAGCCCGATGCGTTTTGTCCCAACGGACTTCAACTGGGGCATGACATTGCTCCCCCACATTGCTCACATTTTATAGCATATCATAGTAACCGAGCATATGACGTTAGGAAATGAAGCTCCACCCTCGGTATACAAACCGGAAGTAAAAGCTGCCGACGTGAATTCCGTGCCTCATTGTGGAATGCACTGAAATATGGTTCCACATGCAGGGGGACAGGAGAGTGGTTACACCCGTAACACCTGAGAACCGTAAGTGGCTGGCGCTAATATCGTGCCTAATTCTATAATTCCCGGGCATAGCTCTTACCATATCATACCTCAGAGGTAGAAGGTCAGACTGCGGGAGGGAAGCGTCACAGCTGCCACGTGACATCGTAGCCACAATGAGAACACAACCCCCGCACTGCCCGCCTATAGGAAAACCCTAAATGAGTCACGTGACTAAACACGTGACTCGCTGTGGATCGGAAAGAGTCACGTGACTGCAACCTCCACACTGTCCACCTATAGGGAAACCCTGAACGAGTCACGTGACTTGCCATGGGTCAGAATAGGGTTGTCCCGATACCACTTTTTTAGGACCGAGTACAAGCACCGATACTTTTTTTCAAGTACTCGCCGATACTGATTACCGATACTTTTTTTTAATGTCACGTGACAGTGTTTTTTTTTTTTGTTTTTTTGTTTTTTTTAACAGTGCTTTTTTTTGGGGGGGGGGGGGGTGAACGTTGTATGTGTGTGTGTGTGTGTTTTTTTTTATTTACAACTTTTATTTTTTACAATAATTTTTTGTTTGTTTTTTAATCAGCCCTGTTGGGGGGCTTTGGTGAGATATCAGGGGTCTTAACAGACCTCTGATATCTCCCCCTTGAGACAGAGAAAGAGACAGAGGATAGAGATTCCCTAGTCCCTTTCTCTGTAGCCTCAGCTGCACTGAGAATGAATGGAGAGAAGACAGCGACTCCTCTCCATTCATAAACTGAGACATCACAATCACAGGAGATTACAATGTTTCAGGTATGTGAATAGACAGAGTCAGCTGACTCTGTCTATTCACAAAGGAAGGAGGAGGGGGACGGTGGAACGGAGGGGGAGAGAGAAGGAGAGGGGAACGGAGGGGACAACGGAGGGGACAGCGGAGAGGCACAGCAGAACGGAGGGGACAGCGGAGGGGGACAGAAAAGGAGAGAGGAACGGAGGGGGACAGCGGAGAGGCACAGATAATGAAAGAGGAACGGAGGGGACAGCGGAGGGGCACAGAGAATGAAAGAGGAATGGAGGGGACAGCGGAGGGGGACAGAGAATGAAAGAGGAATGGAGGGGACAGCGGAGGGGCACAGAGAATGAAAGAGGAACGGAGGGGACAGCGGAGGGGGACAGAAGAGGAGAGAGAAACGGAGGGGGCATGGAGGAGGATGCAGTGACATACAGCGGTGAGCGATCACCGCTGTATGTCACTAAAGCAGCTGAAAGCCGCTGGGGGAGAATCTTGTAACTCCCCCATGCGCCGATCACAGCTGACTTCCAGGTATCGGTGGAAGCATCGGGAGCATTTGCCCGAGTACAAGTACTTGGGCAAATGCTCGGTATCGGTGCCGATACCGATACTAGTATCGGTATCGGGACAACCCTAGGTCAGAACGAGTCATGTGACCAAACACATGACTCACTGTAAGTCACGTGAGCCTCATAGTAGTCATGGCACAGTGACGTCACATAATGCTGTGCGCTCCGGATATGAACTGAAAATGGTTCAAGCCTCGTTTTGAATATGAGGCTGGTGTTGTTACCCGGAGCTTCTTAGATGAATTACTCCCATAGTTCATCACGTAACCACACCCAATCGAATGGGTCGGCTCCATGGTATGGCACGTGATTTCACCCAAGCCGCACATGTATCACTTCCGTCATAACGCAACAGCGTAATGGCGTCAATAAGTGAAATGCGCTCCAGATTGCCACCTAGAGGCCTATTCGTGTCTCACTGTGGATGCAGGCATCGTGACTATGGAATAAAAAGTAATAATACCATGAATGGGGCCACTGGCTGGATTAAGGTTTTAAATTCAAACCAACGCATAAATGTATAATGGGATGTATACATATTCCATAATGCCATAATCCGTACATTTGAACCATTACACATAAATACATGGAATCTGATATATACAACACTAAAATGAATAGTTATACATAAAGATGTGCATGAGTAGTATAGCAGACCGAACACAATGACTAAATTAGGCTTGATTGATAAAACAATTAATGTTCCAATCGACGTTCAAACCGACGGCGAGTAGGACCTTAACTCATGGATCCAGTAGCTCTCAAGATGAGATACTCCACGTAGGCTGGAGTCGACCCTCCATTGTGGGACAAATTTGCCTATTATTTGAAATTGAGTGCCCAGAGGGTTTTTATTATGATGTTCCAAATAGTGACGGGGCATACTATGATTGATACGGCCCTTCCGGATGCTGGTCAAATGCTCATTGACCCTCAACGAGAAAGTCCTAATAGTGCGTCCCACCTATTGTTTGTTTCATGGACAAGTAAGAAGGTATACTATGTATCTGGTGGCACAAGTTGTAAAGTGTTTCCTCTTGTATTTACGTGAAGTAGAAGTCGATGAAAAAGTATCTGTTTTGCTTTTCCCACACACATTGTGGAGACATACATTACACTTCCGGCAAGGGTAATATCCCTTGCATTGTTAGAAAAAAGTTACCGTCTTAGGGGAATCTATTATATTGGGAGCAATCTCTTCTTGTATAGATCTAGGACCTCTGAATATGACCCCCGCACGTTCAGGAAGGACCGGTCCCAGAAACGCATCATTCTGTAAAACCTTCCTATGTTTATTAATGATCTTTTTAATTTGTTTATGCTGTATTGAAAAAGCAGTATGAAAGGACCATTTTAACCTATTTTCATGGATGGTTTTTGGGTTATCTTTCAGTGAGGTACTTCTATCTATTTTTATAACTTTATTGATATCTCTATCCAAGTCTGCATGTCTATATCCTTTTTCCAAAAATTGTATTTTCAGAATCTCTGCTTGATGCTGGAAATCAGCAGTGTTTGTGCAATTCCGTCGCAGTCGAAGGAATTGACTGTGAAATAGATGTCAGCCATTCGCTATGACGACAACTTTTGACTGGATCGTAACCATTCCGGCCGGTAGACTTGAAATAAGTTTTGAATTCCAAACAGTTCCTGATATTATTAACTGAAATCTCAAGATCTAGGAAGTGGATGGTGGTCTGACTCGCCTCATAGCTCAAAGAGATACCCCTGTTGTCGTCATTGAGTGTGGGCATACATCCATGTAAGGATTCAAGGTCGCCCTTCCAGAGGAGGAGGATGTCGTCTATATACCTAGCCCACAGAACTAACTTTGGTCTCTGAAGGGCATACACGACATCCTCCTCCCATTGTACCATGACTAAATTGGCCAAGCTTGGCGCATATTTGGCCCCCATAGCCACCTCCCATCTCTGTGTATAAAACTGGCTCTGGAACCAAAAGTATTTTCTTTCTCGTACATCACGGGACCCAGAGCCTCAGTAATTACTGATGGGTTATATAGGGTATCACTAGGTGATTGGACACTGGCACACCCTGGACAGGAAGTTCAACCCCCTATATAATCCCTCCCCTTACTGGGAGTACCTCAGTTTTTCCGCCAGTGTCTTAGGTGTTGGTCACGAATAAAGATGTGCTGTGCTGAGCTCCGCTGGAATATCCTCACTGGGGCAAGCCATGCAACCAGATCCATTCAAGGTGTCTTTTTCCAGGCCGAATTGGATGTTACCCAGGCCTCATATCTGAAGAAACAAGGTTTTACCTATAACGCTTCTCTTTTTAGAGAGCTGGACCCTGGGATCCAGTATTTGTTTTTTTTCTGCCATATTCCTGGCGGGGTGCTTTACAGGCCCAGAACTGCGGATCCCCCTATTCAAGGGGACCCCAGTCTCTGAAGGTTTTTTCTCTAAATGGAGCCCACCGTGAGAGGTGAAGATTGGGTCTGTTATACAGGACCCTGCCGCTGGATAAGGTAAGGGAGACTCCTCAAGAATTTTTAAATTCTATTAGGTTTCTCCTTTTAAGTAAATGTATGCTATGCCTAAAGTCGCCACCGTGGGCTGTCAAGAGCACATACCTTTCATTAGGGGTGCTGAAATTAATCGCTGCACCGATGCATCGCAATTCGGGTGTCCCCGATGCGGCATCGATGCATGCGACCGGTAAAATCCATTTCTTGCCCCGCCCCTCCCGGGAGAGCGCTCCGTGCGTAAAGTTGTTAAAGCACTCCTCTCACATCTCTCCTGATGTCAGCCCCGCCCACTAACTTGGGCTATCAGGTCAGAAGAAGAGGCGAGCGGGGCTGACATCAGGAGAGATGTGAGAGGCGGGCCGGGAGTCACATGGGCGGGCCAGGAGTCACATGAGTGGCATATACACACACTAATTAACAGCTTTACGCACGGAGCGCTCTCCCGGGAGAATTCCCTGCTGACCTCAGGAGAGTTGTGACATACGAGAACACCGGCGGCTGATATGGAGATGGTGAGCAGGCAGATCGCCCTGCTCATTACAGGCTGCCACAAGCACGGCAGAGCAGCATGCAAGTATCTTTCTGAATGTGATGACAGCTCAGGAAGGGACACAGGACACCATTAGATTGTCAGAAATAAAAACACAAATGTCTGCTCTTATAATTCCCAGTATGGTGCTGGGGTGACACACACTGTTTTGCTTTCTGACCATCTGTCAGGTTGTGTCACGATCACCATTCAGCTGATCTACATAACCCAACACAAGTCCATATCATAGAATTGTCTTCTATGTGCCTTCATCACACCACAACTCTGCATTGTTGTCCGCAGTTTCTGACCATCTCCTGTGCTATGTCCGCAGTCTCTGACCATCTCCTGTGCCATGTCCGCAGTCTCTGACCATTTCCTGTGCCATGTCCACAGTCTCTGACCATCTCCTGTGCCATGTCCGCAGTCTCTGACCATCTCCTGTGCCATGTCCGCAGTCTGTGTCCATCTCCTGTGCCATGTCCGCAGTCTCTGACCATCTCCTGTGCCGTGTCCGCAGTCTGACCATCTCCTGTGCCATGTCCGCAGTCCCTGACCATCTCCTGTATTATGTCCGCAGTCTCTGACCATCTCCTGTATTATGTCCGCAACTCTCTGACCATCTCCTCTATTATGTCCGCAGTCTCTGATCGTCTCCTGTAGTAGGTCTGCAGTCTCTGACCATCTCCTGTAGTATTTTGGAAGAGAGCCTGGAGCTCCTCTGCTGTCTTTTTTTTCTTAAGAACAGATAGAATTAAAAAAATGGAGTTCTTCTGACTACTTGAATTTTTTTTGTTGAAAACCATGAGCACTTGCAGACTTGCACTGTAATCGCGATGCATCGTGGAATCTAATCGAATCGTAGACATGATAAACGTAATCGAATCGTGAGGCCAGTGAAGATGCGCACCCCTACCTTTCATGCCTGTTCCGTCTGTCTCAGTGTCCACGCTGTACATTCCTCCAGCCATGCTCCAGGTAGGATGTGGGTAGGGGGGTTCTTTCCTTCAGGGATTCTCCCCCTATGGCTTAGGGGGCCGGGGTAAGCCTTAGCAGGGAGTGGTAGTATACCGCACCACCCGCCACCGCCATTTCGGCAGCGTCCCATCCACTGGCTCTTCTTTCTCCTCCACCCCAGCCTACCCTCCATGCTTGTTCCGAGGATCGGAGCCTCGGCTCGCGCGGGAAAGCGCGTGTTTTTGAAAAGCAAGGGGGGGTGGAAGGGGTGGTCGGAGGAGGGGGGGCGGAGCGCTAACGCGACGTCAGACGTGGTTAGACGCCCACATCGCTGGCTACACAAGCTATAAAGTGCACTCTCTTTCAGGTGCACACAGCTTATGGAAGGACACAGAGCTGATGGGCGCATGTGAGTGTGGGACACAGACATTCCCAGCCAGCATTTACTTAAGAATCAGACAGGGTATTGGTAGCAGCGACAGTTGCTGAACTACATTGCTCAGCAGTCAGTGCATTTTTGTGGTACCTCTACCTTTGTTGCTTAGCACTATGGGCAGAAGAGGTACAAATACCCCGAAAAATAGGGGCTCAAAGGGTTCCCCCTCAGGATCTGAGGACCCCCCCTCTGCAGCACCTTCCCCTCCTGAAGGACCTGGGGAAGCTGGCCAGGGTGAGCCGTTGGGGTCAGGGGCTGCAACTGCTTCTGGCACTTCAGCCCCTGTATACATTACACAGGAGCCGGGATGAGACTGATGATATCTATTCTGAGGAATCAAGTGGAGAGGGGCCCTCTTCAGCTTCTCAGGATGAGAAGGTGTTGGTGTTGGTGCTGGATTGGTCGGCTCCACATTCAAGTTACCCGTATCTGAGTCAAAGAACCCTCCTCTTGTTTGGGTTCACTGAAGCCTCCTCAAACTACACATGCCTTTCCTGTTCCAGGTTTACTGGAAAAGCTTATTTGTTCTGAGTGGGATCACCCAGATAAACATTTTTTCCCTCCTAAAAAGTTTTCAACATTTTATCCTATGGAGGAAAAATTTACAAAGATGTGGGGTATACCGGCGATTGACGCCGCCATATCCTCCATCAATAAAAGTCTGACTTGTCCTGTTGACAATGCTCAGATGCTTAGGGATCCAAGTGATAAAAAATTGCAATTCCTGTTAAACATTTTCTCTTTGGCACGTTCAGTTGCAGCAATTGGAGTTTGTCAATTCTTGAGAGACCATGTTATAAACAGGTGCTCAAAGTTTTACCTGAACAGCAGGCTCGGGGGTTGGCCAACCTACCAGTGGCTTTGTGTTGTGCTGTTGACGCAGAGATTTTACCCTCCAGACCTCTCGCCTTATGCTTGGGTTGGTACATATGCGTAGATTCTTATGGTTGAAAAATTGGTCAGCCGAATCACCATGTAAGAAGCTCCTGGCAGGGTTTCCCTTTCGTGGTGCAAGACTGTTCGGGGAGGATTAGGACAATTATATCCAAAGGATCTCTAGTGGGAAAAGCACCCTTTTGCCAGTAAAGAAAACATCCTTCCTTTAAACTGGCTCTTTCTCCAGTGCCAGGGGCATCAGCCTCCAGGCAGTCATGACGGCCTCCTCCATCAGGCTCAAAAGTTAAATCTCAGAGTCAACCCCAGGGACAGAAGAAGTCCTGGGGGAGGAAGTCTACAAGACAGAACGCTAAAACCTCCTTATGAAGGGACGCCCCCGCTCACTCGAGTGGGGGGAAGACTGCTAAAGTTCTCAAGGATCTGGCAGGAGGATTTTCAGGACAAATGGGTAGTCTCTACAATAACTCTAGGTTACAAACTAGAGTTCCAGGAATTCCCCTCTCCTCGTTTCCTCAAATCAAATGTCCCCAAAGACTCAGAGACAAAGAAGTCTCTCTAGCATTGGATCGACTTTTGTCGCAAAAAGTTATCGTGGTAGTCCCCTCGCAAGAGCAGGGATTGGGGTTTTATTCAAACCTTTTCACAGTACCAAAGCCAAATAGAGATGTCTGACCCATTCTAAACCAATTCCTAAAACTGCGGTCCTTTCGCATGGATTCAATCCGATCGGTTGTCTCCATCCTACAAGGAGGAGAGCTTCTGGTGTCAAGAGACATCAAGGATACATACCTGCATGTACCTATTTTCCCTGCTCATCATAGATATCTGCGTTTCGAAGTAGAAAAACGCCACTGTCAGTTTTTAGCCCTGCCTTTCGGGCTAGCCACTGCACCTCAGGTGTTTACAAAGATTTTGGTTTCTCCTCTAGCCAGATTAAGATCCCAGGGTATAACGCTAATAGGGTACCTAGATGACCTGCTCTTTATAGATCAGTCGGTAGCCCGCTTGGACCAAAACTTGGTCACCACAATCAACTACCTAGAATACCTAGGTTGGGTCCTTAACTTCTTCAAAGTCTTCTTTAAATCCAGTAAGAAAACTAGAGTATTCGGGTCTGGTCATAGATACAGCTCAGAAGAGGGTATATTTACCCCAGGCAAAAAGCAGTGCCATAAAGAGACTGATTCAGGTAGTAAGGGCAAAGAAGGGTCCTTCTATTCTCCTTTGTATGAGGCTGCTAGGAAAGATGGTGGCTTCATTCAAAGCAATTCCCTATGCTCAGTTTCATTCGAGACTGCTGCAAAACAGTATCCTGTCTGCCTTGAACAAAAAAGCCCAGGCGTTAGATTTTCCAGTGCGCCTGTGTCCTATAGTGCGTCAGAGCCTCAGTTGGTGGTTGATTCCCGAGAATCTTTAAAAAGGAAAATCATTTTTACCAGTTACCTGGACAGTGGTAACAACAGATGCCAGTCTTTCAGGTTGGGGAGCAGTTCTGGAACAGTTAACTGTCCAGGGGAGGTGGTCCAAGACCGAGAGGACCTTACCCATCAACATTTTGGAGATCTGTGCAGCATATCTAGCCTTAAAAGCCTGGATGCGCAGGTTACAGGGTTGCCCTGTCAGGATCCAGTCCAACAATGCCACAGAAGTGGCTTATATCAATCACCAAGGAGGAACCAGGAGTCGTGCAGCTCAGGAGGAAGTAAACCGGATCTTAATCTGGGCAGAAAAGCATGTGCCATGCATATTGGCAATCTTCATTCTGGGGGTAGAGAACTGGCAGGCGGACTACTTGAGTCACCGGCAGTTAGTTCCAGGGGAATGGTCTCTTCATCCCGACATCTTCTTGGCCATATGCCAAAGATGGGGAGTTCCGGATGTAGATCTCTTTGCGTCCAGGTTCAACAACAAGATCGACAACTTTGTGTCAAGAACAAGGGATCCACTTGCATGCGGGACAGATGCGTTGGTGACTCCATGGCATCGGTTCTCTCTGATTTATGCATTTCCTCCTATTCTGCTGCTGCCACAACTTCTTTGCAGGATCAAGCAGGAAAAGAAGTCGGTTCTTCTGGTGGTCCAGAAGAGCTTGGTATGCAGAAATAGTGAAGATGACAGTAGGTTCCCCTTGGACCCTACCGTCATGTCCAGACCTGCTATCCCAGGGACCAGTGTTCCATCCGGCCTTACAAACGCTAAATTTAATGGTTTGGCTATTGAAACCCACATTCTAAAGAGTCGTGGGCTTTCAGGTCCTGTGATTTCTACCTTGATTAATGCAAGGGAGCCAGCTTCCAGAATGATTTATCATAGAGTCTGGAAAGCATATGTCTCTTGGTGTGAATCCAGGGGTTGGCATCCCAGAAAATTATGTCATAGGCAGAATCCTTGACTTTCTGCAAATGGGGTTAGAGATGAAGCTGGCCTTAAGTAAATCAAGGGCAAGGTCTCGGCCTTATCAGTTCTGTTTGAACGTCCACTTGCTTCATATTCTTTGGTACGAAACTTCATACAGGGGGTAACGTGCCTTAATCCTCCGCTTATGGCGCCTCTAAACCCCTGGGACTTGAATTTAGTTCTGTCAGCTTTACAGAAGCAGCCTTTTTAACCAATACGTAAAATTCCCTTAGTTCTGTTGACAAGGAAATTAATTTTTCTGGTGGCCATTTCTTCTGCCAGAAGAGTATCAGAATTAGCGGCCCTTTCTTGTAAAGAGCCATATCTAATAATGCACAAGGATAGAGTGGTGTTACACCCTCATCCTAGCTTTCTACCGAAGGTGGTTTCAGGTTTTCATCTAAACCAAGATATTGTTCTGCCTTCCTTTTTTCCAGATCCCTGTTCTACGGAAGAAAGGTCACTACATTCTTTGGATGTAGTGAGAGCAGTCAAAGCCTATCTGGAAGCGACTGCTCAGGTTCGCAAAACGGATGTTTTGTTTGTATTGCCAGAAGGTCCTAACAGAGGGCAGGCAGCGTCAAAATCTACCATTGCTAAATGGATTCGACAAGTAATTGTTCAAGCTTATGGTTTGAAGCAGAAAGTTCCGCCTTTTCAGGTCAAGGCGCACTCCACTTGGGCTATTAGTGCTTCGTGGGCAGTGCATCACCAGGCCTCCATGGCTCAAATCTGCAAGGCCGCAACCTGGTCGTCAGTCCATACATTCACCAAATTTTATCAGGTGGATGTGAGAAGGCATTAGGATATCGCCTTTGGGCATAGTGTGCTGCAGGCAGCGGTACAAGGTCCTCAGGTCTGATTACACCCTACTTTGTGTGGTTCCCTCCCCTCAGATAGCATTGCTCCGGGACATCCCATCAGTAATTACTGAGGCTCTATGTCCGTGATGTATGAGAAAGAAAATAGGATTTTTATAACCGCTCTACCTGTAAAATCCTTTTCTTTTGAGGTACATCACGGGACACAGAGGTCCCTCCCCTCTTCTAATACACTTATATTACTTTGCTACAAAACTGAGGTACTCCCAGTAAGGGGAGGGATTATATAGGGGGTTGAACTTCCTGTCTAGGGTGTGCCAGTGTCCAATCACCTAGTGATACCCTATATAACCCATCAGTAATTACTGAGGCTTTGTAAGCTGTTATAAAAATCCTATTATGTTAGGTTGCAAACCTCAATAGTTCCTTAATGAAATTCTGTTGTACAATAGGAAGTGATGAATTCTTTGATAGATAGATAGTATTCCACTGCTGCAATCCCCAAATCTTGGGGAATGCAGGTGTACAGAGCGACAACATCTGCTGTTATCAGAATCATATCTTTGTGATATTCTGTTTCCAAAAGCCTAATGGTATCACGAGTATCCTTCAGAGGTAAGAGGGGACCAATCTAACCAATGATTGTAGATGAAAGTCTATATATCGTCCTATTCTGGACGTAATGGAGTTAATCCCACTGACGATGGGACGTCCAGGGGGATTGACTGCATTTTTATGTTCCTTAGGAAGGTAATATATTACTGGAATTCTTGGGGCCAAAGTTATTAAAAACCCTTTTTCTTTCTTGTCAAGAATACCCAATGATAAGCCTTCATTGACCAATTCAACTAAAGCTCTTTTGTATGCTAGAGTTGGATCTTTGGACATCAGACCGTACGTCAAACGATCGTCCAAAATCCTACTCATCTCTTTAATGTATCCTCCTTTGTCCAATACAACAATCCACCCCCCCATCGGCAGGGCAGATAATGAGGTTTTTTCTATCTTATAAAGATTTTAATCCACTAGTGATAGTTGGATTAGTGTGGATTATTTTATTCGGTAATTGGTCCAAATCCGAAACACATTGAGAGAAGGTGCCATAGTCCCTGGAGGATTGAACAGAGATGGGTTTGATAGTCCAAAATGAACATTACTATCTTGTCCTATTACCCTTGGGACCATGGGGTGTTGTGTAAGGAAATGTCTTTGTATACTCAGCCTACGAACGTACTTTTGCACATCTATAAAAGTGGAAAATTTGTTTAATTTTCTCGGAGGGACATATTTAAGTCCCTTATCCAATACAGACTTTTCTGCATCAGTGAGTTCTATTTTACTTAAATTAAAAATGCCTGCACCTATTGGGTCCTTTTTCTTTTGTAGGCGCCACCCCCCTCTGGAGCCTCATTTTTGTTTTGGGCTTCTGGGGTGGTTTTCAGTAGTTATGGGAAAAACCTGCATATTATGATGAGCCTAGATAGTTCTGATTGTAATTATAGGGAGATCTATTAAACTCATCATCCTCCCCATTCATATAAGAATAAGGGTCGCGATGTGTATTACGTGGGCCATCGTCACGAAGAGGCGCAAAATGATTGTGTGTAAATCGGTGTACTTTGAGGTTAATCATAATCTCGGTTATAGCCAGGTCTGTTGTTATGCCAGTTCCTTGGTGAACCCTCATAGCCCTCATTGTATTGGTGGTCTCTGGTGCCCCCATGGCGGGGTCCTCTTCCTCTAGTTTTGGGGCCTCTAACTCTGGAATTGGGGAACTGTTTCCCCTGATTAGGATCTATACGCTTATAAGTGCCATATGATCCATTCCTAGGGGTATATACATGGTCTCTCCACCTCCAGAGGGTCTTGGATTTTCGGATCGACTTGTTTCATAAGTCTATCTGGATTCTGTGTTAAGATCCCTGATCTCCTTATCAATAGCGAATAGCCTGACTCGTTTTCTGTCCACCAAAAAGCCAAGAAATTTAATTCCTGCTTCATTGAAATACCTGAACCATGGTTCTAGGTCTGCATCACCTTGCTGTGGATGAACATCCCAGCGTAGACCTCTTGGAACCATATGTTCTTTAGTATATTATTAAAGGAACGCAATATCCCATTGAAGGTGTAATTCTGTCACCATCAAGTTTTTTAGCCTAAGGAAGAGTCCAATTAATTCAGTATCTGTGTTGGTGGTAAGAAAGACACCATCTATATTAAAAGACCTTGAGGTCCTATATTCAAACACATCCATAGTGAAATTAAATCAAGGTAGCTGCAGTAAACAATATGTAAAAAAAAAAAATACCATGGGGCCGACCCACTCGTTTGGGTGTGGTTACGTGATGAACTATGAGAGTGATTCATCTAAGAAGCTCTGAGTAACAACACCAACTTCGTATTCTGCATCTTTTTAACAGAAGACCTTCCTGTTCCAACAGTCTCACAGCTAGATTTACTTTGTTGCACCACCACCATCTCTATTGAGGACTCATGAGTCACATATTCAATGGACACACTTCTTAGGAAGTCTATTTATTTTGTTCATTTTCATTTGAACTTTATCTTCACTGATTTGCCTTTTCCCTTGTAAACCATAAAACTATATGTATAGCCTGTGGCCCTGTCACAGATCTTATACAACTTGACCCCATATCTGGCACGCTTGCTGGGGAGATACTGTTTGAAAGACAAGCAGCCAGAAAACTTAATCGGGGACTTGTCAATGCAGACAACTTGATCGGGAATAAACAAGGCTGCAAACTGTTGGTTGAAGTGGTTTGTGAGGGGCCGATCAAATTCAGGGTCACCCCAAGGACAACAGAGTTCATTGTCAAAATGCATGAACCACAAGATCTGCTCGTATCGCGTCCTGCTCATGGAAGCAGAGAACACAGGCATATCACATATCATAGGCAACTCACTTTTTTTAGTTATGCCCATGAGGAGAGATAGGCCTAGAAAGATCTTAAATTCAGAAACCGTAACAGGTTTCCAATCTCTGGCAAGGGTCAACTGGGGATTATGGATGATGAATTGACCAGCATACAAATTGCTTTGGTCCACAATAGATCTTTAGATATCTTCTGTGAAAAAACGTGAATAAAACTCAAGTGACGTAAAATCAACTGTTTCCACCTGAATTCCCGGTTGGCCAGTGAATGGGGGAAGTACGGGCACTGCAGAAATGGTGGGCCCCCAATCAGGATTAGCAAATGCAGCGGGAAGGGCACTATAGGCTCGACGGGCCTGTCTTTGTCTTCTGGTGGCTGCGGGGAACTACTTGTGCTAGCCACCGCACCAGCTAGAACTGCACTTATGGGACTCGCCAAGTCACCACGTGTTACTGCAGTGCTGGTTTGACTAAGACCAGGATGTACTAGAACACTGGTGCTTGCCAGTGTATCAGAAGGATGAGCGGCGCTTTTACTGTCTCTGCTCCATACAGGAGCCCTGCGGTTTTTGCACCTCAACAACAGAAGAACGGGGTCGGTACGCTTGACCTTAAGTGGTTGTAAACCCTTACAGACCACTTTTACCTACAGGTAAGCCTAGATAACCTCTTGCTGCCGAGCGTACGCAGATGTGCGTACTCGGCTTTCGGGGGTTATACCGGGATGATGCCCGCAGCTGCAGGCATCATCCCGGTACTGTTTTTTAGAACCAGGAATTGGCTTTCCAGTGATAACAACCGATGCGGCTAAAAGCCGCTCGGCTGTTATACTGGAACACCACCTATTACTGTCACAAGGGATGTTTACATTCCTTGTGACCGCAATAAAAGTGTCAAAAATGTTTCTTTTTTTAAAAACAATTTATTAATATTAAAATAAATAAGAAAAAAAAACATTTTTAAAGCGCCCCCGTCACCGCGAGCTCGCGCAGCAAAGAAAATGCATACGGAAATCGCGCCCACATATGTAAACGGTGTTCAAATCACACATGTGAGGTATTGCCGCGAGCGACAGCAATAATTCTAGCACTAGACCTCTGTAACTCAAACCTGGTAACCGTAAAAAAAAATTTAAAGCGTTGCCTATGGAGATTTTTAGGTACCGTAGTTTGTCGCCATTCCATGAGTGCGTGCAATTATAAAGCATGACATGTTTGGTATCTATTTACTCAGCGTAACATCATCTTTCACATTATACAAAAAAATTGAGCTAACTTTACTGTTTCATTTTTTTTAAATTCATGAAAGCGTCCCTTTCCCAAAAAGTTGCGTTTAAAACACTGCTGCACAAATACCGTGTGACATAAAATGTTGCAACAATTGCCATTTCTTTATCATACATCACGGGACACAGAGCACCATAATAATGACTATGTGGGTTATACGCTTACCTTTAGGTGATTGGACACTGGCAACCAATAGTAAGACTGTTCCTCCCATATAACCCCTCCCACACCGGAAGGACCTCAGTTTTTTCGCCAGTGTCTTGAAGGTGATGGTCATGGATATTGAAGCTCTTCAGTTTCTTCAAAGAATGTCCCACTGTGGACGTTATAATCGGATCCATTCGGATGGCTTACTAAAGCTAAAGTGGATGGTACCCGAACCTCGGCTCAAGAACGAGGTGTTGCTTGTAATGTGTCTTTTTTAGGCGCTGGACCCTTGTTAAAAGTTGGTATTTCTGGTCTACTTTGCCCAAGAAAACCACAAAGGGTGCTTTACAGGTCCAGGGGTGTGGACCCCAATATATGGGGGACCCGGTCCCTGAAGGTCCTTAGAGGCGCTACCCGCCGTGATGGGGGAAGATTGGGCCTGGCAAGACAGGCCCTGCTGCATGGGATGGTAAGTACTCCCCTTTGGGGTTCTTATATATATACGTATACGTATATATGTATTTCCCCCTTTTTGTTTTAAAAAAAAAAAAATTGCCAGAGTAGCCTGATCCGGTGTATGGGGTTACAGAGGCCGGTTGGCGCGCATTTTAAAAAAAATTAGCGTGCGCGCCGCGTTTCCACCGCGCGCGCCGCCGGCGTGTGCGTGCGCCGCTGCGGTCCACGTCACGGCTTCGCGTGTGTCAGGACGCGCGGGGCGCCGTGCGGTGGGCGGATCGCCGGCCACTGATCCGCGCGCTCGCTTCCATGCTAAGGTTTTTTTAAGCATGGAGCTCAGGGCGTGCGCGTGGAAGAGGCAGAGCGAGCGGTGGGCACGTGAGTCGGATGGTCTTGGACACTACGGTGACAGGTTAAAGACTGGTTGCAATTTGTGGGGAGTACTCGTTTATTTCTCGTGTGTAAGCTATGTCTTCCAAAAAATGAGGAACAGGGAACAAGGCAAGCCCAGGGGTAAGAGTCCCTCCACAAAATGCAGGAGACCAACCCTATATTGATGCGGCCTCAGTTTTTACTGAAGGACCTGTGGTTTCTGACCTACCTGAGCCATTGCACTTAGTGCCAGTGGCATAGTAGGCACTACCGATGTGCCTGCCTAGGCTTATGTTACAAAGGATGATTTGGCATCTGCCTTAGCAGGTCTTGAAGGCAAAATAGCTGGCATGATTGCCTCTGTAACACAGGGGGAAGGAAGCGTAATAGATCTCCCTCCCCCGGGCCTGGGCCAAGTGGTGAGTCACTAGAGCCCCAGGACTCTTATAGCCAAATGAGTCCAGGTAACCTGGAACCAGAATGGGCAGATGATCCAGAGGAGGTGGTCATGAAGGACCAGGAGGTAGGAGAGGCTGAAGATTCCTCGGCTGAGGACTCTGGCTCTGAAGAGCCAATTTCAGCCTCCCATTGCCAAAAATTGTTTATCCAATCTCTAATGGAGATGGTACGAATTGGGTTTAAATTACCCCCGGTTCAGGAGTCTGCACTCTCCTGTTCCACTCTGGGATCTTTGCGGCATAAACAAATTTCCCAAGCCTTTCCCTTGCATCCGTTGCTGGAGCAGGTGATTTATGCAGACTGGGAGCATCCTGACAGAATATACTTACCTCCCAAAAGGTTTTCTATTTTATACCCTATGGAGGAAAAGTTCAGGAAGAAATGGAGCACACCTTTGGTAGACGCTGCCATATCTTCTGTAAATAAAAATTTAACCTGTCCAGTGGATAATGCCCAGGTTTTCAAGGATCCGGCTGATAAGAAGCTAGAGTCCTTATTAAAAAGCCTCCTTCTCGGTTGCCAGTGCAGCAGTTCAGCCTGCTGTTGCAGTCATTGGGATTTGTCAATCCCTAAAGGATCGTTTTAAGAGGTTAGTGAAGAACATACCTTGCCAGGAGGAATCTGCTCAGAGATCCCTCATGCCTTGTGTTTTGCGGTTGGCGCTTTAAAGGACTCAATCCAACAAATGTCTCGTTTTGCGTTACTATCAGTTCATATGCGCAGAGTATTGTGGCTAAAGAACTGGTGTGCTGAGACACCATGTAAAAGGCTACTTGCTGCGTTTCCATTTCATGGAGAGCTCTTGTTTAGCGAAGAGCTGGATAAATATATCCAAAAGATCTCTGGAGGAAAGAGCACTCTGCTTCCTATTAAAAAGAAGGGGAAGCAGCCTTCTTACAAAATTCCTAATCCCCCAGGGCCTGGTGCCTCTTCCTCTAAGCGGTATTGATGGCCTCAGCCGTCTGGGTTTAAAAGACCTCAGGGTCAGAAAAAACCCTGGACCCAAAAGCCATCCAAGCCCAACTCCAAATCTACCTTGTTAAGGGGCGCCCCCGCTCTCACGGGTGGGGGGCAGGCTTTGGCTGTTTTGGGAGGCCTGGGAAGAACTGGTTCAAGACAGATGGGTCATTTCCACTGTAAAATACGGTTACAAAATAGAGTTCCGGGAGTTTCCCCCGAACCGCTTTCTACACTCAAGGGTTCCCGCAGATCCGGACAAAAGAAGATGCCTACTTTTAGCTTTACACCATCTGCTGTTGCAGGGAGTAATTGTGTAGGTCCCGCGCGAGGAAAGATTCAAAGGGTTTTACTCAAACCTATTCACCGTGCCAAAACCAAATGGAAGTAAGGCCCATTTTGGACCTCAAGACTCTCAACTTCTTTGTAGACGTCCGATCTTTCCGTATGGAATCGGTTCGTTCAGTAATAAGGTCCCTGAGAAAGGGGGACTATCTGGCGTCCATAGATATCAAGGACGCATACCTTCATGTGCCGATCTTCGGTCCTCACCAAAGGTTCTTACGCTTCGCTGTAGAGGGCAGCCATTTCCAGTTTGTGGCACTGCCCTTCGGTCTTGCCATGGCTCCCAGGGTCTTCACAAAGATTCTGGCCCCAGTGTTGGCTTCCCTAAGATCTCTAGGGGTTTCCATAATAGGATATCTGGACGATCTACTTCTAAGAGAATGCTCTCGCCCTATGCTAGTTCTAAACATATCAAGAACAGTACAGGTTTTACAACGCCTAGGTTGGGTACTGAATTTGGACAAGTCAGCTCTTTGTCCGACCCAAGCCTTGGTATATCTGGGTCTGGTCTTCGACACTGCTCAAGAAAGAGTGTTTCTTCCGCCCTTAAAGGTCGCCTCCATAGTGGAGCTTGTACAGAAGGTGAAGAAAGATCCAACACCTTCTGTTCGGCTGTGCATGAGGTTATTGGGCAAGATGGTGTCGACTTTCAGCGCAGTGCCATATGCACAGTTCCACTCCAGAATGTTTCAGAACAGTATCCTGAAGGCGTGGGACAAGTCTGCTCGAACCTTGGATCAGCCTATGGTTCTATCTCTACACGTTCTATGGAGCCTATCTGGGGACAGACGCGTTAGTGGTTCCTTGGGATCAGTATTCCCTGATATATGCCTTCCCTCCGATCCAGATTCTGCCGCACTTACTGCGCAGGATACGGGAGGAACAGAAGCCGGTGATCTTAGTGGCCCAGGAGGTCATGGTATTGTGAAATTGGCAGTAGGGGACCCGTTTCCTTCCTTGCCGCTCAGACCTGTTGTCTCAAGGGCCAATATTCCATCCTTCTTTACGGTTGCTGAATTTGATGGCCTGGCTATTGAGACCAGACTATTGAAAGACCGTGGTATTATGGGTTCAGTCTTGTCCACTTTGATAAATACTAGAAAGTCAGTTTCTAGAGCTATCTATTACAGAGTATGGAACATTTTTTGGTGTGAGAAAAGGAAATGGAACCCTTGTAGGTATACGATTGGAAGAGTTCTTGCCTTTCTTCAAACAGGAGTAGACTTGCAGCCCGCCTTAGGGACAATTAAGGGACAGATTTATCGTTTTTTTTCCAGAGACCGATTGCATCCCATTTTTTGGTGCGAACCTTTGTGAAGGGAGTAACGCACATGAGGCCATCGCTTACACCACCTTTATGTCCTTGGAACCTAAATTTGGTGCTTTCAGCCTTACAGAGTCAGCCCTTTGAACCTATTAGGCATATTCCTTTTGTCCTATTGACCAGGAAGTTCGTTTTCTTAATAGCTATAACATCGGCTAGAAGGGTGTCAGAATTGGCCGCCCTTTCTTGCAAGGAACCTTTCATGGTTCTTCATCAGGACAGGGAGGTCATGCGTCCTTGTCCAGATTTTTTACCAAAGGTGGTTTCCAAATTTCATTTGAATCAGGATATCATTTTACCTTCCTTCTTTCCTAACCCTAAAACTAGGGAGGAAAGGTCGCTTCACTCACTGGATGTGGTGAGAGCGATAAAGGTTTACTTAGAAATGTCAGCTCCCTTTCGGAAAACTGACTGTTTTTTTGTCTTGCCTGAGGGTCCTAAAAGAGGACAGCCAGCAACAAGTTCATCTATATCCAGGTGGATTCGCCAGACTATTGTCCAGGCGTATAGGTTAAAGCGCAGGGTTCCACCCCGGGATTTAAGAGCACACTCCACTAGAGGGGTTAGTGCATCATGGGCAGTACTCCAGCAGGTGTCTATGGCTCAGGTTTGCAAAGCAGCTGTTTGGTCTTCAGTGCATACGTTCACCAGGTTTTACCAGGTGGATGTGAGATCTCAAAATGAGACTGGTTTTGCCAACAGCGTGTTGCAGGCTGCTTTATAATCTCAGATCCGTTGGGTCTAGGGATGATGTGCCCCCCCCCCAGATGCATTGCTTTAGGACATCCCACATAGTCATTATTATGGTGCTCTGTGTCCCGTGATGTACGATAAAGAAAAATGGATTTTTAAAACGGCTTACCTGTAAAATCCTTTTCTTGGAGTACATCACGGGACACAGAGGTCCCTCCCCTCTTTCTGGGATCGTCATTGCTTGCTACAAAACTGAGGTCCTTCCGGTGTGGGAGGGGTTATATGGGAGGAACCGTCTTACTATTGGTTGCCAGTGTCCAATCACCTAAAGGTAAGCGTATAACCCACATAGTCATTATTATGGTGCTCTGTGTCCCGTAATGTACTCCAAGAAAAGGATTTTACAGGTAAGCTGTTTTAAAAATCCATTTTTTATTCTCTAGATTCTTTGCTAAAAAAATATATATAATGTTTGGGGGCTCTAAGTAATTTTCTAGCAAAAAATACGGATTTTAACTTGTAAACACCAAATGTCAAAAATAGGCTTAGTCATGAAAGGGTTAAGGCTTACCTGTAGGTGCAAGAAATATCTCCCAAACCTACATGGTTTAGGAGATATTTGCAAAAGACAGGCACCGATGTCTACGGCAAATGCGCGTAGGTGCACTGAGCGTGCCGTTTCTAACGGCGATCATGCGCGGGAGTGACGTCATCGCGGCTCCGGCCAATCATAGTGCCGGAGCCGCGATATCCGGAAGGAAGATGGACGCTTCGTGGAAGAGGGGACAGCGGTGACATCGCAGGCTCCTGTGTCAAGTAAGTGACACATAATGGGCTAGTAGCCCATTATGCTTTACCTTTGCAGGGAAACAAAGAGGAAGTAAAATCCATCAGGGTTTACTTCCTCTTTAGCAGGGACCACTACTCTGTCGTGAGAGCTATCTGTCAAGGTGTTAGGGTGTACCCTAGATCTACTACTAGCTGTCCTAGCTGTCCACAAGTGACTTGCTGTCCACAAGTGACACCAGTAAAGTGATCAATGAAAAATCTGAAAATTGCACAGTGACGGACTGAAGGGGTTAACTAGGGGGCGATCGGGTGGCGAAATGTGTGCCTACGTGTACTGTCAGTGTAGTGTTGGTGCAACTCACTTTTAGATGTCCTTTCTCCGCGCTCTGGGCCCGAAAAGGATTCCAGGAGGGAAGATGACATCACTTCCTCTGCCTGTGTTTACATTTACAGGCAGAGGAAGCATTTTAATTTGTCAGAACCGATCAGCAGGTCCAGGCCAGAAATCACTGGCCTGGACCTGAAGACTGATCGGTTCTGTAACAAATCTGATCGCCGTGGGCACGGTGGAGGCTCGCGCCCCTGTCCAAGGGCGCGAGCGACGTACAGGTCCGTCGCTTCGCACAGGGCTGCCAACCTTCCACAGTGTATCTTCGTGAGCCATTCACTAAATTTAGAAGAGAAGCGGTTTAACCTTAAACTGCGTAGAGGGTTCTTTACTGTCAGAGCAGCTCTCCACAGCCTCAAGGAACAGCGTGTGGCACTGATAAACAGCAAGAGGCTGGCGGTGCGTCCCTCAAGTCAAACAAAATGCTGGGGAGGGAGCCCCCAAGGGACATGCTGTACTACACCCAGACGTTACAGGGGACAGGCAGCTCGGTTTCCATGCCTGCGCAAGCTCCGGCAAATGAGACAGAGGCAGGACAGTGTGCCAACTCTGGATGATATACTGCCTCTGGATGTTTCCCCAGACCCTACTCCTGACATTTGACATACCACAGGATGACACCCCACAGCCCACACTCACAGAAATCCTACGCGTGCTCCACAGGTGCACCACCTCAGTTGATGACCTGAAGGAGTGGATTGGGGGGCTCACGGAAACAGTCTCTCTCTTGAGACAAGACCTCCAAAAGATACAGGAGATGACCGCGGCTCTAGAAGGTAGGATCAGTGATCTGGAAAATCAACTACTGCCTCTCCCCAGAGACACCAGGGTAGCAATACAGCAATCCACATAGGTCAACGCTAAAACAGATGACATAGAAAACCGTTTCAGGCGGAACAACGTCTGCATTGTGGGGCTCCTTTAAAAAAATCGAGGGCCGGGATCCCACAGCATTCACAGAGCAAAGGCTTTAAGATATAATTGCAAAAGAGGCCTTCACCCCACTGTTTGCGGTTGAATGGGCCCATCATACACCACCTCGAGCCCCTTCCACCCGGCCTACCTGATAATACTCAGTCTGGCGTGGGAGAGAGGCTGTGTTCACTATAACGGGACTAAAATTTCTTTCTATTCTGATTTCTTGGCTGAAGTGTAATGAAAAAGATCAAAATTTGCAGTTGTGAAAAAATGTTTGCAGAAGCTCCAAGTAACCTATGCAATGCTATTTCTTGCCAAGCTGCGGATCACAGCCAGAGGGCAATCCACTTTCTTTGAATCTGTTTCCGATGCTGCGGCCTTGTTGGATCATAATGAACAGGACCTCCGACGCCAATGTGATGCCAACAGGGGAGACTGATATTTGGAGGGCCAATATACCCTAGCCGGTATAATACCTGCAATTAAATCTACAGTCTTCTGTTTCCAAAGCGGGATAAATTTGCCTGGTTCGTGCTTTAAACAACCTTTGTCACAATGCTAAGTACTATGCTCAGTACAATGCAAAAGTGTGTAGACCCTGCTTGCACACTTCCAGTACATTACTGAGTGCCTCAGTTGAAGGGGCACTCCTGTTGGTGCCCAGTTGGCACATGTTTACCCACTGGACAGACCCTAGGAGCCTCCTGCCAGGGAACTTGGCTATCTGTTTCCCACTTCTGCAGTGATGATTTAATATGTTCAATATGGCTACTACTCCAATAGTGTCATGGAATGTCAGAGGAGTGCATGACCCGTTAAAATGCACTATGATTAGCTCTTGTTTAAGGAAATGTCACCCGGCCATAATAGGCCTGCAGGAAACCCACCTCACAAGGGAAACGGTGAACAGCAAACAACAATAGAACAGTACTGACCCGGGCAATAACCTAACAGTTATCCTACATTGTCTTCCATCTTCCAACAGTCATCACCCATGATTGCCATGAGACCTAAAGGCATTGGAGCAATCTCATTTAAACAAGTTCTTTGGAACTCAGTGCCAGTGTATCAAGCCATGGGGCCCATAATTTGTCAAATTTACCAGGCCTCCCCTGTGTTGATATATGTACCGTTCAAGGATAAGGGTATTACCTATGTGTTGGATCCAGGATTTAACAGTAGGTGGAGTGTCGGATTTCCATCCCATAAGTATTGTTTTTACTTAGCTTAGAACAAAGCTCTAGACAGTCCTTATCTCTTCTGGAAATGCCTCCTCCAAAACTACTTTCTACGATACATTCAGTGAACATGTGTTAATGGACTGAAGGGCTTCCTCCCATTGATCATCCGTGACAGGGCCTAAGTCCCCCTCCCACTGAGCCTGCGCCTTCAAGGGATGATATTCTAAAAATGCATTGAGGAGCATAAGATAGCATTGGGAGATTATTCCCTTTGTCTCAGTAGCATTTTGAAGAAGATGAAAAATAGGGGTGGGCGATTGTACCCATTCTACTACATTACCCTGTGCTCTAACAGCGTGCTGCAGTTGCAAGTAGTAGAATAGCATGTTGGATGGCAATGCAAACTTGGTCTGCAGTTCTGAGAAAGACAGCAACTTCCCGTTATGTAAAACATGTTATTGTATTGTTTACATATGCAGAGCTCCGTTCAGTGTGTCTCCTTGCCAATTAGTGGGTGCCAGTGGTCATCCATTGGCAGAAGTCCTATGCGTGCCCCCCCTACCTAGAGGTGCAGAATCGCGCATATACAAGTGCTTCTGCACAGAGCGGTCGCCCTGTAGCAGTAAAGCTACATTTATTGGTTAATTGTAATATTTACTTCAAGGCATGGGGGTTAAATTTTTTAAGTGTGTACACATAATATATTTTTGGGTTTAGTTAATTTGCTGACAAAAAACATGCTTATGGGAAAGGAAAGTGAGAGAGAGATAAGATAATCACTGTGCTGCTTCTCCTTTTACTGGCCAGTCATAGGCTGCAGCGGGTTCAGCACGGCCTGGGCTCAGAGGAGTTGTGTTTAACTGTAGCTGGTCCTTAGACTTGAGGACATCTAATGGAAAAAAAACTGTGGGGAATCTGTATTGAAGGTGACTATTGCAAAAGCTGGCATTTAATATACAGTATATTTTACTTTATTGGTTTATTTGTGGCTGGAAACCTACTTTAATCCCTGATCAAGTGCCCTTTAATGTGTCAATATGTTTTTCAAAGGCACTACAGCATACCTTTCCAGATGGGGAACCTTCTGATGCAGAGAAGGATTTTTGGGAAATTGCTTCGATGGAATGCTACAGTCACCTGACAGAATGGCAGCCGTTGGAATACTGCTCTACTCTCAACATTGACAGTGCAAACCCCCCAGATCTCAATAAAATATGGAATGATCCTTTTCATCAGGTGGTGTTATACATAGTTCACTATCACATGTACAATATGGGCAGGAATGCTTTGGTATTTTTTTGTGACAATCTTTCATTTCATCTTTCATTGCAGGAAAATTATCTGCCTTACATGATCCGCAGTAAAGTAAAGTTGCTTCTTCATGGAAAGGATGACCAGTCTTTATTAACTTTTATTGATGAAGCCATGAAAGTGGAGCAGAGAAAAGTTTTGATGGAAACCTTGTACAGTCAGGAGATGAGTCTTCTCTACATAATGCAAGATGATTTTGACCGAGCTAAGTATTACATCAAAAATGGAATAGATGTCTTTATGCAGGTATGGACTTTGTTGTTTTTTGTTTTTTTTTTGCTGTTTGGAGAGTCTGCTATGTTCTCAAGTTCTGTTGCATTTTGTGTTTTGCTTTCTAGAACTATTCAAGCATTGATTCACTGATGTGTCAAAGCAGATTAACTGAGCTACAGTCAGTTCAGGCTCTCTCAGAAACTCAGGATTTTATTGAATTCATCCGTGTTCCAGGTACATGGTTTTCTGACTGTATTGCTGTTAGATATCAACTGATATTGCTTATAGACACAAGCCTGTCTCTTTGCCAGAAACTTAAAATGATTGTGAAGGTGACTTAAAAAAAAATAACAAACCTATCTATACTTACCTGCTCTGTCCTGCACAGAGCGGCCGGGAACCTCCTCTTTTTGGGTCCCCCGCCGGCGCTCCTGGCCCCTCCTCTCTGTCCATTGCTCCTGTGGGAAGCCGTTTCCCATGAGGGCACTCGTGCATGCTCGCACCCGAGCCCCGCTGCTGTGTCTGTTGGCTTTACAACCACTTTAAGTTTAAGCTATTTACAAAAATAAATAAAACCACACTAAATTAGGTAAACTATACGGTCAATAAAAAATAGAGTTCTTATCCTCCGTGGATCTCTGCAATTCAAGCTTGGTCTTTATTTCTTCAGCTCCCCTACCCTGCATTGGAGTAGTCTAGTTTTTCACATAGGAAATCTGCTATTATTTACTTGATTAGGAAGTAATTGGTTCCTACTATCCACATCAAACCGTATAGAAATTTTCAGGCAGGTCATAAATTATGCGATTATCTGAACTTGTTCTCCCGGCGGGGGAGCCATCCCTGCCTGAGGAAGGCAATGATTATTGCTAGCATCTATGACTGCTGGCAATAATCGCACGCTAGAAATTAAACATGCTGGTTGTACCCGAGTTGATCGATCAACTTGGGTACAATCAGCCTTCCCATAGATGGTTCAAATCTCAGCCGGTCCCTGCTGCACCGGCCAAGATTTAAACCATCTATGGCCGGCTTTAATTTGGTAAACTCCCCTGGACAGTTTTGATTTTGATTATTTTGGTTTATACAGTGGCTAAATAGAATTAATCTTGAAACACTTTTAGCATTACACTTTAGTGTTACACTTGAAGTGATTGTAAGGGTTTTTATTTTTTTTAAATAAAAACTTATCATACTTACCTCCACTGTGCAGCTCGTGCCAGAACATATTAAGAAAGGTGCCTTTGTGTTTCTCTGCATGTATTGGTAGCCTGTCTTGCTTAACCACTTACTGCTCGGCCTATAGCAAAATGACGGCCGGGCGGTGGTTCAGTTATCCTGACTGGGCGTTATATGACGTCCATCAAGATAACAGCCGCCGCGCACCCAGTCTGACACACCGCTACACCGATCTTGGTAAAGAGCCTCTGGCGGAGGCTCTTTACCACGTGATCAGCCGCGTCCAATCATGGCTGGTCACGATGTCAACAGGAGCTGTTGATCGGCTTTTCCTCACTTGCGTCTGACAGACGCGAGTAGAGGAGAGCCGATTGGCAGCTCTCCTGACAGGGAGGGTCAGCCCCCCCTCTGATGCTCACACTAGACCACCAGGGAAGCTGCCAGGACCACCAGGGAAGGGGGCAACATGTGGATGGCCAGGTATGTACACCATGGCCATCCACATGTGCAAATTATGCCCAATCAGTGCCCACAAATGGGCACTGACTGGCACCATTATATAAAATGTAACATCAGTGATGCCCAGCAATGCCACCTATCAGTGCCACCCACAAGTGCCCATCAGTGCCGCCTATGAGTGCCCATCAGTGCCGCATACCAGTGCCACCTATCAGTACCACCTCATTGGTACCACCTCATCAGTGCCCATCTTTGCCTCCTTATCAGTGCCCGTCATTGAAGAAGAAAACATACTTATTTACAAAATTTTTTAACAGAAACAAAGAAACGTTTTTTTTTTTTCAAAATTTTCAGTCTGTTTTTATTTGTTGCGCAAAAAATAACGCAGAGGTGATATAATACCACCAAAAGAAAGCTCTATTTGTGGGAACAAAATGGTAAAAAATTTGTTTGGGTACAGTGTTGTATGACCGCGCAATTGTCATTCAATGTGTGACAGCGCTCAAAGCTGAAAATTGGCCTGGGCGGGAAGGTGTTCAAGTGCCTGGTATTGAAGTGGTTAATAAAGAATCCTTAAAAAACAAAAAAGATTAATAATTATTGTATACATTCAACTTCAACATTTTTTTTTTTGCACTGTCCTTAACCGGTTCCCTTTGTATTTGCCGCCGTGCCATTGCGTGCATGCCGGCCGGGAGCTCCATGAGTCGAGTCGCGGGTACCGCGGACTCGATCGCCGCGGGGATACCCGCGATCGCCTCACGAAGAGGACAAACGAGGAGATGCTGATGTAAACACCTTTTCCCTGTTCTGCCTAGTGACAGTGTCTCTGATCTCTGCTCCCTGTCATCGGGAGCAGAGATCAGTGACATGTCACAGCTAGCCCATCCCCCCTACAGTTAGAATCACTCCCTAGTACTGACTTAACCCCTCCCCGCCCCCTAGTGGTTAACCCCTTCCCTGCCAGTGTCATTTACACAGGAATCAGTGCATTTGTATAGCACTGATTGCTGTATAAATGACAATGGTCCCAAAAATGTGTCAAAAATGCCTGATGTGTCCGCCATAATGTCGCAGTCACGATAAAAATCGCTGATCGCCGCCATTACTAGTCCGACCGCACAATTGTCAGTTAAAGCAACACAGTGCCGAATCGCAAAAAAGGCACTGGTCAGAAAGGGGGTAAATTCTTCTTCTGCTGAAGTGGTCAAAACAATGAATTATAATATCACTGCATGTGATCAGTATGTGGGTACAGAATATTTCTCTTTTATCATCTTCTCTAATGTTCCTGTTTCCATAATAATAGTAATATACCCAAACAATTATTCAGCATCAATAATGTGTGAAGTGTGGTGTTCAATTTTTAAAAACTATTGCTTAATTGCAATTTTATTTTATGCAATAATATTATAGGCAACTTGGCATCTTTGCCTGCACTGAAAAGGTTGCTTAAGCTTTGGAAGAGTAGATACCCAGATGATAAAATGGACTCCATGAACATTTGGGATGACATCATTACTAACAGGTAGAGATATCTAGTTGCATATTATTTTATACACGGAAAAGTAATTCTGAAATCTAGTACCCCTGGTATAAATAATTTGAACCATCTCTCTGTATGTACATGATTTTGTTTTCAGGTGTTTTTTCCTTGATAAGATCCAAGAAAAACTTTCTATTCAGCATATGGATGAAAGTATGGAAATAGATAATAAAGGAGATGACAGCGAGGCTATGGAAGTAGACAAGAAAGAAGATGTCAGCTTTTTGATGAAAGAATGTAAATTTGTAATGAAAATGAAAATGGTGAACAGCGCCAGAAAACAGGTAATATTGTGGTACTACAACATCTGTCATAATAAATGTAATGTATAAAAAAAACTATTGTTTGTGTAGTTGCGCTGGCCCTTTAAATCAAACAGGTATGTTGTTATACCAATGGTTTACCATAAAAAAAAACATATTTGTATAAACGAAAAAAGTCCCACGACAAAAATAACTTATATGGTATCAGAAAAAAGTCCAAGTGAATTTATCTTCCGTGCTGAACAAATGGTGACTTCCAAAACAATCGTGCTGTGATTGACCACCACCATCCAATCAATATCCTTACCAAAAAGCAGTAGTAAACAAGCCTGTATGTAGCCTTTCTGTAGTCTTCCTTGTGGGTAAATGGATATGTCTCCACCAAAGATCCCAGACCACTCAATCCTCCAATTAATATATTTCTCAAAAGACAAATATGGCCATCATTGAGCAAAATGCCATACTTTAATAGTTTAAAAGATCATACAAAAGATTTACACTCACATGTATGTATGCCTGTAGGCACTGAGTCTCTCCAGCTTTCCTGTATTGGCCAGTGATGGCTGTATATTACTAGGAGCCAGCTTGTGGTTCAAGCCTCGTTTTCAGTGCGGTACATTCGGCAAGAAATGACGTCAGTGTCGCACAACCAGCCTCAATGTGTTTGCATGAATAATGCGTCATCAGGAAGCTTTTTGTTTTTTAAAGCGCCCCTGTGCCCTTGTGCTTGCACACGGAAGCAAACGCATACGTATGTCATACCCCATATGTAAATAGTGTTCGAACCACACATGTGAGGTATCGCCGCAAACGTTCGAGCGAGAGCAATAATTGTAGCACAAGACCTCCTCTGTAACTCCAAACTGGTAACCTGTAAAAAAAAGTTAAAGTGTCACCTATGGAGATTTTTAAGTATTGAAATTTGGCACCATTCCATGAGTGTGCACAATTTTAAAGTGTTACATGTTAGGTATCTATAAAAAAATTGGGGTACAGATTGTGTTTTGTTTTTTTTTTTTTAATCATTAAAATGTATTTTGTTCCCTAAAATTGCTGCGCAAATACCGTTTGACATAACGAATTGCAACGATCACCATTTTATTTGCTAGAGTCTCTGCTAAAAAATATATGAATATATATATTATATGTTTGGGGGTTCTGAGTTATTTTATAGCAAAACAATTATGATTTTAACATGTAGGAGAGAAGTGTCAGAATTGGCCCGGTATGGAAATGGTTAAACACCTTTAGAAGGAAGGTGGAATGGACACAGAACGGGGGCTGTCTCAAACAAATGTAATTCCTGTGATGAATATTTTATTTAAAGTGGTTGTAAACCTCAGACATAAAATATGAACAAAATATATCCCTCTATAGTTTGTGTCTCAGTTAAGAGCACTAAGTGTCATTTCTGTCTGCTGCCTCCTTCCTGTGCTATCAGCACAGTCACTTCAGACAAGTTTTCCTGACACCATGAGAAAAATGGTGATGGGAGGGTGCTCCAGCAGATTAACAGTTTCAGCTCTGTTTATGTCTGAAGTGGGGGTTGTTCCTTCCCTCCAATCAGCTAACTTCAGCTCCCCGCCCCCTTTTTTCTGAAGTCTCAGACAGGTTGATAAATGCTTGACTTTGAACGAATGTAGAGAAGACTGCAGATAAACAGGTACAACTTATGTTGGAGGATTTGTTTTATATGTGTATCACCTGAGACCAGTCACTTCCCTGGGTATATGTAAGTTTACCACTTTAATCAGAATTACCTCCTATCATTCTGGCTTTTGCCTTTTCTACCAGACAGTGCAATGTTTATTCTATTTTTAAAGCTTCATTCTCTAAAATGTAGCTACTTTTTTTTACAGAACAACTTTTCTGTTGCAATGAAGCTTTTGAAAGAACTTCACCGTGAGTCTAAAACGAATGAAGATTGGTTGATAAAATGGGTTCACAGCTACTGTAACTACAGTCACAGCCGTAGCCAGAGCCAAAGCTGTCCTGAGCAGATACTTACTGTACTAAAAACGATCTCCTTACTTGGTAAGAACTGTGCTATGTGGCATAGCGTTATACAAAAGATATGTAGGTAGACTTTGTGTTTAAAGATGAACTCCAGGCAGATCATTAATAAACATATAGTAGGGTTGCACCGATACCATTTTTTACTGCCGAGTACGAGTGTCGATACTTTGGGTCAAGTACTCGCTGATATCGAGTATCAAAATCTTTGTGGGGCAATTTGAGCCCATAGAAAATAAAAGAGCTCAAATCGCACTACAAATAATCGCATGAGCTTTGAACAGGAATGTGGTGCGATTCCTGTCTGAATCGCATTTGGTTTCTGGCTTCTGTGGGAACCCAGGCTGATATCACCAAACCAAGCCTGAGTTCACACAGGAGTGGTGCGAGAAACCACACTGCATTCCTGTTCGAATCGCGTGCTATTCTTTGCAGTGCAATTTGAGCCCTTTCATGTTATACGAACTCAAATTGCACTGCAAAAGTATCGGTTTCGCGTATCGGAGCATTTTCACAAGTACTCGTGAAAATACTCTGTATCAGCACTGATACCAATACCGGTATTGGTGCAACCCTAATAACTAGCTAATCCTATTACTTGTTTTTAGTTTTGGGCTCCTGCTCCATCCTGTTAAAAGCCAAACTCTACTTACATCTCCACATTGTAGCGCTGTCCCGCCGATCCTCTTCAAGAGAATAGTGTCCTTCTACCCATTTCCTGTGAGCCCAGCATGCTGTTGGCACACTTCTTAGAGGAGCATCTTCACGCAATCTGGGCTCACACGCTATAATGTGCATTCCTTAGTGCAAATGAATGCCTGCCAATGCCAAGAAAGAATGTGGAAGGACCCCCAATGTCACTGGGTTGTCTAAGAATGCAAGAAAAGGGTATGTATATGGAGTGTTGTCACTTCAAGTGATTGAAAAGCTTAATTTCTTTCTCTTACATCACGGGACACAGAGCCTCAGTAATTACTGATGGGTTATATAGGGTATCACTAGGTGATTGGACACTGGCACACCCTAAACAGGAATTTCAACCCCCTATATAATCCCTCCCCTTACAGAGATACCTCAGTTTTTTCGCCAGTGTCTTAGGTGTTGGACGTGTAAAGATGTCCTGTGCTGAGCTCCAAAGGGAATATCCTATATCCTATACTGGGGCAAGCCAGGCGAACCGGATCCATTTAAAAGTGTCCTTTCTAGGCCGAATTGGATGGTACCTGTAACGCTTCTCTTTTTAGAGAGCTGGACCCCGCATTTCAGAATTTGGTTTTTCTAGCCTTATTCTTGGCTGGGTGCTTTACAGGCCCAGAACTGCGGATCCCCCTATCCATAGGGGGCCCCAGTCTCTGAAGGTTTTCCAAACGGAGTCCACCGTGAGAGGTGAAGATTGGGTCTGTATAACAGAACCCTGCAGCTGGATAAGGTAAGGGAGATTCCACAGAATTTTTTAATTCTAGTAGGTTTCTCCTTTAAGTAAATGTATGCTATGCCTATTGTCGCCACCGGGGGCTGCCAAGAGCACATACCTTCACATGCTTGATTGTCAGTCTCAGTGTTCACGCTGCACAGCTCCTCCAGCCGAGCTCCAGGTAGGATGGGATGGGGGGCTCTTCCTGCAGGGATATTTCCCCCAAGATTAGGGGAGGCCGCAGTGGTCTGTGAGGCGGTAGTATACCGCACTATCGCCGCCACCACCGCCATTACCATGTGGCAGACCCCATCATCTGCCAGCCTCTCTCCTTCCTCCTCCATCCCAGCCTCCCCTCCATGCTTGCCCCGGAGGGTCGGCTCTCGCGGGAAAGCGCACGTTTTCTGAAAAAAACGGGGGGGTGGTCAGAGGAGGGGGGGGCGGAGCGTCAGCGCGACTTCCGGCGTGCTTAGACGCCCACATCGCCGGCTGCACAGGCTATAAGAAGCACACTTTTCAGGTGCACACAGCCTATGGAGGGACACAGAGCTGACGGTCGCATGTAAGGTGGGACACAGGTATTCTCCTAGGCAGCATTTACTAAGAAACACTTGACTGGGCATTGGTAGCAGTGGCAGTTGCTGGACTACATCGCTCAGCAGTCAGTGTTTCATTTTTGTGATACCTCCACCTTGTTTGCTTTGCACTATGGGTAGAAGAGGTACAAATACCCCAAAAACCAGAGGCTCTAGGGGATCTCCCTCAGGCTCTGAGGACCCCCCTTCTGCAGCACCTTCCCCCCCCTGAAGGACCTGGGATGGCTGCCCAGAGAGAGCCATTGGGGTCAGGAGCTGCATCTGCTTCTGGCACTTCAGCCCCTGTATACATTACGCAGGAGGTTTTTTCCTCAACCATTAATGGACTAGAGGAAAGATTAATGGCCTTAATCACATCTTCACTCAGTGGAAGAAAACGCACTAGGTCTTCCTCTGTTACCCAGGACCCTCAGGCAGAGGAACTCTGGGGGAAAAAGGAGAAGAATCCCTTTCAGAGGATCGGGATGGGACTGATGATTCCTCCTCTGAGGAATCAAGTGGAGAAGGGCCCTCTTCAGCTTCTCAGGATGAGAAGGTCTTAGTGCAGATCCTTGCTGGATTGGTCCACTCCACATTTAAGTTACCCGTATCTGAGTCAGTTAAAGAACCCTCTTCTTCTTTGGGGTCACTGAAGCCTCCTCAAACAACACATGCTTTTCCTGTTCATAATTTGCTGGAAAAGCTCATTTATTCTGAGTGGGATCACCCAGATAAACGTTTTTTTTCCGCCTAAAAAGTTTTCAACACTTTATCCTATGGAAGAAAAGTTTATAAAGATGTGGGGGATACCGGCCGTTGACGCCGCCATTTCCTCTGTAAATAAAAGTCTGACTTGTCCTGTAGACAATGCTCAGGGATCCTGTTGATAAAAAAATTTAATCCCTGTTGAAGGATATTTTCTCCTTAGGTTCAGTAGCTCAACCTGCAGTGGCAGCGATTGGAGTCTGTCAATACTTAAGAGACCATGTTAAGCAGGTCCTTAAAGTTATACCTGAACAGCAGGCCCAGGGGTTGGCTAACCTTCCAGCGGCCTTATGTTTTGCTGTTGACGCCATCAGAGATTCTATCATCCAAACCTCTCGTCTTTCACTTGGGTTGGTGCATATGCGTAGAATCTTATGGTTGAAAAATTGGTCAGCCAAAGCACCATGTAAGAAACTTCTGTCTGGATTTCCATTTGGTGGTGCAAGGCTGTTTGGAGAGGATTTGGACAATTATATCCAAAAGATCTCCAGTGGGAAAAGCACTCTTATAAGAAAAGGAGTAAGCGTCCCTCTCTCAAACGGGCTCTTTCCCCAGTGCCAGGAGCATCAGCCTCCAGGCAGTCGCGAATACATTTCAGAGTCGACCCCAGGGACAAAAGAAGTCATGGGGGAAGAAGCCTACTAGACAAGACGCTAAAGCCTCTTTATGAAGGAGCGCCCCCGCTCGCTCGGGTGGGGGGAAGACTGCTACGGTTCTCAAAGCTCTGGCAGGAGGATTTCCAGGACAGATGGGTGATCTCCATGGTAACTCTAGGTTACATACTGGAGTTCCAAGAATTCCCCTCTTCTCGTTTCCTCAGATCAAGTGTCCCCAGAGATCCAGAGAAAAAGCAGTTGCTCCTTATAGCATTAGAGTGACTATTGTCGCAAAAAGTCCTCATGGTGGTTCCCACGAAAGATCAAGGATTGGGATTTTATTCCAACCTTTTTACGGTACAATAACCAAATGGATATGTCAGACACATTCTGGATTTAAAGGATCTGAATCGATGCCTAAGGATTCGATCCTTTCGCATGGAATCAATTCGGTCAGTAGTCTCCATCCTACAGGAAGGAGAATTTCTGGCATCAATAGACATCAGAGATGCGTATCTGCATGTACCCATTTTTCCTGCTCATCAAAAGTACTTGCGCTTCAAAATAGAAGGGCGCCATTTTCAGTTTGGGGCTCTGCCTTTCGGGCTAGCCACTGCACCTACAAAGATCTTGGCTCCTCCTCTGGCCAGATTAAGGGCTCAAGGTATAAGTGTCATAGCATACCTAGACGACCTGCTCTTGATAGACTGGTCGGTAGCCTGTTTGAGCGGGAACTTGACGACCACAGTCAACTACCTGGAACACCTAGGTTGGATTCTCAACCTAGAAAAGTCTTTCTTAAAACCAGTAAGTAGACTGGAGTATTTGGGTCTGGTCATAGATACAAGCCAAGAGAAGGTATTTTTACCTCAGGCAAAGATCACTGCCTTAAGAGAGCTGATTCTGGTAGTCAGGACCAAAAAGGGTCCTTCTGTCCGCCTTTGTATGAGGCTGCTGGGAAAGATGGTAGCTTCATTCGAAGCAGTTCCCTATGCTCAGTTTCATTCAAGACTACTGCAGCACAGTATCCTGTCGGCCTGGAACAAGAAGGTTCAGGCATTAGATTTTCCGATGCACCTGTCTCGTGCAGTGCGTCAGAGCCTCAGTTGGTGGTTTAATACCCGAAAGCCTGCAGAAAGGGAAATTCTTTCTACCGGTTACCTGGATGGTGGTAACAACGGATGCCAGTCTTTCGGGTTGGGGAGCAGTTCTGGAACAGTCTGCGGTCCAAGGGGAATGGTCCAAAACCGAGAGGACCTTACCCATAAACATTCTGGAGATCCGTGCGGCATATCTAGCCCTAAAGGCCTGGACTCTCAGGCTACAGGGTTGCCCGGTCAGGATCCAGTCCGACAATGCCACAGCAGTGGCTTATATCAATCATCAAGGAGGCACCAGGAGTCGGGCAGCTCAGAGAGAAGTCAACCAGATTTTAGTCTGGGCAGAAAAACATGTGCCATGCATATCGGCAGTTTTCATTCCAGGGATAGAGAACTGGCAGGCGCCAACGGTTATTCCCAGGGGAATGGTCTCTTCAACCCGACGTCTTTTGGGCCATATGCCAAAGATGGGGGGTTCCAGATGTAGATCTCTTTGCATCCAGATTCAACAAAAAGATCGACAAGTTTGTGGCAAGAACAAAGGATCCTCTTGCATGCAGGACAGATGCGTTGGTGATTCCGTGGCATCGGTTCTCACTGATTTATGCATTCCCTCCCATTCTACTACTGCCACGACTCCTTCGCAGGATCAGGCAGGAAAAGAAGTCAGTACTTCTGGTGGCCCCAGCTTGGCCCAGGAGAGCTTGGTATACAGAAATAGTAAGGATGACAGTAGGTTCCCCGTGGACCCTACCATCACGTCCAGACCTGTTATTTCAAGGTCCAGTGTTCCATCCTGCCTTACAAACTCTAAATTTGACGGTTTGGCTATTGAAACCCACGTTCTGAAGAGTCGTGTGCTTTCAGGTCCTGTGATTTCTACCTTAATCAATGCAAGGTCGCCAGCTTCCAGAGTGATTTATCATAGAGTCTGGAAAGCTTATGTATCCTGGTGTGAATCCAGGGGTTGGCATCCCAGAAAATATGTAATAGGTAGAATTCTTGACTTTCTACAAATGGGATTAGAAATGAAGCTGGCCTTGAGTACCATCAAGGGCCAGGTCTCGGCATTATCAGTATTATTTCAACGGCCACTTGCTTCACATTCTTTGGTCTGAAACTTTATGCAGGGGGTGACGCATCTTAATCCTCCGGTTAAGGCGCCCCTAAACCCCTGGGACTTGAATTTGGTTCTGTCAGTTTTACAGAAACAGCCTTTTGAACCAATACGTCAAATTCCCTTGGTCTCGTTGACAAGAAAGTTAATTTTTCTGGTAGCCATTTCTTCTGCTCGAAGAGTATCAGAATTAGCAGCTCTTTCCTGTAAAGAGCCTTATTTAATTATACACAAGGAT
This sequence comes from Aquarana catesbeiana, assembly GCF_042186555.1. Taxonomy (NCBI): domain Eukaryota; kingdom Metazoa; phylum Chordata; class Amphibia; order Anura; family Ranidae; genus Aquarana; species Aquarana catesbeiana. The sequence goes on along the minus strand of NC_133328.1, from coordinate 499,323,969 downwards.
AGAGTGGTATTGCGCCCTCATCCTAGCTTTCTACCGAAAGTGGTTTCAGATTTTCATCTAAACCAAGATATTGTTCTGCCTTCCTTTTTTCCAGATCCCTGTTCTACGGAAGAAAGGTCACTACATTCTTTGGATGTAGTAAGAGCAGTCAAGGCTTATCTGGAAGCAACTGCTCAAATTCGCAAAATGGATGTTTTGTTCGTACTGCCAGAAGGTCCCAATAGAGGACAGGCAGCGTCAAAATCTACCATTTCTAAATGGATTCGACAAATGATTATTCAAGCTTACGGTTTGAAACAGAAAATTCCTCCTTTTCAGATCAAGGCACACTCCACAAGGGCTATTAGTGCTTCTTGGGCGGTGCATCACCAGGCCTCTATGGCTCAAATCTGCAAGGCCGCAACCTGGTCTTCAGTCCATACATTCACCAAATTTTATCAGGTGGATGTGGGAAGGCATGAGGATATCGCCTTTGGGCGTAGTGTGCTGCAGGCAGCAGTACGAGGTCCTCAGGTCTGATCACACCCTACGTTGTGTGGTCCCCTCCCCTCAGGTAGCATTGCTCTGGGACGTCCCATCAGTAATTACTGAGGCTCTGTGTCCCGTGATGTACGAGAAAAAAAATAGGATTTTTTATAACAGCTTACCTGTAAAATCCTTTTCTTTTGATGTACATCATGGGACACAGAGGTCCCGCCCCTCTTCTAATACACTTATATTGCTTTTCTATAAAACTGAGGTATACCTGTAAGGGGAGGGATTATATAGGGGGCTTAACTTCCTGTTTAGGGTGTGCCAGTGTCCAATCACTTAGTGATACCCTATATAACCCATCAGTAATTACTGAGGCTCTGTGTCCCGTGATGTACGTCAAAAGAAAAGGATTTTACAGGTAAGCTGTTATAAAAAAATCCTATTATTAAAAAAAATGTTTTTAAATAATAAACATGTTAACTTACCTCCTCTGTGCAAGTGTTTTGCACAGAGTGGCCCAATCCTTCTCTTCTGGGTTCCCCCCGCAGTGCTCCTGGCTCCTCCTCTTCTCGAGTGCCCCCACAGAGTGCCACTTTCTATGGGGACACTCGTGTGGGCGCGCTCCCGAGTCCCGTTGCGCATCCATTGACACAGACAGCAGGACTCGGCCCTGGCTCCCATGTCACTGGATTTGATTGACAGCAGCAGGAGCCAATGGCTTCTGCTGCTATCAATCTATCCAATGAGGACCCGAGACAGCGGCTGGAGCTGCTGTGCTCGTCACTGGAACAATGGGGCTCAGGTAAGAAAATGGGGGGTCTGGGGGGTTGCTGAAGCACAAAAGGTTTTTCACCTAATGCATAGAATGCATTAAGGTGAAAAACCGTGAGGGTTTATATAACCCCTTTCATGTCATTAGGATGTACCCGTATGTCCTCATGTTAAAGTGGTTATACCAAGATCATGGCTGCAGCTTACCCCAGATATCTCAGTAAAGAATACATGCTGTTTATCCCTTTGGATAGCAATAAAGTTGATCCAAAAAATAAAAAAAAAGAAAGGGACCGTGTAAAATATAAAATAAATACAATTTTAAAGTGCCCTTGTCCCCCTGTGCTCACGCGCAAATGCGAACGTACATGTAGGGTCCCAAACATGTACGGAAATGGTGATTGCCTCACACATGTGAGGTATCGTCACGAATCTCAGCATGAGAGTAATATTTCCAGTGCCACACCTCCTGTTTATCTCCAAACTAGTAAAACGTGAAGGCTTTTAAAGTGTCGCCTATGGATAATTTAATGTACTGTAGTTTGTCGTTATTCCACAGGCGTGAGCAATTTTAAAACGTTAACATTTAATATGTTAGGTATCTAATTACGTGTTTGTGTGCATTAAAGTTCATTAGTGTATTTTTTTAAATGTTGTCTACTGTATATACTGTATACAGTAATGACTAAAAAGTATAACTAGTTAACAGTGCCACCAAGAAGATACCATCCCTATCTAGGGTCCCTCGGTGGTATGCCAGAAAGGCTGACCTCCAATATTCATCCATGAACTTGAGTGTAATTACCCCCAAACAATTCTTATTCCTACTTAGAGGAAGGGGGAATAGCTCAGTTGTTCATTGAGGCCAGGTTTTTACAAGCCTTAAGATTATATATCCATCTCAATCTTTTCTGCAGGATCATTTTGTCAAAGTGACCTTCACACGGGTGGAGGTGTACCCTATACAAAGCTGTAAAGTATAATCCTCCTGTACTATATCCATGATATTTGGCGATGTGGTAAGCCAAGAGGCTCACCCAGTCTCCATTGGAGAAATCCTCCACATGATCTCTGATGCGTTGCCAGAACGTTTCCTTAGTTTTGCCTATATAGAAGGCTTTACAGGGACATCTTAACAGGTATATGATTTTGTTTGACTTTCTGGCGTAGAAATAGTGGGAGAAATAAAAAGATTAAAAATAGTCAATGTTGATTGAGAGAGTTTAGTTTTGCTTTAAGACTTGGTATTTGTTCATAACTGATAAAGAGTATGAGAAGAGAGCTAATGGTAGATAAAGGCCCCTTTCACACTGATCTACTGCAATTTCCTGCATGCAGGACTTTTGGTACGTTTTTAGAAAATGCACCAAAACTGCCGGATCTAATAGAAGTCCATGGTAAAACGCGAGTAACCAGTATGAAAACCAAGGGTACACTGTGCTGTGGGGAACCACAGAAGATCAGTGTAAAAGGGGCCTTAGGAAAAAAGCAGAATGTCAGAAAGGGCCCCTAGGAGAGAAAGTTTCAGATCAAATAACGTCTATCTGATTTGTTCTTGAGAGTAAAAAAATGACTGATCATAGTGATTGGAAAAACTTTGAATCAAGCTCACAATTCAAGACACTATAGTCAACTTGATTAGCAATGTCCCTTCCAAGTGCTGAGTGTCAGGATCTGACTGGTGTTATCACATGACCAGTCCACATGATCAGTCCTTGTGTTACATTTAGAGAGAAACATCAGTCAGTCACATGAGCAGCACTTTATCTTTCTAAGGCTTCATGTACACTCTGCTTACATACAGATGATACTCAAAAAATTTGAATATCGTGCAAAAGTTCATTTATTTCACTAATGCAACTTAAAAGGTGAAACTAATATATGAGACTCATTACATGCAAAGCAAGATAGTTCAAGCCGTGATTTGTCATAATTGTGATGATTATGGCTTACAGCTCATGAAAACCCCAAATCCACAATCTCAGAAAATTAGAATATTACATGCAATCAATAGAACAAGGATTGTACATAGAACAATATCGGACCTCTGAAAAGAATAAGCATGCATATGTACACAGTACTTGATTTGGGCCCCTTTTGCAGCAATTACTGCCTCAATGCGGCGTGGCATGGAAGCTATCAGCCTGTGGCACTGCTGAGGTGTTATGGAAGACCAGGATGCTTCAATAGCGGCCTTCAGCTCTTCTGCATTGTTCGGTCTCATGTCTCTCATCTTTCTCTTGGCAATGCCACATAGATTCTCTATGGGGTTCAGGTCAGGTGAGTTTGCTGGCCAATCAAGCACAGTAATCCCACGGTCATTGAACCAGGTTTTGGTGCTTTTGGCAGTGTGGGCAGGTGCCAAGTCCTGCTGGAAAATCAAGTCACCATCCCCATAGAGCTTGTCTGCTGAAGTAAACATGAAGTGCTCCAAAATCTCCTTGTAGACGGCTGCGTTGACCCTGGACTTAATGAAGCACAGTGGACCAACACCAGCAGATGACATGGCTCCCCAAATCAACACAGACTGTGGAAACTTCACACTGGACTTCAAGCATCTTGCAGTGTGTGTCTCTCCATTCTTCCTCCATACTCTGGGTCCTTGGTTTCCAAATGAGATGCAAAATTTGCTCTCATCAGAAAAGAGGGCTTTGGACCACTGAGCAACAGACCAGGTCTGTTTTTCTTTAGCCCAGGTAAGACACTTCTGACGTTGTTTGTTCAGGAGATGCTTGACAAGAGGAATACGACATCTGAAGCCCATGTCCAGGATCCATCTGTGTGTGGTGGCTCTTGATGCACTGACTCCAGCCTCAGTCCACTCCTTGTGAAAGTCCCCAACACTTTTGAATGGCCTTTTCCTGACAATCCTCTCCAGGCTGCGGTCATTCCTGCTGTTTGTGCACCTTTTTCTTCCACACTTTTCCCTTCCACATATCTTTCTATTAATGTGCTTTGATACAGCACTTTGGGAACATCCAACTTCTTTTGCAGTTACCTTTTGAGACTTTCCCTCCTTATGGAGGGTGTCAATGATGGTTTTCTGCACAACCGTCAGGTCAGCATCAGGACCATTTAAAGCCTTGGGAACCCTTTGCAGGTGTTATGGCTTAATTAGCTGATTAGAGTGGGACACTTTGAGCCTAGAATATTGCACCTTTTCACAGTATTCAAATTTTCTGAGATTGTGGATTTGGGGTTTTCATGAGCTGTAAGCTACAATCATCACAATTATGACAAATCACGGCTTGAACTATCTTGCTTTGCATGTAATGAGTCTATCTCATATATTAGTTTCACCTTTTAAGTTGCATTAGTGAAATAAATTAACTTTTTCACGATATTCAAATTTTTCAAGTATCACCTGTATACCGCGTTTTTGCGTTTTCCTGCAGTCGGCGGTCAAAATGTGCCTATCCTGAGCACGATTTTTCTGTGTTCAGAAGAAAGTGGTTGAAACTCGCCTAACTGCAGCAGCTCCTAAGATCTGCTAACAGCTTATGTGTACATTGACACGTAGGCTTTTATGGAATTGAGTTTAGGAACTTTGGCAAAAAAAACACCAAGTGCAGTGTACATGAAGCCTTAAAGTGTTTTGTGCAGAAACTGTATGCAGAGAATTACAATTTTTACCATGTTACTGGGACATTTTAGATGGTGTATATAGCAATTAAGTACAGTATGTTATATCAATAATTTTAATAAAAAATTAGTTCCTTTTTCTTTTTAAAAGAAAGAACTGTCACAGGATTGACTGAGGATCACACCCCCTGTGAAATGAAGTCTTGCTCAAACCTAATGATTATATAATAACTTAATGCCAACATTCCATGAACACCCAAATATGCTTATCAACAATGCTAAGAATTTAGAGTAGCACCAGTCTCTTACAACCTCAAAAACCTCTAAGTTTGTGAACACAAATGTAGACATCCCAACTTGCAAAAACTAATTTCAGGGAGGTGGCAAACTCATTTCAGGGAGGTGAATGTGACTAAAGCCGTGCTACATATTGGGCGTGGCTTAAATGGTGTGGTTTAATAGAGTCTGAGATGACTTACAGTACAGAATGTTAGTAATGTTAAATAGGGAATATAATGTGCGGAGTGTATGGCAGTGGGTAGTATGTGCATGTGAGGAGTGTGGAGTGTACAGCGGTGAGTAGTATGTGCAGGATGTTGTCAGTAGGGCAGTGGACGGTGTCAGTAGTTCTTTATTTTTATTATTATTTTTTTACAATTGTATTTTTATTTTTTTAATTATTTTTTACAATTCACAATGCTTTTTTGGGGGAGGGGGTTGGGGCAGTGGACAGTGTTTGTAGGGCAGGGGGATGGTGTCAGTCGTTTTTTTTTTTTATTTTTATATTTTTTTTATAATTTAATTTTTTTTATAATTTTTGTTACAATTTCATTTTTTTAAATATTTTTTTGCATTTTTTTTAATCAACCCTGTTTGGGGGGGGGGGGGGGGTCATTGAAGATGAATGGACAGAAGACAGCGGCTTCTGTCCATTCATAAACTGAGCAGAGTAAACACAGAGGTTATGCTCAGTTTTCACAGGAGCGATCTTGCTCACTGTGTTGAATCATTCAGAAAAGGAAGGGGACGGTAAATGACCGGTCCCTTCCTCCGCTGGCCATCCTGACAGATCCCCACAGCTGGCGGGTGAGGAAAGAAGGGAAGAGGGGACGAGGGGGCGGAGGAGGAGACAGGGAGTTGGAGAGGGGGGGGTGGACACAGAGGGGGGCTGGAGGAGGAGGATACAGCGAACAGCTGGGGATGATCGTTGCAGCAGGAGGGACAGCTGTGATCACCGATCTCCCTGTATAGCTTTTTAGCCAGCAGCCGTGGGAGGAGAGGAGGAGAAGCGGATGTCAGCTATACAGGGAGATCAGTGTTCACAGCTGTTCCTCCTGCTGCACAATTTATCCCCGACTGTGAACCAGGGGACAATCCAGGTTCAGCCCCCCAGCCGGGATTTTGGGCAGCACTTGCGGGTGTCCGGGAGCCACCCCCGAAATTCGGGAGGTTCCCGCACATTGCGGTAGACTTGGGATGTCTTCAAATGATGTAGGAATGTACAGACATTATAAGATGAAACAATCAGCGCCACAAGTAAAAAATATTGTGATATTTAAATAAGATAAACGTGCACAGCTGCTAAACATTCCAAGTGGTACACCACACTAATTTCAAAATGGATAGTAAATAAATAAATGCATCGCTATGTGTAAAATTATAAATATAAAGTGCAAATCTCTAAAATAAATAAATCATACATATAAATGAATAGTCCATGAATTGAAAAAAATGAAGAAATAAAACATGAAAAACTCTTCTTGTGATTAGTGTATCCACACAATTCCACCACAGTGATTGTTCGTCCTCAAAAGGATTGCATACCACCACCAGTAAAATTGCACGCTCACCTCCCAGATGAGTCAAAACTCATATGCGGATCTCCCTACAAGCTCTTTACTCTCACTTCCTCTTCCCAATCAATGGTGGGTAATCCAGATGGCTCTTTTTTTAATGGTAACTCAGCTCATTAATATCCAAAGAAGCGGATCATCTCCCAGTTTGGCTCAAGATTCCATGAGTTCAGGACATGTAAATAATAAGTATAGAGAGCATAGTGTTCTCTGTATACAAATTTATTCAAAGCCCCCAAATAGACAAGTTGCACTTACAAGATAAAAACTTTTAAAATCACATAAAAACCTCCAGAGTAGCACCACCGTGTCCACATTCACAGTGCCTGGCTGGACGTGGCTATCAGCTCCTCCCTTCTAGATGCGTATTGGCCAATCACAGGCCTTCCTCAGTAGAACTTCTAATAGAGCTATAAGCGAAAGGATTTCGCAAAGCCTTTTGACCGTCTGTTTTGGTTTGCAATGTCTGTCATACGTCCTTATCCCAACATAAATATACAGGTAGATTATCATTCATTTACGCTTTATATATTCTCTTTGGTTTACTGACAGGAACGTTTGCTATACATACTATTATAAATTATACAATATATATGTTAAGCATAGTTACTGTTTTCCAATGTAACAGAGGAGACAAGTCTAGAATATCTGAACAACAACCCATGTGCATCCAAATATCATAACCTATTACTGGGAGCCACTTACAGAATCATGGGAGATGCAACATGCAAGGAGCCGGACAGTCTGGAGAGAATTGAGGAATCAAGGGCTAGAAGAGTCATACAGCTTGCAGAATCAGCAGATGAAGTAGGCATCCATCTATTCAGATTTATAGAAATGTTTACTAAAAACTTTTCATTAATGCAGTTGCAAATTTCCTTATTTGCCTTGTAAACTGCAGGTAGCAGCAGGGCTGTATAGAAAATCTCTCCACTACTTGAAGTGTGCAGTCAGAAAAGCTTCAGAAGAGGAACAATCGTGCTCTAAGGAACACACTGACAACAAAGGAGTAATTGCAGCTTATATGACCTTGGTGAACTTTTGTGACGCACATCTCCGGAAAGTAGAAGATGGCCAATCAGGTATTACTTTGTGTATTCAGTATGCAGGGGTGTGCAGATCTGTGCTCCAGTACTGGTACTACCTGCTGTTTAGAGTGTCAGTTTAGTAAATATGTAGACCTCAGCAACAATATGTATTCAATAAGTTATTCAATAAAAAGCAGCGCTGTGACAACAAAGGTATGTATGATAAAGACCAAACAAAATAAATGAATATTAGACCCAAAATTGGGATAAATTACAAAAGTTCATAATAAAGTTCATAATAAACTAATAGAGGAAAAAAGTCCTATCCAGAATCAAATTCAGATAGTGGATAATGTGAAAAAACGTAGATAGGTGGGAATGCATATAATTCAGTATGTCCTTCACCGCACCACTGTGTTAATAATAGGAATGCGCGCTTACCAAACGGCAAGCTTAGGGAAGCTTGCGACCTTAACCCGGTCGGGGCCTTTCAGGAATGGAAACACCAAAAAACACACCACCTCCGCTTGAAATAAGCACGCTGTCCACCAAATATCCAGTATTCACTGTAGAGATATACCCTCCTGACTTTCCTTTTCAGTCTGCAGCCACTATAATTTTCTATAAGTGCAATGCAATGGGGCTACATGGAGTTGTTCTGTACACAGAATGTGCACTGACCACTCCCCAGAAACATCATTTCCTGCTTGTGTGATTGCCCCGACCGGGTTAAGGTGGCAAGCTTCCCTAAGCTTGCCGTTTGGTAAGCGCGCATTCCTATTATTAACACAGTGGTGCGGTGAAGGACATACTGAATTATATGCATTCCCACCTATCTACGTTTTTTCACATTATCCACTATCTGAATTTGATTCTGGATAGGACTTTTTTCCTCTATTAGTTTATTATGAACTTTATTATGAACTTTTGTAATTTATCCCAATTTTAGGTCTAATATTCATTTATTTTGTTTGGTCTTTATCATACATACCTTTGTTGTCACAGCGCTGCTTTTTATTGAATAATTTGTAATGTGTGTATCCCACTTTTAGCGGCTGCTTGCATATTTTTCTACTCACTGATTTGTCACTTTTGTTTTTTCATTTTTTAATAAGTTTTTTATGTACAAAATTTTTATATATAGCGCGGTGGTTCGCCCTTTCTAATTAATGTATTCAATAAGTGGTGTACATCTTACCAGGCCTGTAAGTTCGGCTATCAGTATATACACAAAAAATTCTGCGCTGCTCACAAGAAAAACAAGAAAAAAGCAGCTAACACAACCAACAAGGTACACACGCAAAAAAACAACAAAAAGTGTAGCGCTAAAAGCAAATCTTTAAAAGACAGTGCATAGATAGATAGGTATACAGTGAAGAGGATGACCTATATAAAAGCCTATTCATGGATAGAAAGTCATAATAATAATAAGTCTTTGGGTAGACATAGTGTAAACAGGTAAATCCAGTATCCCAGGAAGGCAAATGAGCTCACTACCACCGGGAGAAAGGAAGGCTTACCAGATGTGGTGGACCCCACAGGGCATACGCCGAGTTGGGTCAGATAAGGCTTGGGTGGTAAGTGGCTGTAGATGTCTGTGGTGTCCCAACTTGCCGGATTCCTCCAAATAGTGCCCAGGTCATAGAAAGTGTGGGGTGTCCCAAAGATGTAGATGATCCTAGGGGAGGGGTGGGATGTTCCGTGGATGGATTCCTCAAGCCAGCATGGGTTAGGTGATGATGTAAATATGGAGAAAAGAAAGGGAGGGCCACATAGTGTAAATCCAAATATAAAATTTTTTATTAAAAACTGTAAGGAAATACACTCACGTATATGTCCAAAGTATAAAACAGCGCTGTGGTAACGTGGCGACAATGGGGTAAGTTCGGCTATAAATGTATTTACATGAAAAAGACCTTGGTCACATAGACGGCAAGGGGGCAGTAAAAATAAGTGGTTGATCTGCCTTTTTACTGCTTTTGTCACAGTGTCATACCTGCAACGCTTTGGTGAAATTTGGCAGGCATCACGATTGCCAAGCACACCAATTAAAGTAATGGGACTGTCCCACAGCCAAATGCTTGGAACACCATTGCAGCATATTTCAATGTAAAATCCTCTTTGGGATAAAAATAAAGGCATTTAAGAGGCAACAGTATCGTCTGCTGAACCCTTGCAAACAACCTCTGAAAAGTAATCCACCACGGGTCACTTTTCTTAGGGGTAGTGAAGTCCACCATTTGAATGAAGCCGTTTGAAATGTTTTGACATTTTTCTTTCTCTCAACTCCATCAACGCATTCCCACAAAGCTATTAACTTTTTTATCACTTGCCTCCCCTTTTGAATTTTAAGTTATTACAAGAAGGCTCACATAACCATCTTGTCTTGAATTGTACTGTCTCCCTTTAAATTGTATAAACAATTGGATAATACGGCACACTTCTGGATTTAACAATGTCATTAAAAACTGGTATGGGTAGGAGAATAAAGAATAAAACGGTTCTTATATGGGGATTAGTCCATGTGAGGATAAAAGGTAAATGGATAACTGTCCATGGAGGTCTGCCAGTTCAGGAGTTTAGAAGGCAGAAAAATCTCTGGAATGCAGAAAGGATAAGAGAACAGCACCCTCTAAGTGCAGTATGCAAGTATTTTAATGTAAATTAAAGTTATCTTAAAATACACTCACAAAAGTGTAGTGGAAATGGGCATATAACATGGTGTCATCCGCTCCGACTGCCGGGTGAAGAGAAGGTCCAATGCTGTTGTTGTGGACGTGTGTCCACGATCCTTTCGTTCCTCCGGCCACACTGTTGGTGTATAGAGCTTCCGGATGGTGGGGACATCGTTCAGTGGCATGCACAGACAGACGTCACTTCTGGGTCGGGTCAGCAGGCGGTGCTTCGCGTTCGGGACATGCGTGTCCCTTCCTCAGGCTTCAGTGGTGGCCATATTAGATTAGGGAATTATATGCGTACACACATATTTCTCACATGAGAAATTACCATAGCAACTTCCAAACAAAAACATAGAAAAAGGGGTGAAAATACTGCGCTAAACCCAAGCAATCTTAAAACAAAACAGCTGCTAACACACAAACAATCCAAGTCCTGATGAGTAATAACAAAAAATAAGTGTAGCACTAAATGATAGTGGCAGAATAAATAAAGGACAATATGTATATATGTGTGTGTGCATCCAGAACACCTCAAGTGCAAAATGCAAAACAATGTCAAAAGTGAATATGAGACAGCAAAAATAAACCCCATAAAGTTATGGAGTAATGACAATACAAAAGACCAGAAGTCCACATGAAAAGTGTCCAATGGTTGGGGAGCTTTCTCTTCAATCTTCAACCGAAGAAGACAAACCAAAAGGCAGGAAAAACATTCAATTAGGAAGATGGGTACTCTTACCGGATCTGTTGGACGCACATACCATACAGCAGTGTGTCTAAAGAGCTTTGGGATACTGGATCCCCAATGGTGGGGTGATGCCAAGGCTTGAACGATATCCTGCAGGCCGCAGACTCCAATCTACACGAGGTTGGGAGATGGTTCCAAACAAAAATTCCAAAGCTGTCGGCTGTCGGCTGCCAAACCGTACCAAAGGGAAGATGGTCCAAGGATGGTCATCAGTACTCAAGCATGAGGAAACAAGAAAAAAAGGGGCTCCACATGGCGCAGGTCAACCAAAATAGGTTTATTAAGGTAAAATACCATGTAGTATAAAAATATAAAAAGTGATCACAAAGGTACAAAAATGGCAATGTGGGAAGCAGGAGGCACTGGCCCAATGCATTTCAACTCAAGTCTTCAACAGGGGCATATCCTAGCCTCCCCACATTGCTCTTACATATATACTGTACATCAATTACAAAATCAGAAAGGTCCGCCCCATCATGGTGGAACCGGAAGTGAATTCAGTAGCTGGCGTCCCAAGCCTCACATATATATGTTGATATAATGACAATATGATGCTACTCTCTGAGTAATAGTCATGAGTGTAAAGCAAAAATAATTTGCACATGAATGATATCTGGACAGCAAACATAGATCTCTCTATATCTGCGTTCCAAACATCATAACAGGAAGTGCAAAGAAAGAGATGATTAATGCGCTACCCAGAGAAAAAAAAAAAGGAACTAAACAAGCTGCTACAAACCATATGACAAAAATGTGAACAGATATTAAATAAATTGTAGCGCTAAAAAACACGTGCAAAATGTCTCTGTGCACATAAACATAGTGTCCCAATAGTGACGTGTTGCAAAGCAAAAGCAGTGCACAGTGAATATATGTGATCCGTGTGGTAGTTCTTTCTGCTTCCCAACTGTCAGCTCAGATGTCATCAAACTTAACGAATAGATGGGATACGCTTACCGGAAATGTTGGATTCTACTGCCATGAGCATAGAATCGATAAGGCTTTGTACCACCAAGGGCAGATGTGTAGAGTGGTGGAGGCAAGGTAGAGCCTCTGCTGGGCCGGGATGTCACCTCTTGATCCACTGGAACAGGACAGGGTTGGTTCCAAAGAAAAAGTGGTTTTCCCAGTTCACCGGAACAAGTGGAAAAAAGAGGGATGCTTCCACATAGTGTAACTCAGGGTATTTTATTACTAAAAAAAAACGTAATACATAAAACGTGATCACGAATAAAAAGGCAGTGTACAGGGTATATAAAACCGCCCTACGCGTTTCGATCCAACGACCTTCAACAGGGGTATGTTGAAGGTCGTTGGATCGTAACAGGAAGAAAAGGGGAATCGGCGATGACGTCACATCCACCGGATCATGAGAAGCTTGCGTCCCAAGCCTCATACTGGACGCATGGAGGAAGTCATCGCGGACAAGGCTGCCGCGTCACCTCCTTCCAAACATCACATGATCTGCTTCTCCTCACAGAGTCATCCGACCTAGCAACCGCCCACCAACCACGTCCAGCGTAAACCTCCATAGAGGTGATGCCAGAAGAGGCGGGCGTAGCAGGGAGGGAACATGACTGTCAAAATATCAGAATGAATGGGAGAGATGGATAGTAAACAAGCCAATCGAAAACATAATAGAATTTAAAAAACAATGAACGGTAAAAAAATGGGGAGGAAAATATTCCTCAGGCAGAGCCCAAAAAGACAGGCAAGTAATACGCAAACAAACACCTGGAACAAGTACATAGTCGCGCCACAGTGCCATCTTGAGGGGGGGGAGCCAAACAAGGGGAACGGGAGAAAGTGTCTACGCTCCCATAACGGGTGCAAGGTCACTCACCCATATCCACCATATCTAATATCAAACAAAAACATAGAAAAAGGCGGGATACAGTATTGCAGCCGTAGTATGATTGCATTTAATACCTTATAATATAGTTGTATGGCCTGGCTTATCTATACTATCTATTAAATTAAAATATATTATATTAAATATATTTATATATATTTATAATATATATTATATATATATTATATCTAGACTACCAGTAAAATCAGGATAACAGAATATATGTATAAGAAAAGGGGGAAAATTTTTATTTATATATATATATATATATATATATATATAATTATATATATATATATATATATATATAATTTATTTATTTATTTTATGCTGGTCTGATATTAGGATCAATAGTAAAAGTGAATAAATAACAATCATGGTGGCTATATAGTAATTAATAATAAATAATACATTGGGACACTTGTATATGTGTGTAACATTTAGAAAATAGGAATTAGTTCATGAAGCTGATAACATTGATAGAACAAATAGTGTTCTAATAATTATAGCAGCTAAGTATTATATATCGGGATGATAGTGCATAATAAGGAACTCAATTAATGGATCAATTTAATAATATTATGATTGATGTGGGTGAAATGGAGTTGGAATTAAAATTAAATATGTACAGTAATATCATATATAAATGTATAAAAGATATTGGATATTTTTGAAAGAAGAAAAAAGATTAAAAATTAGGGTGTGACCAACTTCCGGTATGTGAGGAAGCTTTTCTCCAGAGCTCCGACCGCGCAATCATCCTTCACAATCCTGACAGATTCCAAGCTGGGACTTTCTACCCCATACTGACTGGAATCGATAGGGGATAACACCGGGAACACAGCGATGGTAAAATACGGCCCAAATGCAGCTCCTACGTCAGCAGCAAAGCTGGCAAAGTTTGCCCATGAGGGTTCCCAAGATGGCACCCACTCGGGATCGGAACGGCATCGGAATTCCTGCTCAAGCAAAACTTTGGAGCTGACAGCTTTTCTCATCTGTTTGCTAGCATGGCACACGTTCTATACTTCAGAGATCAGGAAACCATATTGCGTAAGGCCCGCAATCTACCTGATCTGATGTACAACAATAACCGCATCTCCATTTTCCCGGATTTTTCTGCTGCCACACAGAAGCAAAGAGCAGCCTTTCAGAGTGACACAGCGCCTGAGAGAACGCAGCCTGCCATACAGTATGCTCTACCCGGCTAAACTGAGGATTGTACACAAAGGACAGACACAATTCTTCATGTCACCTAAGGAAGCGAACAGATGGCTGGAATCACGGGGTCCCGGATAAAAACGCTCAGCAGTCGGATATGTGATCTTGAGGAACTGGGGGGGATCCCCCAGGTAAAGATAAAAGTGATCTGACTAATGGTGAATATATCAATAGTTATTACTACTTTGCAAGCCTTGCAGGAATCATGCAATATGATCTTCAAGCAACGCAGTCCTTTTAATGCTCTGCTAACTCTTTCATACTTATCCCTAAAGCCTTCCTGTCCAGCTGGAGCAGGAAGTATACCCCCCTTTAGGGAGACTTTGCTGTTTATTGTTTGGGGTGAAAGCCCGCAGAATGTTTGGGGCTGCAGGCAAGTTGGGGGGAATGGGTGTTGGGATCCACAGTTCTGGATCCAGGTACGTTTGTTTTTTCTGTTTGTTTTACACTGTTTTTTTTTTTTTTTTTTTCCTTTTTTTCGTGTCTCATGAATCCCCACTACCAATCTCTTCAATGTGTCCTTCATACGGTTTAAAAAAATAATTATAGATGCTCCGCAAATGATTACCCTATCAATCTAATATGTATAATAATCCACTACCCCTGGATGGGGGAATTAAAGTGTGCCGTACCCATACACATACAATCCTCTAACACAGATTTTTTATGAATGCCTCCTTGCTAGAGCTGCACAATTAATCATTAAAAAATCGTGATCTCGATTCACCTCCCCTGACGATCTCTCCTGCTGAGTTTGCCGATTCTTTCATATAAACAAGTGGAGAGATTATCTGCTCACTCAGCTGTCAAAATAAAACATCCAGGCAGTCTGCCAAGTTTAGAACTTGAAACATTGTATCTAACTTCCTTCTTAGATCAAAGGGATAGAACTTCTCTTTTTTAGCAGAGACCATAGGGAATAAAATGGCAATTGCTGCAATATTTTGTCAAACTGTATTTGCCCAGCGGTCTTTCAAATGCAATTTTTTGGGAAAAAATACACTTCAATAAATTAAAAAAAACGAAACAGTAAAGTTAGCACAATTTTTTTTGTTTTAATGTGAAAGATGATGTTACGCCGCGAGAATCGTAAGAGAATCGTGATCTATCCTCTAAGCAAAAAAATCGTGATTCTCATTTTAGCCAGAATCGTGCAGCTCTACTCCATTCAGACCCTTAACCTCCTCTCCTGGAATGTGAGAGGGCTCAATTCCAAGATTAAGAAAGCTCTAGTCTTTAAGTATATACTAAAACGTAAACCACATATCATATTCCTCCAAGAATCCCATCTTGTAGGCACCAAGACGCTGGCTCTCCATAGGGCCTTTGTAGGCAGAGCATTTCACTCAACATACTCTAGCTATGCTAGAGGTGTATCCGTCCTATTATCCAAATCCTTAATGCATACTACCAAGACAGTGAAATTAGACCCTTTTGGTAGGTTTGTTATCTTAGTATTAATCATTTATAACCAACCATATACACTGGTAGCGATCTATATACCACCCCTTTTACAATAGGGGTTTGGAAAACGGTGATGGCGGAGGGACCTATTATCTTAGCAGGTGATATGAATGCAGTACTGTCGCCTGACAAAGATAGGTTCAGGATGGCGACTCTGGGAGGATCCCCACTAGAAGCCTGTGTGAAACCATATGATCTGGTGGAGGTGGAAACACCCTGATGCTAAAGCATACTCTTGTTTTTCCTCCACCTTCAACACCCTATCTAGATTAAACATGTTTTGTGTCCAGGGCATTGCTGCCAAGGATCCAAGAGGTTCAATATCTGCCGCGGGCCATCTCGGACCACTCCCCTCTGCTCCTTACCATTGATATGGAGAAACCATGTGGGTGTGTTTTATGGAGACTGAGCCCCCTTGTGGCTTAAGGAAGAGTGTTTTGAAAGGTCCACTGCAGCATCTATCAATAACTTCTGGCTAGAAAATAGAAGAGAGGTCCCAGTGGGGACAACATGGGATGCATTCAAGGCCACAATTAGAGGGTCTATCTCAGGACTGGTTAAACAACTTTAATCAGATAGGCAATGGAAGATTAAAGATTCAGAACAAAGAGCTACAGCAGCAGAGGTAGATTATATTAAAAGTCCGAATCCAGATACCCACAAAATATGGAGGGAGGCAATATGCCAATTAGATCTAGTCTTAGTGGAAAAAAAAACGCAGAGAAAACTACTTTACCAATCACAGAGAATTTTTGAGTTCGGGGACAAAAACAGTAAACTGCTAGCTTACCTGGCTCACTCACACCAAGCTCCGACCTCTATCCCACGCATCTATGATGCCAACATGAAACTTTGCACACTACAGCCAGAAATAGCTGATGCCTTTGTGGCCTTTTACTCTGACCTATATACTTCAAAGGTAGACTATGAGAAGGGGGCAATTCAAAACTACTTCGCCCCAATAACCCTACAGGAGCATACTAGTGAGGGAGCAGAAGAACTTGATCTCCCCCTCTCGGTAGAAGAAGTTATACTAGCCATAAAATCTTTAAACCCAAATAGAACTCCAGGATTGGATGGTCTACCAGTTGAATGGTATGACACGTACACTGAAACCCTGGCCCCCAAATTACTTGACATGTACAAAGATGCCTATGATAGGGGGGTACTTCCTGAAACTATGAGAGAGGCACTTATAGTATTGATTCCCAAGCCGCACAAGGACCAATGTAAATCATACAGGCCGATATCTTTAACGTTGATGCAAAAATATTGGCTAAATTTTGGCTAAGAGACTAAATAGGGTGATTGCCTCCATTATTCACCCAGATCAGACAGGTTTCTTACCTGAAAGGTCAACCTCCATAAATTTGCGACGCCTCTTTACCATTGTGCAGTCGGAAGGCCCCACCCCGGACACTAGAGTAGTGGTGTCACTCGATACGCACAAAGCGTTCGTTTCTATAGAATGGCCATATCTAATTGCAGTGCTTGAGCGAATGTGTTTCGGTCCTAGATTCATAGCATGGGTCAAAATACTATATGCGGAGCCAAGGGCCAGGCTTAGGGTTAATAACACTATTAAGAACCCATTCAATATAGCTAGGGGCACACGGCAGGGGTGCCCTTTGTCGCCCCTGCTGTTTGCCCTGGCCATAGAGCCCCTGGCGGCTCTGTTGAGAGCGGATGGAAATATCAGGGGCTGTAAAGTCAACACGTTGGAGGAAAAAAACCTTTATATAAGCAGGTGACATGCTCCTGTACCTGAATGAGGTGGAGGACTCACTGGTCACTGCCTTGGATAGGATTTCAGAATTCGGGGGATATTCAGGATTCAAGGTGAATTGGAATAAATCTGTAATCTTTCCCTTCCACTCTGAGTATGCCCCGAAGTTGCCCCCTGAGGTACCACTGAAAGTCGTCTCCAAATTTCGTTATCTGTGGATCGAGATACATTTGCCACTGAATACATATATACCCAATAACCTGTCTCCCATGAAGCAACGTTTAAGGGAAAGTACACAAGCTTGGGCTAAGCTGCCTATCGGCCTTCTTAGATGAATAAATATGTTCAAAATGGTTTACCTGCCCAGGTTTCTTTACCTGTTCTGGCATGCCCCAATCTATATCCCTAAGAAGTGGTTTACAGATATAAAAAAAACCTTTCCTCATTCCTATGGGGACCTAAACCAGCTAGGGTGTCCTTGGATACACTTCACTTACCAGTAAAGTCGGGAGGGTTAGCATTGCCAAACTGCAATGTTATTACTTGTCAGCTCAATTGACACATGTGCATTGGAGGGGTTTCCCACAAGTGAACATTGCATCAGTGGCAACACAAGCAGCTCAGGTCCACTCATACGAGGCGTTGATCAATGTCCTTTACAGAAATGGTCCATACCCAGAGAAGGGGGCGGATATATTGAAACTGTCATACAAAATATTTCACATGTGTAATACTAGAGTGGGTGGCACCAGTCTTTCAGCTTCCCCTAATGCCCCACAATGGCACAAAACTCAACTTAAAGAGATAGTCAGGTACCGGATGGGGCATGCTGGGCGGTGTATGGAGTAAAATACGCCCATCAGCTGTTTTCAGACGGGGTGTTTGAATCATTCGTAGACCTGAATACGGAATACAGAGTCCCAAACAGTTTTTTTTTAGGTATCTCCAACTGCGACACGCAGTAACAGCTCAATTTGGTGGAGGTGAAGTGATACTCACCCCTTCCAATATAGAAAAAATGATAGCTGAGGAAGATCACTCGAAGTTGATCTCTAAATACTACTTCACACTGCTGACATACTCCTCCTCCAGAATGGAGAAGGTAGCAGCACAATGGTAACAGACATACCAGCTCTTTCAGAGGAGGCTTGGTTGGGGGCCCTAGAAACACTGGTGCCCTCAATGATCTCTGCCAGAAACAAACTATTACAATTTAACTACCTACATAAAGTATACTATACCCCCAAACGTTTACATAAAATGGGTAGGGGAGAGTCCCCAGAGTGCCCTCGCTGCAACTCAGCAGTGGGAGACTTTTTTTTCACATGATATGGCAGTATCCTCAGGTGGAGAGCTACTGGAAAGCAATCCTTGCATATTTGGAGAATACACTAGAGCTCCCAAACATATACTCTCCAGCTAGATGCCTCCTAGGAGATTTGGAGAAAGAAGAATTATCGACATAAAAAAAAAAAAACCCTCTTGAGAATAGTTTTTTGCTACGCCAAAAAAGCTCTGGCCCTTAAATGGCGAAGCCCGTCCCCCCCATCCCTAAAATACTAGGTGAAATTAACAACGCCCTGCCAATGTACAAACTAACCTACAAGGCTAGAGGATGCTCCAGAAAGTTTGAGAAGGTTTGGGGAAAATGGATAGAAAAAATATCAGGAGAAGTAATGGTTTGATGATTGTTGTGTATATCATAGAGAAACTGTAACAACATGGTAAATGACTAAAGAGTGAGATGTACCCTGGCACACACAATGAGACACAGAAGAGACATAGACATGTATTATTATTTTATCACAACAGGTTTTAATTGATTACTGAACAAAATAGAACCGTTTTGACTATTAATGTATACATGTACTTAATTCACATTGCTGAGTTCAGAATGTTATGTAATTAAACTAGTCTATATAAAAAAATTGAGCTGTAACACTGAAATGTACAATATTGTGTAAAAATCCAATAAAATTTACCCTTTAAAAAAAATTAAAAATTAAAAATAGGAATAAAATTATAGGGATGAAATTTTATCATGTTAGTGTATACATGTATTCACCCACATCTAAAAACATGTGTTGGTGCCTACTGTAGGTGTATCTATCTTATGAGCTGTTTCATGAAGGGTTATTACAAAAATTAGCAGGAAATGATGGTGAAGAACATGTAAGGCATATTGTCATATCATCATAACAAGGTGTTGATTTCTATACTAGTCCTAGAGATGATTGGTCATGAAATTCTAAAAAGTGTCTAGGAACACTGTGTTTGTCTTTGGCTTGTTCTACCAGATTTTGATGTTCTCCAAAGCGCTTCTGCAGAGTTCTAATCGTACGGCCTACATACAGCAGACCGCGTGGGCAGGTCAAACCATACATTACATATTCAGAAGAGCATTTTCCCAGATAGGTTCTTCCATCCATCGACATCTGTTCCTAGATCTTCGTATAGACATATATGTGCCAAAATTAGAAAAATAGAGGACACGATTATTGCAGCTAATCAACAGTGGTGGGACAAGTTTTTTCTTGATCTATATTTAACTTACAAAATTACCCCCAGAGGTCTCAGAAATTTGAATACCTGTTCCTTTTTGGGTGCAGAATTGACCAAAGAGTGGTCTGCAATATCTGAATTCTGCACCCAAAAATGGATAGTAATTATCATCAAAGAGACACTCAATGTAATTTTCTACTCTCCAGAATTACGGATCTTTACCCACTTCTTGGTTGAGAAGGCTTAAACTCAACACAAAAAATATGCAGGGACATTGGCGACTATAACAGCAATGGGGTATTCTGCTGGAAAAAAACAAGAATTAATAATAATATACACTGTTCACCTTTACCTATAAGTGACCACAGCACTCATAAAGACCCAACACCCATTCTCCTTATGGATTGTAAGCCTAGACATACCATGCCCTTCCCTTTACCCCTTTACAAAATATATCCAATACCTTCATCACAGCCCAGATATCACACACCAAAACGTGATACCCACTATAATTATTCTCGTTCACGTATCCATGCACCCCTGGCTAAAAAACAGAAATCTCCAGCGTATAAGCATTATACCAAATTTAATAAAACACATCATCTACCCACTGCTATACCCTATTCAGCCCCCAACAGTTTTGAGGCTGAGGTGAGAGTGAAATCTGGCCCTTCTTCCCCAATACCCGAATCCGATGTTCCAATTTCAACCACTATCTTACTTACCCTTCCAGAGGTACCTAACAACACCAGAGTTCAAGCCAATGCAATTCCGTCCAGTACTACAAAACAGTCATCCCTCCACGATTCTCCTAGAGATATACTTACACCCTCTATCTCCTCTTCTTTTTTAGTGATCAGCCCCTCGCCTGCCCAAAGAGAAAGCTCACAGTAGAGGCAGAAGTCGGGGAAGACGTAGACATAAAAAGAAAGGAGAAAGTACGCAGACTGTAAAGATTTTTAATCTTTTCTGATCATGTGTTGTCCTCATCTGAACAGTCATTGTTAGCACAAGGTCTAACTTTTGCTCCCACGCCACCTCCTAATCCTTTACACTTTTTCTTGATCTGAACATATTTGTCAGAAATATTACGGTTAAACGTTATTTTAATAATCAAGCTTCCAAAAATAGTAATGGTAACAGTGAGACCGATAACAGCATCACCCCCTCTGAATCCAGTACGGCCATGATAGACCCTTTGGAATTGAATGCAGTGGAAGGTTTAGAATACTTGTATAATGATGATCTAGATGATTGTTGATACATTGACCCAACATCTATCAGCTTCCCCACCTATCCAACATACTAATTTTAAACTTAAATCCATTTTTAACTCCACATTAGCTAAAAGTCCCTATAATTATAGTTTTTATCAAGTTGTATATGCTGACATTCTTCGTTTATGTCAACAGTCGACAATCAATAATTTTCCCAATCTGACAACAGTAGAATCGATGGCCCTGAAAGAGCTTTCAGACAACCGACAGCTAATTATCAGGTCTGCTGATAAAGGAAGAGGCATTGTGGTTCAAAATCGCACAGATTATCAATCTGAATCAGACCGGCTCCCATCGAATACGTCTATATATAAAAAAAACTGTCCACTGACCCGTTGCCCAAGTTTTGACTTGAAGCCCATGAGTTGGTCCCAAGTGCAGCAAGGGAGGGTATCGTCACCAAATCAGAAGTTGCGTTTCTCCTACACGACTTCTATAAAAGGCCTTATTTTTACCACCCCCCAAAGGTACATAAAGACCCAAATAATCCCCCGAGTAGGCCAATTGTCGCGGCAATGGAGAGCGTTACCAGCTACCTCTCGATTTATCTGGACCATTTCTTGCAACCTATAGTTCGTAATCTCCCCTCATATATAAAAGACAGTATACATCTATTGGACATGCTACAGCATTACTCTTGGGAACCCACGTACCGTTGGCTTTCATTGGACGTAGTCTCTCTATACACCACAATTCGACACCAGGTTGGCCTACAAGCCATAAAATACTATCTAAATAAAGACCCCCTACTTAATCCATGCCTGATAGAATTCCTGTTAGAAATTCTTGAATATTGTCGCATAATTATTTTGAGTCTAATGGCGATTTTTACATTCAGACTCGGGGTACAGCTATGGGGGGTTACTTTTGTCCCCAGTTATGCCAGCCTGACAATGGGCCAATGGGAACACCATTATATTCAGCACAATAGCCCTTATGCATCCCATTTAGTTTATTATGGGCGATATATTGATGACATGGTCATCATTTGGGATGGTCCCGAATCAGCAATTTTGGACTTTTTACAACACTGCAACTCCAACAATATGGAACTTTCTTTCACCTCCGTATCCCATAGCAACAACTTGACCTTTTTGGATTTAGAGCTATTCCACCAGAACAACATCATTTGTGCACAGAACTACACAAAGCCTACCTCAGGAAATTTGTACCTGCATTACAAGAGTTGCCATCATCCTCATTGGTTAAATAATATCCGTAAAAGCCAATTCTGTAGGCTGAAGCACAATTGCACTTTAATACAAGACTACAATTCCCATGGTGAGCTACTAAAAATAAAGTTTAAGGAAAAAGGATATCTGGATGGAATTGTACCTCCATAAAGATATTAAGAGTGACAAAGAAGCCAAACCCATTGACAGTTCTCAACCTATCCGATTGGTTACACAATTCCACAACAAATTCAAAAAGATGAAAAAGATTTTTCAAAGACGTTGGCCGATACATAGAGAGGGCCCTTATCTCAAGGCCACCGTTAGTGATCATCTGCTTGTCACCTATAGACGTGCCAAAAATATTAAAGCAAAAATAGCCCTGAGCAAGATAAAATCATCTCGTCCTACCACCAGTACATCTTTAACCTTCTTCAACATCAAAGGCATGTATCAATGCAAGAAACCTCTATGTCTTACATGTGCCCATGTAACACATAGACAAAAGGATTTCTACTGTAAAGGCAAACAGTATATAATACCAGATTTTTTACATGCTCTTCTGAATATGTAGTTTACTGTTTGACCTGCCCCATGCGGTCTACTGTATGTAGGCTGTACGATTAGAACTCTGCAGAAGCGCTTTGGAGAACATCGAAATCTGGTAGAACAAGGCAAAGACAAACACAGTGTTCCTAGACTCTTTTTAGAATTTCATGAGCATACATCTCTAGGACTACGGGTGTGGATATTAGAGTCCATCCTGAAGACTTTGCCTACTGCCGAATGTTACAAAAGATTATGCGAAAGAGAAAACTATTGGATCTATTCCTTGGATACTTCATCGCCTGGAGGCCTAAACGAAAGTATAGAAATCAACACTTTGTTATGATGATATGACAATATGCCTTACATGTTCTTCACCATCATTTCCTGCTAATTTTTGTAATAACCCTTCGTGAAACACCTCATAAGATAGATACACCTACAGTAGGCATCAACACGTTTTTGATGTGGGTGAATACACGTATACACTAACATGAAAAAATGTCATCCCTATAATTTTATTCCTATTTTTAATCTTTATTCTTCTTTCAAAAATATCCAATATCTTTTATACATTTATATATGATATTACTGTACATAAATATATATATATATATATATATATATATATATATATATATATATATATATATATATATATTATATATATATATATTTAATTTTAATTCCAACTCCATTTCACCCACATCAATCTTTATATTATTAAACTGATCCATTAATTGAGTTCCTTATTATGCACTATCATCCCGATATATAATACTTAGCTGCTATAATTATTAGAACACTATTTGTTCTATCAATGTTATCAGCTTCATGAACTAATTTCTATTTTCTAAATGTTACACACACATATACAAGTGTCCCAGTGTATTATTTATTTATTATTATTACTATATAGCCATCATGATTACCATTATTTAATAATTTGTTGGGATTATTTATTCACTTTTACTATTGATCCTAATATCAGACCAGCATTATATATATATATATATATATATATATATATATATATATATATATATATATATAGAGATAGATAGATAGATATATAGATAATTTTCCCCCCTTTTTTTATTCATATATTCCATTATCCGGATTTTACTGGTAGTCTAGAGTTCCCAAAATAATTTTAATATAATATATTTGAATTTAAAGCGGCTTCACTTCCCGGTTCCCTACTGCGCATGCGCGAGTCGCGCTGCGCGTCCCAAGTGGTCCCCGCTCTCTTCTGGGAGCTGTGTGTTCCCAGGAGACAGTGCGGTGGGGACGGGAAGTGGCGTAGACTCCCATGTGAGTCTATGCCGGAAGTGGGTGCAAATACCTGTCTTAGACAGGTATCTGCACCCCCCTCCCCCCTGAAAGGTGCCAAATGTGACACCGGAGGGGGGGGGAGGGTTTCGAAAAGCGGAAGTTCCATTTTTGTGTGGAACTCCACTTTAATAGATAGTATAGATAAGCCAGGCCATATAACTATATTATAAGGTATTAAAAGCAATCATACTACGGCTGCAATACCGTATCCCACCTTT
This sequence comes from Aquarana catesbeiana, assembly GCF_042186555.1. Classification (NCBI taxonomy): domain Eukaryota; kingdom Metazoa; phylum Chordata; class Amphibia; order Anura; family Ranidae; genus Aquarana; species Aquarana catesbeiana. Next base: position 499,299,522 of record NC_133328.1, on the reverse strand, counting down.
TTCTATGTTTTTGTTTGGAAGTTGCTATGGTAATTTCTCACATGAGCAATATGTGTGTACATATATAAAAAGCCTGAGGAAGGGACACGCATGTCCTGAATGGGAAGCACCGCCCGCTGACCCGACCCAGAAGTGATGTCCGTCTGTGCATGCTGCTGAACGCTGTTCCCGCCACCTGGAAGCCCTGTACACATACAGTGTGGCCAGAGGAATTACAGGATCGCGGACACACGTCCACCACAGCATTGGACCTTCTCTTCACCTGGCAGTCGGAACAGATGACACCATGTTATATGCCCATTTCCACTACACCTTTGTGAGTGTATTTTAAGATACCTTTAATTTACATTCAAATACTTGCATACTGCACTTAGACGGCGCTGTTCTCTTGTCCTTTCCCTTTAAATTGTAAAGCACAGCGCAAATTCAAATTCACATTTAATAATAAAGCAAAAGTAATAATTTTCCGGAAGCATTATAATGTTATCTGATAGTTGAAACCTTTCCTCCTCTTCTTGGTGACATTTAGCGTTAAATCATTTCATTATGAATATATTGCTTGTTACATGCTGTAACTTTCCAATTACATTGTCCTTACTGTAACATCATCTAAATTATCCCCTGCTTGTTTTATAGTACTAAATGCACAGGACCTGAAACAGTTCCCTGAAATCATTGTGGGAAAAATGATTAAAGCGTTAAAATTAGAATCTGAGGAAGCGCGACTAAAATTTCCAAGATTGCTTCAAATTATTGAATTGTATCCTTCTGAAACTTTGGACTTGATGACCAGAGAGGTGAGTTAGATGTGTTCATAACAGTCTCAAATATGAACAAATGTAAAGGAACTGGTTTCTTTTAACCACTGCAAGTCTGGACTGTGTCACCCCCTTCCATTCCAGGCCATTTTTCAGTTTTCAGTATTGTCACACTGCATGAATGACAATTACTCACCCATGCAACACTGTACCCAAATGAATTTTATATTTTTTTTTGAGACACAGAGCTTTCTTTTGGTGGTGTTTAACCACTTCAATACAGGACTCTTTTACCCCCTTCCTGCCCAGGGCATTTTTCAGCTTTCAGCTCTGTGACATTTTAAATGACAGTTGAGTGGTCACTGTACCCCAGTGTATATATTTTTTTTCTCACACAAATAGAGCTTTATTTTGGTGGTATTTGATCACCACTGTGTTTTTTTTATTTGCTAAATAAACAAAAATAGACCAAAAATCTTGAAAAAAAGTGTTTTTTTTTTTTTAATCTCTGTTATAACATTTTGCAAATAAATCTTTCTTCTTTTGGAAAATGGAGAAATAAAAAAAAAAACATAATTTTTTTTTTTTTTACATCCTGTCACCAGTACAGCATTATCATGTTACTGGTGTGGCGATGATCAGGTACACTGACCGGTGACAGTATATGGAAAAAAAAAAATTCATTTTTTTAAATTCTTTTTATTTTTTTATCACATTTATTTCTTTTTTTAAGATTTTTTTTAACACACTGTGACCAGAGCAATACAGTGTTACCATAGTAACACTGTACTACTCTGGGGAAGTGGTCAGGATTTCTTTTTTTTTTTTTTTTTTTTTTTGTACATTTTGATTGCTTATACCAGTGAATTGCATTGGTATAAGCAACCATTTTTACTGAACGAAACTGATTAATTTAGTGTCTTTTGTTGTGGTTGGCCAAAGCTAATTACATGGTACCGTTGGGTTGTGATTTGCCTTGTCTGTACCATATGATCACTGTGACCAATCACAGCTGTATGCAATGGATAGCATAAAAGGAAACCATCCATTGTTTACAATGGTCATGCGATCTGCTGTGATTGGTCACAGCGATCACATGGTACTGGCAGTGGGCGGTATAGTGATTAGTCATCGGCTGTGTCCGGTGAAGGTGTTGATGACGACTGTTTTTTGGGGGTTTTTTTATGTTTTACTATATAAATAAAAAAAAACAAAAAACATTAAAAAAAAAAATTGCAAATAATCTTTCTTCATAGATTTGTATTCTGCTACATTTCTTTGGCACGAAAACCCCAAATCAGTGTATATTATTTAGTCTGTGAAAGTTATAGACTCTGTAATCTATGGTAGATATATTTGAAAATTGATCAGTCCTAATTGGCTGCCCATATAATTTCTTGAGGCCCCTCTAAAATTCCAGGACAATACAAACAACTTTTTTTGAAGTTATTTTTTGTCACATTTTTTTGGAAAATAAAGAAATAAACAAATTTCCACATGTTTTCATTTTAACAAGTTATCTTTCACACACAGCACAGGCATACTTTCTTACATCCCAAAACACATTCTGATACACCTCCCAAATATGGGGATACCACACGTGTGATACTTTTTCACAGTCTAGTCACATAGAGAGGCCCAAAATCCAAGGAGCACCTTTCAGGCGTTCTAGGTGCATAAATCACACATCTAATTTCCTGACTACCAATCACATTTTTGGAGGCCCTGGAGCCCCAAGACCGTGGAAACATCAACAAAATGAGCACATTTTAGAAAGCAAACACCCCAAGGTATTTTTTAAGAGACATGGTGAGTCTTTTCCATGCTTAATATTTTTTCCATAAGCTTTTGGAAAATGTGGAAAGTTGTCATTTAATAGGATATTTCTAACACACAGCATAGGCATAGAATTGCACCTCAAAACACTTTCTGCTACTCCTTTCGAGTGTGATAATACCACATGCGTGTTACAATTTCACAACCCAAGCACATAAGGAGCACCAAAATTCTAGGATAACCTTTAGGCGTTCTAGGGGCATAAATTATGCATTTAATTTCCTGACTACCTATCACATTTATGGAGGCCCTGGAACACCAGGACAATAGAAACACCCACAATTTGGAGAGTAAACACCCCAAGGTATTTTTAACCAGATCCCATCCAGCCTATAGCAGATTAATGGCCGGGTGGGGGTTTCATTGTTCTGAGTGGACGTCATATGACATCCGTCAGAACAGCCACTGGTGTGCACCCCAGGGGTGCGCAGCGCTGCGATCCATGGTGCGGTGTGTTGCTCGGACACACTGCATCACCAATCACAGTAAAGAGCATATGATGTAGGGTCTTTACCATGTGATCAGCTGTTTCCAATCACAGCTGATCACAGTGTAAATAGGAAGTGCTGTTTATCGGCATTCCTCTCCTCACACTGACAGTGTGTGAGAAGTGGAGAGCTGATAAGGGGATTTCCTCACAGCGATCAGTGATGCCTGTCAGTGCCCACCATTGATGCCTATCAGTGCTGCATATCAGTCCCTCCTTATCAGTGCCCATCTCTGCAGCCTCATCGGCGCACATCAGTGAAGGAGAAATATTACTTATTTACAAAATTTTATAACAGACAATAAGAAAAAAAAATGTTTTCAACATTTTTGGTCTTTTTTCATTTGTTTAGCAAAAAATAAAAAAAAAACAGTGGTAATTAAATACCACCAAAAGAAAGCTCTATCTGTCTCAAAAAAAATGATAAAAAAATCTGTTTGGGTACAGCATTGCATGACCGTGCAATTGTCATTCAAAGTGCAACAGCACTGAAAATTGGCCTGGGCAGGAAGAGGGTGAAAGTGCCCAGTATTGAAGTGGTTAAGTGCATGCTGAGTCTCTTGAACACTTAATTTTTTGCCACACGTTTTTGGAAAATGTGGAAAGCAAATTAATTTTTTCTTTTTTTACACAGTTACCAATTTAATAAAATATTTCTCATACACAGTATGGGCATACATAGAATTACACCTCAAAATACACTCTGCTACTCCCCCTAAGTATGGCGATACCAATTAATTAATTAAACAACTAATTATTGACCATACATTGTGCAGGCAGAAGCAACACTGCACTGATGTGGCGTGATCAGGAACACTGTTTCTTGCTGGTCTGGTGACAGTGGAACTTGTGTAGAGGCAATCTGGAGCACTGTTGCTGGCTTACTCTGGTTTGGTATCACTGGGTACTAGTGTGACAGTAATCGGGAACAGTGCTACTATTTTAAACTGGTTTGGTGACATTGGGAGCGGTGTGGCGACAATCAGAGACACCATTGCTAGCTTACACTGGGGTGACACTTCGACTGGTGTGGTGGGGATAAGGAACACTGTTGCTGGCATATACTGGTCTGGTGACTCTAGGACTGGTGTGGTGGTGATCAGGGACACTGTAACTGGTGTGGCACTTATCAGGGACACTGGGATTGGTGTGGTGATCAGAGACAGTAACTGGTGTGGCGGTGATTAGGGAGAAGATACAGTACCTGACCGCGAGAATGTGTTAACAGCACGATCCCATTGCGCTGGTTCTCGGCGACTGGGTACTGTACATCTCGCGCTGGCTAGCTCATCGGGAAAGGAAAACTGTGTTTTTTCCTTTCCCGATGAGCAACAAGCATTGCTGACAGGTGTCTGGTATAAATCATGAGTGGGAATGCCGCGCCAAATTTTACATAAAAAAACGGCATGGGTTCCCCTCCAGGGACATACCAGGCCCTTAGGTCTGGTATGGATTTTAAGGGGAACCCCCTACGCCGAAAAAAACGGCGTGGGGGTCCCCCCAAAATCCATACAGGACCCTTATACGAGCACGCAGCCCGGCCAGTCAGGATAGGGGGTGGGGACGAGCGAGCGCCCCCCCCCACCCCCCCACCCTCGAACGGTACCAGGCCGCATGCCCTCAACATGGATGGTGGGCACTTTGGGGCAGGGGGATATGACTGGGCAGCGGTGATTTAGGGACGCTGTAACTGGTTTGAAGTTGATTAGGCATACTGACTGGCAGCACTGGTCTGGTGACATTGTACTGCTGTGGTGGTGATCAGAGATAATGACTGGCTTCACTGACATGTAGTGATATTAGAGCAGCTAGCCATTGTATATCATCACCGTCACAGCAGTATCAGGATTGTATTCCACTGTGATTGCTTATACTGCCATGATGGCTGTATAAACAATAATTTCTAACAGTGTTGAACTGCTATAATGCAGCTATTGAAAAATACTGTGATAGCTGTGTTTGCCACAGCATTCACATGGTACAGGGCTGATGTGATTGGCCTTGTACCATATGATCACTATGACCAATCGCAGTCAAATACAACAGCCATTGTTTACTACTATTTACTGTGATCGGACGCAGCGATCACATGGTACAGGGCCAATCGCTGTCTGTGATCCGCTTTATCCTGAGAGCATGCACGAGCAGCAAATGTGCTATACTGTACATGGCAATGCATGCATGGTTAAAGGCAGCACCATCCTCCTTAAAGTGATATTAAAGTCTTGTTTTTGTTTTTTTTCTAAAAAAAACAGACATGTTATACTTACCTGCTCTGTGCAGTGGTTTTGCACAGAGCAGCCAAGATCCTCCTCTTCTCGGGTCCCACACCGGCGCTTCTGGCCCCTCCCTCCTGGGTGCCCCCATGGCAAGCTGCCACCCAAGCAGGCAAATTCCTGACCCGTGGCTTGCCCCCACCCCCTTCATCTCCTGATTGGCTCACTGCCTGTGATTGACAGCAGCGGCCAATCCAGGAGTGCGAATCTCCGGAGAGGCAAGGCTCTAGTGGACATTGCTGGATCAAGAGCGGCTCAGGTAAGTATTAGGCAGGGCTGCTGCACACAGAAGGTTTTTTTGCCTTCCTGCCTACAATGCATGAAGGTAAAAAAACTTGTGCCTTCACAACCACTTTAAAATTGCAGTGCATGAAAAAGTCATCATACCCCTTGAAATTTTCCACATTTTGTCATGTTACAACCAAAAACGTAAATATATTTTTTTGAGATTTTATGTGATAGACCAACACAAAGTGGCACATGATTGTGAAATGGAAAGAAAATGATAAATGGTTTTCCAAATTTTTTATGAATATATATCTGAAAAGTGTGGCGTGCACTTGTATTCAGCCCCCCTTTACTCTGATACCCCTAACTAAAATCTAGTTGAGCCAATTGCCTTCAGAAGTCATCTAATTAGTAAATAGAATCCACCTGTGTAATTTTTTTTTTTTTTCAGACACCTATGTGTAATTTAATCTCAGTATACATACAGCTGTTCTGTAAAGCCCTCAGAGGTTTGTTAGAGAACCTTAGTGAACAAACAGCACCATGAAGGCCAAGGAACACACCCAACAGGTCAGGCATAAAGTTGTGGAAAAGTTTAAAGCAGGGTTAGGTTATAAAAAAAATAACCCAAGCTTTGAACATCTCACGGAGCACTGTTCAATCCATCATCCGAAAATGGAAAGAGTATGGCACAACTGCAAACCTACCAAGACATGGACGTCCACCTAAACTGACAGGTCGGGCAAGTAGAGCATTAATCAGAGAAGCAGCCAAGAGGCCCTTGGTAATTTTGAAGGAGCTGCAGAGATCCACAGCTCAGGTGGGAGAATCTGTCCACAGGACAACTATTAGTCGTGCACTCCACAAATCTGGCCTTTATGGAACAATGGCAAGAAGAAAGCCATTGTTGAAGAAAGCCATAAGAAGTCCCATTTGCAGTTTGTGAGAAGCCATGTGGGGTATACAGCAAACATTTTTTGGCCTTAACGCAAAACGCTATTTGTGGCAGAAAACTAACCCTGCACATCACCCTGAACACACCATCCCCACCGTGAAACGTGGTGGCAGCATCATGTTGTGGGGATGCTTTTCTTCAGCAGAAAATACAGAACAATCTTAGAAAAAAACCTGTTAAAATCTGCAAAAGACTTGAGACTGGGGCGGAGATTCACCTTCCAGCAGGACAAAGACCCTAAACATACAGCCAGAGCTACAATGGAATGGTTTAAATTAAAGCATATTCATGTGTTAGAATGGCCCAGTCAAAGTCCAGACTTAAATGCAAATGAGAATCTCTGGCAAGACTTGAAAATTGCTGTTCACAGATACTCTCTATCCAATCTGACAGAGCTTTAGCTATTTTGCAAAGAAGAATGGGCAAACATTTGCTTGTAACTTGACAAAAAGTGAAAAATTTCAAGGGGTGTGAATACTTCAAGGCACTGTTGAATAGCACACCCAGCAAGAAGAGATTACTGTAATCCAGTGATAAAGTAAGAATGTTTGCACACTGAAACTTTGTATGCTGTATATCCGCCCTAGTCTTTTATGTATTCTGTTTAATAGAACTGTTAAACTACTGTTGCTGTGTCATTTTAATTAGCTCTACTTTTGCCCCTTTCCAGGTTAGTTCAGTTCCATGCTGGCAATTTATTGCCTGGATCAGTCAGATGATGGCAATGCTTGATAAGAAGGAAGCCATTGCAGTACAGTTTATAATAGAAGAGATTGCTGATCATTACCCCCAGGCGCTTGTGTACTCTTTTATGATCAGTGGGGAGAACTATAACTTTGAGGACACAGTGGATGGGCACAGAAATAAAGAGTTTGTGGAAAGGTAAATATGCACAAATATTTTGTTTGTGACCATCAATAATAGATGTGTGTACAGATCAAATGGTTGCTATGAAGTGGTTAGTGGTCCTTGTCTTATCCAATACTCAAACATTAAAATTATCTTTTTCAGTTATATAAAGCCCTCAGTTTTTTAAGCATTTTCAGCAGTTGGTTTAACCTTGGCTATGTTCCAATTTAGGCCAGTGCTATGACCTCTGCCCCAGGCTTTCTTTTTTTAGGGTGGGTCTCTTCTCTTACAGAATTCTGTGGAGCCACTCTTTCATGAAGTGGTTATAGCTGTGTCTCCCTACACTGTGTGCATCAGTTGGAACATTGCTCTTCCCTCTTCCTCCCCCTCCATTCTCCAAACTAAGAGACTGAATGTGGACTGCACTGTCCACTGTTAACTATTTCCCTGTAAAGACTAGAAGTTCAGGGAAGCATCACTCAGAGAGCGGGAGCCATCAGAATTTAAAGTTGTAAGCTGCAAGTGCTAAAGTAAGAAATTTAACAAATAGCTTACCGAGGATTGTTCATTTTATTGTGCTCAGTGTGTTAAGCTAGAAACCATAATGGTTTATTACTACTTTAAAGGGCAAGACCAACCTGTAGTGGGCATACAATACTGTAAGAGCATATAATTACCCCCTTCCTGGCTGTTCCGAGAAATTTTCTATGTAGTCTGCTTTTTAAAATCCTGCACCGTGGACCCTGCAACTTCTGCTTGTAGTGTATAGATGTTTCATTAGAATAAATGGTGTCCTTAAACTGAATGTGCAGGGCCTGATAGGTGGGGGTTGCAGTGCAGGACAAGGCTGTTTCATTTGAGGTTGGATCATGTTTTATGTGCATACAGGATGTAGCAGAACGGTAGCTGTAAATGGGCCCATAGAGGTTCCCTTTGTCCTTCACACTACTCTAAAATGCATAGATGTAAACAAGCCAAACCATCCACATAGGGAAAGAATGGGATTTCTAGTTGACATTTTTTTTAAGTTCTTTATTTAGAAAGGTTTTATGTTGTACAGGACATCCAAAAGAACTATACACAGAAATGACACGGGTTAGTAACTGAATATGACAAATACAGCATGTATTCATTGGATAAATTAGAAAAAAGTTGAGTCACAGAAGCGGTATACATTGAGTGCAAGTCAAAAATCACCTGTGCATTTGTCATATAACAACTTACAACCAAATTTTGTGAAGTCCAACAAAAAAGGGCATGGTGGGGTAACCATAAGACAAAGGGGGAACTCAAGGAAGACTAAGAATCTATAGTAAATAAAAAGGAAACCAATAAATTTCTACTGGGAAAATAAGGAGGGAGGAAATTATGAGAATTGTAGGGGAAAGGGGTCATGACCCTAAGTAGTATAGAGAATCCGAGATAAGCTTTCAATCTGCTCTAGCAAGTAGAGTCTTACCCTCCTCTGAGAACTTAAAGGCCGCCCAGTAGAATCAGGTTTTCTTATAGATGTCCTGCTTATTTTGTAAGAAGAGGAATAGATCTTATGGTTAGTATCCTTTACTTTACGTAGCAACATGGAGATTGAGGAGGGGGTTAGGGTCTTTCCATTTCAAGGGGATAAAGGCTTTAGCTGCATTCAGAAGGTGACGCAGTATGGCTTTCTTGAAAGTATGGCTGTCTTGTAAGGCAGACAGTCAGGAATGGTGAAATCCATACATTTTTGGGAGATCTCCTTGACCTAGTTTCATAACATTCTCCACAGCAGGATGACCAAAAAGTGTGTAGGAGCAAACCCTTATTGCTATTTCATTGTCAGTACATTCTGGGAATTGTTTATGAAGTATCATAGGAGTTTTGTACTACGAAGATAAAATATTAGTTAGTCTCCTGGTGGCAAGAGCATATATAAGACTTTAGGGCTAACTGTAGTATCTTTTGAGATTGCTGCAGGGAAAAGGACAGGTTTAAATATTGCTCTCATTTAGTTTGCAAGGGAGGTTTATAGTCCTCTGGGAGTGCGGAAATAAGGGAGTAAATGATGGATAGAGAGTGTCTTGAGGGGTGTTGGAACAAAGCTTTTCAAGAGCCGTCAGTGGTTTCTGAAATTCTGAAGGAGAGGGTAGAGTGCGGAGGAAATTATGTAGTTGTGAGCCCCTCTGGGTGTCCAACTGGAAAGGGGCTGTATGGGCTAGCATTCATTTTTATGTAGCAAAATGCATTGGTTTTGCAATAGTATTTCCTTGGTGAAATGTAATCCCTGCTGCTTGGATTTTTCTTTTTAAGAATTCGAAACAAGCTGGATAAAAATGGATTAGCTGGAGAATTCATCAAAGCCCTGGAGCAACTGTCTAATCCTGCCTTGATATTACAGGTATATTTTGGGTGTCTAAAAGTGATTGACTTGATTATAAGAATGCCTTATTTGGATAGCGTTCTCTCCAAATTACAGTGTTTAAGGGTGATCACTTGTAGCTGTAAATTATATAATTACTTCAGCTACCAGTGCATTGAGTCCTGTTTAACTTGGGCTAATGCTGCATCTTTCATTCTAGTGTGATCACAGGTAAATGTGTAATTTATTCTGTTACTGAAAGATCTGCATTACCAGTGCCATCCACTGGGAGCTAATAATACCACTGCATGGATGTATGCAGCAGCACTACATCCTTTCATAACTCTTCCATCATTCTCCTTTACACACTATCAGCAAGTTTTGGACCCAATGACTTATGGGGGACTTCAAAGCAGCAGTATAACATTTTGTTCCCCTATGTAATCAAACATATTTATGTGGTAGATTGTCAAGGCTTTTTGGAATGAAATTTAATGTTGTGATTTGGAATAAATTTTAATTTTGCAATCATTTTTTAATACAATTTGGCCCTGCCTGGCTACATATTTATGCTTTTATCTATGTCTAATTTGCTGTCAATAAAATAGCGCATTTTCTATAATATATGCTTAGTAAGGCATTTGGAATCCATGACCTGTTAGATATTCATCTTGTATCAGTTGTTTTCATTGTAGGAGTCTCATTAGTCTTATTTTTGGCATTTAGGTATTAGAGCTGCGTAATTAATCATTAAAAAATTGTGATCTCGATTCAACCCCCCCTCACAATCTCTATTGCAGAGTTGACTTCTCTGCTCACTCAGCTGTCAAAAGAAAAAAAATGGGCAGTCTGCCAAGTTTTTAACAACAATGTCTGTGCTAGTAGATAACTAGAAACATTGTAACTCTTCCTCCTTATCCCCCAAAGGGATACATTTCTGTGTGTAAATGCAGGAAGTTTAACCACTTAACCAGTTCCGGACCAGCCGCCGCAGTTATACTGCGGCAGGTTGGCCAGGCTGTGCGAAGTGTCATAGGTACGTCACGCGTGCGACGATCGGATTCGCTTCAGAACCTATCAGTCCCTAGGCCAATGATTTCTGGCCTGGACCTGCTGATCGGTCCTGGCGAATGAAATCCTTCCCCTGCATGCGTAAGTATAAACACAGCAGGGGAAGTGATGTCATCTCTCCTTATGGAACGCTTTTCCATTCCAGTTAACCCCTTCACCACCTGTCACTGTGTCACCCAGTGCAGTGTTCATATTTTTTTTGATCACCGTACTGGTGTCAGTGAAAAAATCAGAGTTAGGGTACTTAGTGGTAGGCCCAGATAGGTCTAGGGACCCCCCCTAAAGGTTTAACCACTTGATCACCCCCTGTCTCCAGTGATCACTGTATTAGTGTCACGGTTGACGCTGGTTAGCTAATTTTTTTTTATAGCGTCAGGACACCCGCCGTATATTAGCTAAATAAAGGTTTAATCCCCTGATCACCCAGCGGGTGTTATCAGTTAGGTTTTAGTGCCAGATAGGGTCTGCTTTGCTTCAGGCAGCATCAGATTAGTGCCAGTAGCGCTAACACCCACGCACGCACTATACACCTCCCTTAGTAGTATAGTGTCTGAACGGATCAATATCTGATCAGATCTATACTAGCGTCCCCAGCAGTTTAGGGTTCCCAAAAACGCAGTGTTAGCGGGATCAGCCCAGATACCTGCTAGCACCTGTGTTTAGCCCCTCCGCCCAGCCCACCCAAGTGCAGCATCAATCGATCACTGTCACTTACAAAAATACTAAACGCATAACTGCAGCATTTGCAGAGCCAGGCCTGATCCCTGCAAAAGCTAACAGTTTTTTTTTTGTAGCGTTTGAAGCAATTGCTGACAGTCAGGAGCTCTTTTTTCTGTGAGTCTCACTACTGTACCAGTAAATATAGAGACCAAAATGTCATATCGAAGGTACAGTAGTGAAGAGGCTTACACGTTTCTGAGCATGACAGATAGTGAAGAGGAAGTTGCCATTCTGTCAGATTCAGGCTCAGAATACGAACCCATAGACAGCAGCAGCACCCTGACAGCTTTGACGACGGAGTAGTGGTCCCTGCCAAGGTCAGACGTACTCGTCCCCGTTCTTCTGCTGTCGTTGCCAGAACTGCAGGGCTCTCGTATGGAGCAGAGAGCCAGTACTAGTGCCGCTCATCCTTCTGGTGAACTGCCAAGCACCAGTGGCCTAGTACATCCTGGTCGTACATCCAGCACTGCAGTAACACTTGGTGACGTGGCGAGTCCCATAAGTGCAGTTCCAACTGGTGAGGTGGCTAGCACGAGTAGTGTCCCGCAGCCACCAAGAAGAAGACAAACACAGGCCCGTCGAGCCCAAAGTGCCCTTCCTGCTGCCTAATTGGGAGCCCACCACTTCTGCAGCACCTGTACTTCCCTATTCACTGGCCAACCCGGAATTCAGGTGGAAGCAGTTGATTTTACGTCAACAATTTTTATTCGCTGTTTTTCACGGAAGATCTATTGTGGACCGAAGCAATTTGTATGCTGGTCAATTAATTGCCGCTAATCCCCAGTTGACCATTGCCAGAGATTGGAGACCTATTACGGTCTCCAAATTTAAGACTTTCCTGGGCCTATCCCTGTTGTCATATTTGTCCACTGACCCAATTCACCATATGCCTGTGTTCCCTGCCTCCATGACAGGACACAATACGAGCAGATCTTGCCGTTCATGCACTTCAATGATAATGAACTCTGTCGTCCTCGGGGTGACCCTGAATTTGATCGGCACCACAAAATTAGGCCTCTCGTAAACCACTTCAACCAACAGTTTGCAGCCTTATTTACTCCCGATCAAGTTGTCTGCATTGATGAGTCCCTGATTAAGTTTTCTGGCCGTTTGTCTATCAAACAGTATTTTCCCAGCAAGCGTGCCAGATATGGGGTCAAGATGTATAAGCTCTGTGACAGGGCAGTAGGCTATACATTTAGTTTTATGGTTTACGAGGGAAAAGCTAGTCACGTAGAGCCGAAGAACTGCCCTGACTACATAGGGCGCGCTGGTAAGATTGTGTGGGACTTGGTGTCACCCTTATTCGGAAAGGGGTACCACTTGGATAATTACACGAGCGTGACACTTTTTAGTCACCTTTTTGATTATGGAATTGGCGCATGTGGCACCATGTGATCTAATTGCCGGGGCTTCCCCCAAGGGCTTGTAGAATCCCGACTTAGACGGGGAGAGAGAGCCTGCTTGAAGTGTAATAATTTTTAGCAGTAAAGTGGAGTGATTTACAGAATGTTTTCGTTCTGTCCTCGCTTCACGCAGACATGACAGTACAAACTCCTACGGTGACTGGTGTTGTGGAGAAACCCCTCTGTGTCCACGAATACAACCTTAACATGGAAGGGGTGGACCTTAACGCCCAGTTGTTGGCGCCGTATCTAATTGCCCATAAGGCCAGACGCTGGTACAAAAAAGTGTCTGTATACTTATTTCAATTGGCTCTGCTGAACACTTTTGTGCTATACAAAGCTTCAGGACGAACTGGATCCTTCCTAAAACTCGAGGAAGAGATCGTCACAGCCCTTCTGTCTCCAGATGGTGCTATGGCCCACCTTTTCAACGCAAATGCAGTGAGCCAGCTGCATGAGAGGCATTTTCCGTATGTCCTCCCTGGTACCCCTACCCAAAGAACACCCCAAAGAAGATGTGTCTGCAGAAAACGCGGTTTTAGGCATGACACCCACTTTTATTGTCCCTCCTGTCCTGATCAACCTTGTCTCTGCATCGGTAACTGTTTCAAACGCTACCACACACTAGTGGAGTATTAGCGTAGGGTACAGCACTACACAGTCCTAGGGCACACTAACACAGGGTCTCGAAAGATGAGATGGCCAAAAAAAAAAAACCCACAAAAACACACAAAAAAAAAAGCCAAAAATAGTTGTGGTTTTAATTTTTCTTCTCTCTATTCTCTCTCTCTCTCATGTTCGCTCTCTACTGTCCGTTCTATTGTTCGCTCACTATTGTTCTCTCTCTGTTACTGTATTTTAGTACTGTAATATTTTTTTTTTACTATGTTTTATTGCATTTGCTTTGCAGGTATGGTATGTCTTACTGTTATACTGTAATGTTACTTTGTTTAATTGTTAACAATCAATTTGCTTAGCAGCTACGCAATTCAGCTGCAGCACGGGTTTATTTATTCTGATAGCAACAGCGTTTGCTCCCACGATACATAAAGCCGTGAGTCCAGCGCTGTAGGAGGTGATTTCACCACCACAGTTAAACAAAAGAGCATATATGCCGAAGCAGGGGTGGAGGAGTAATTTGCTCCTAACATTAGGGGCGGATTACTCCCATGCTTCAGCATACAGTGGAGACGGAAAGTATTCAGACACCCTTTTTTTTTTATCACTCTGTTATATTGCAGCCATTTGCTAAAATCATTTTAGTTCATTTTTGTTCCTCATTAATGTACACACAGCACCCCATATTGATAGAAAAACACAGAATTGTTGACATTTTGCAGATTTATTAAAAAAGAAAAACTGAAATATCACATGGTCCTAAGTATTCAGACCCTTTGCTCAGTATTTAGTAGAAGTGCCCTTTTGATCTAATGCAGCCATGAGTCTTTTTGGGAAAGACGCAACAAGTTTTTCACACCTGTATTTGGGGATCCTCTGCCATTCCTCCTTGCAGATCCTCTCCAGTTCTGTCAGGTTGGATGGTAAACGTTGGTGGACAGCCATTTTTAGGTCTCTCCAGAGATGCTCAATTGGGTTTAAGTCAGGGCTCTGGCTGGGCCATTCAAGAACAGTCACGGAGTTGTTGTGAAGCCATTCCATTATTTTAGCTGTGTGCTTAGGGTCATTGTCTTGTTGGAAGGTAAACCTTCGGCCCAGTCTGAGGTCCTGAGCACTCTGGAGAAGGTTTTCGTCCAGGATATCCCTGTACTTGGCCTCATTCATCTTTCCTTCGATTGCAACCAGTCGTCCTGTCCCTGCAGCTGAAAAACACCCCCACAGCATGATGCTGCCACCACCATGCTTCACTGTTGGGACTGTATTGGACAGGTGATGAGCAGTGCCTGGTTTTCTCCACACATACCGCTTAGAATTAAGGCCAAAAAGTTCTATCTTGGTCTCATCAGACCAGAGAACCTTATTTCTCACCATCTTGGAGTCCTTCAGGTGTTTTTTTTTTTTAGCAAACTCCATGCGGGCTTTCATGTGTCTTGCACTGAGGAGAGGCTTCCATCGGGCCACTCGGCCATAAAGCCCCGACTGGTGGAGGGCTGCAGTGATGGTTGATTTTCTACAACTTTCTCCCATCTCCTGACTGCATCTCTGGAGCTCAGCCACAGTGATCTTTGGGTTCTTATTTACCTCTCTCACCAAGGCTCTTCTCCCCCGATAGCTCAGTTTGGCCGGATGACCAGCTCTAGGAAATGTTCTGGTCATCCTAAACGTCTTCCATTTAAGGATTATGGAGGCCACTGTGCTCTTAGGAACCTTAAGTGCAGCAGAATTTTTTTGTAACCTTGGCCAGATCTGTGCCTTGCCACAATTCTGTCTCTGAGCTCTTCAGGCAGTTCCTTTGACCTCATGATTCTCATTTGCTCTGACATGCACTGTGAGCTGTAAGGTCTTATATAGACAGGTGTGTGACTTTCCTAATCAAGTCCAATCAGTATAATCAAACACAGCTCTACTCAAATGAAGTTGTAGAACCATCTCAAGGATGATCAGAAGAAATGGACAGCGCCTGAGTTAAATATGAGTGTCACAGCAAAGGGTCTGAATACTTAGGACCATGTGATATTTCAGTTTTTCTTTTTTAACCTCTTCGTGCCTGCGCTATAGCCAAAAGACGGCTGCAGCGCGGACGCTAATTGCCGGGAGGCTGTCCCTGGATGTCCTCCTGTTTACTTCCGTCATCGGGGAAGTTCTGTGCTGGCCGTGTCCCTTGTCATTAGTGCCATCTGTCATTAGTGCCACCTGTCATCAGTGCCACCTGTCATCAGTGTCACGTGCCATCTGTTATCATTGTCACCTGTCATCAGTGCCATGTATCAGTGTCACGTGTCATCAGTGCCACGTATCAGTGCCATCTGTCATCAGTGCCACGTGTCAGTGCCATCTGTCATCAGTGCCACGTATCAGTGCCATCTGTCATCAGTGCCATATATTAGTGCCATTTGTCATCAGTGCCATGTATTAGTGCCATCTGTCATCAGTGCCACGTATCAGTGCCATCTGTCATCAGTGCCACGTATCAGTGCCATCTGTCATCAGTGCCACGTATCAGTGCCACGTATCAGTGCCATCTGTCATCAGTGCCACGTATCAGTGCCATCTGTCATCAGTGCCACGTATCAGTGCCATCTGTCATCAGTGCCACGTATCAGTGCCATCTGTCATCAGTGCCACGTATCAGTGCCATCTGTCATCAGTGCCACGTATTAGTGCCATCTGTCATCAGTGCCACATGCCATCTGTCATTAGTGCCATCTGTCATCTGTGCCATCTGTCATTAGTGCCATCTGTCATTAGTGCCATCTGTCATCAGTGCCACCTGTCATCAGTGCCATCTGTCATCAGTGTCATGTGTCATCAGTGCCATGTATTAGTGCCATCTGTCATCAGTGCCACATATTAGTGCCATCTGTCATCAGTGCCACATTAGTGCCATCTGTCATCAGTGCCACATATTAGTGCCATCTATCATCAGTGCCACGTATCCGTGCCATCTGTCATCAGTGCCACGTATCAGTGCCATCTGTCATCAG
Organism: Aquarana catesbeiana; assembly: GCF_042186555.1. Classification (NCBI taxonomy): domain Eukaryota; kingdom Metazoa; phylum Chordata; class Amphibia; order Anura; family Ranidae; genus Aquarana; species Aquarana catesbeiana. The sequence goes on along the minus strand of NC_133328.1, from coordinate 499,282,999 downwards.
TGCCACGTATAAGTGCCATCTGTCATCAGTGCCACATCAGTGTCACGTGTCATTGTCCTGGTGCTCCAGGGCCTTCAAAAATGTAAAAGGTAGTCAACAAGTTAGATGTGTAATTTGTGCTCCCTGCATGTCGGGCCTCTCTATGTGGCCAGGCTGTGAAAAAGTCCCACACATGGGATATCGTAATACTCAGGAGGAGTAGCAGAATGTATTTCGGGGTGTTATTTGTGGTATATACATGCCATGTGAGAGAAATAACCTATTACAATGACAATTTTGTGGGGGGAAAAAAAAGAAAATCTTCATTTTGCAAAGAATTGTGGGAAAAAATGACAACATCAAAAAGCTCACCATGCATCTTACTAAATACCTTGGAATGTCTACTTTCAAAAAAGGGGTCATTTGGGGGGTATTTGTACTTTCCTGACTTGTTCGGGTTGCAAGAAATGAGATAGGCCACCAGTACATCAAGTGTGATAAATTTTTTATGATTTGCACCACAGCTTGTAGACTCTCTAACTTTCACAAAGACCAAATAATATCCACTAATTTTGGTTATTTTTACCAAAGATATGTAGCAGTATAAATTGTGGCCAAAATTTATGAAGAAAGATTAATAAAGAGCAAAATGTTATCACAGAAACTAAGAAAAATGCGTTTTTTTTTTCAAAATTTTCGGTCTTTTTTCATTTATAGCGCAAAAAAAAAGATAAAACCAAGAGGTGATCAAATACCACCAAAAGAAAGCTCTATTTGTATGAAAAAAAGGACAAAAAAATCATTTGGGTACAGTATTACATGACTGAGTAATTGTCATTCAAAGTGTGAGAGCGCCGAAAGCTGAAAATTGGTCTGGTCACGAGGGGGGTTTAAGTGCCCAGTTGTCAAGTGGTTAATAAATCTGCAAAAATGTCAACAATTCTCTGTTTTTCTGTCTATATGGGATGCTGTGTGTACATTAATAAGGGGAAAAAAATGGACTTAAGTTATTTTAGCAAATGGCTGCAATATAACAGAGTGAAAAATTTAAGGGGGTCTGAATACTTTCCGTCCCCACTGTATATTTTTTAGGCACAGATTGCATTAAAAATGTTTTGTTTTTACTATGTTTTATTGTATTTGCTTTGCAGGTATGGTATGTCTTAGGTCTCATGCACACGAGATGCCGGTGCAAACTCTGCTGAACACATGTTTTTAAAAGCTGAAACCAGCGTTTAGAAATGCCCGTTTAGCCGCGTTTTACCGCGATTGCGTCTAGAAGCGTCTGCAGAGAATGACATTTTGTGACCCAACTTTGGGGCCCCATATCTCGGGGCTAGGAACCCCAAATTTGGCATGCTAACACAGTGGAACTAGCACTACAACATATCCAAATTTGGGGTTCCTAGCACCAAGTGGCCCCGAGATATGGGCCCCAAAGTCGGGTCGAAAAATGTCAAACACTTCTGCAGCAGAGAATGACATTTTGTGACCCGACTTTGGGGCCCCATATCTCAATGCCACTTGGTGCTAGGAATGCCAAATTTGGGTATGTTATAGTGTTATTCCAATTGTGTTAGCATACCAAATGGGGTTCCTAGCAGCAAGTAGCCCCGAGTCAGGTTGTAAAATATTCCTTTAAAAACACTTATAAACGCAAACGCTGCTAAACGCGTGCTTTGAGTGCAGAGGAGAGATCTAGGGTCTAATAGACACCATTTTTTTCAAAAAAAGAGTACCTGTCTTGTACCTAAGTATTGCTATCATAGGGGATATTTACTTTCCCTGTGATAACAACAAAAATGAGGTAAAAATATATAAATGAAAGGAACAGTTTAAAAATAAAATAAAAAAGCACCCCTGTCCCCCCGTGCTTATGCGCAAAGGCGAACGCAAGCATCGGTTTGGTGTCATATGTAAACAGCAATTGCACCATGCATGTGTGAGGTATCACCTTGAAGGTCAGATCGAGGACAGTAATTTTAGCAGTAGACCTCCTCAGTATATAAAATGGTAACCTGTAAAGGCTTTTAAAGATGTACTTAGTTTGTCGCCGCTGCACGTTTATGCGCAATTTTAAAGCACGTGTTTGGTATCCATGTACTCGGCATAAGATCATCGTTTTTATTTCATCAAACATTTGGGCAATATAGTGTGTTTTAGTGCATTAAAATTAAAAAAGTTTCTTTCCAAAAAAATTGTGTTTGAAAAATCGCTGTGCAAATACTGTGTGAAATAAAAATTGTAACACCCACCATTTTAATCTGTAGGGCCTTTGCTTTAAAAAAATATATAATGTTTGGGGGTTCAAAGTCATTTTCGTGAAAAAAAAAATATTTTTTCATGTAAACAAAAAGTGTCAAAGGGCTTTGTCTTCAAGCGGTTAGAAGAGTGGGTGATGTGTGACATAAGCTTCTAAATGTGCATAAAATGCCAGGACAGTTCAACACCCACCCCCCCACCCCAAAATAACCCCTTTTTGGAAAGTAGACACCCCACGCTATTTGCTGATAGGCATGTTAAGTCCATGGAATATTTTATATTTTGCGGGAAAATTACAATTTTTTTTTTTTTTTTTGCACAAAGTCATCATTAAATGATATATTGCACAAACATGCCATTGGCATATGTGAAATTACACCCCAAAATACATTCTGTTGCTTCTCCTGAGTATGGGGATACCACATGTGTGAGACTTTTTGGGAGCCTAACCTCGTACAGGCCCCCGAAAACCAATCACCGCCTTCAGGCTTTCTAAGGGCGGAAATTTTTTATTTCTCTCCTCACTGCCTATCACAGTTTCGGATGCCATGAAATGCCCAGATAGCACAAACCCCCCCCAAATGGACCCCATTTTGGAAAGTAGACACCCCAAGCTATTTGCTGAGAGGCAAGTTGAGTATTTTGCAGATCTCACTTTTTGTCACAAAGTTTTGAAAATTGAAAAAAGAAAAACATTTTTTTCTTTTCTTTCTTCGTTTTCAAAAACAAATGAGAGCTGCAAAATACTCACCATGCCTCTTAGCAAATACCTTGGGGTGTCTACTTTCTAAAATGGGGTAATTTCAGGGGGTTTTGTGCTATCTGGACATTTTAGGGCCTCCGTTATCACCATTAGAAAGCCTGAAGGTGGTGATTGGTTTTCGGGTTCCTGTACACGGCTAGGCTCCCAAAAAGTCTCACACATGTGGTATCCCCCGTACTCAGGAGAAGCAGCAGAATGTATTTTGGGGTGTAATTCCACATATAGCAATGCCATGTTTGAGGAATATATCATTTAGTGACAACTTTGTGCAAAAAAAATAAGTTTGTAATTTTCCCGCACTTGTGGCAAAATATAAAACATTCCATTGACTCAACATGCCTCTCGGCAAATAGCTTGGGGTGTCTACTTTCCAAAATGGGGTGCTTTGTGGGGGTTTTGCACTATCTGGGCTTTTTATGGCTTTCAAAACTGTGATAGGTAGTGAGGGGTGAAATCAAAAATTTTTGCCCTTAGAAATCCTGAAGGCTGTGCTTGGTTTTCGGGGTCCTGTACGCGGCTAGGCTCCCAAAAAGTCTCACGTATGTGGTATCCCCGTACTCAGGAGAAGCAGCAGAATGTATTTTGTAGTGTAATTCCACATATAACCATGGCATGTGTGAGCAATATATCATTTAGTGACAACTTTTGTAATTTTTTTTTTTTTTTTTTTGTCATTTTTCAATCACTTGTGACAAAAAAAAAAATTCAATGGGCTCAACATGCCTCTTAGCAATTTCCTTGAGGTGTCTACTTTCCAAAATGGGGTCATTTGAGGGGGGGGGGGTACCATTTTATCACCTCAAGAAATGAGAGGAAGTCATAAACTAAAAGCTGCGTTAATTCCAGAAAATGTACCCTAGTTTGCAGACGCTATAGCTTTTGCACAAACCAATAAAAATATGCTTATTGACTTTTTTTTTACCAAAGAGATGTGGCTGAATACATTTTGGCCTAAATGTACGGTCTCTTTCCGTTTATATCGCAAAAAATAAAAATCACAGAGGCAATCAAATACCATCAAAAGAAAGCTCTATTTGTGGGAATAAAGGACGCAAATTTCGTTTGGGTACAGCGTTGCATGACCGTACAATTACCAGTTAAATCGGCGCAGTGCCTAATTGTAAAAAGTGCTCTTCTGGGGCTGAAGTGGTTAAAGTCTAAATCTTTTTCTGACACTTGTTTCTTACAAAGTTAAAATCAGTATTTTTTGCTAGAAAATTACTTGCAACCCCCAAACATTCTATATATATATTTTTTTTTAGCAGAGACCCTAGGGAATAAAATGGTGATTGTTCAATTAATTAAAAAAAAAACGAAACAGTAAAGTTAACCCAATTTTTTTGTTTAATGTGAAAGATGATGTTATGCCGTGAGAATCGTGATCTATCTTCTAAGCAAAAAAATTGTAATTCTCATTTTAGCCAGAATCGTGCAGCTCTATTAGGTATTGGGGATTGCTATATTAAACTGCAGCTAACACTGCTCTATTTTAGGTCAAACATTTCATTTCAGTTCCTCGTGTTGTATCTACACACAATGGCATGGATACATGTAACATAAGTAAAAAATAGAAAATGCAGCTCGTAGCCTCCCTGACGGTATTCCCGAGTGTAGCTCGGGGTTAAATTTCAGTCCCATTAGCGGTAACCCCCGAGCCACAATCGGGATTACATTGCAGGATCCTGGTGCGGCGTTACTTACCTTGTCCCCAGGATCCTGCGATGTCCCCCGCTGTGTCTGTGGGCTCTGTCTCCTCCGAAGCCTCTCCGTGCCAGGCTCCGTTCCCTGTGAGCGTCATGACGCACGTGGGCGGAGCCTGGCGGCAAATTCAAAAAAATGTACAAACCATAACACATACAGTACTGTAATCTTACAGATTACAGTACTGTATGAAATCATTTCACATCCCTTTTGTCCCCAATGCATGCAGTTTTATATGATATATACTGTTCTTTCTGCCTGGAAACTGGAGATTGTCCATAGCAACCAAAAAGTGTCCCTTTATGTCAAAAAGTGGCTTTAGACCAGCTAGAAAACAGCGATAGTAAATTAGAACATTTGCAGAATTGAGCGATTTTTTTTTTTTTTTTTTTATTATTATTTATATTATAATTTATGTTTTTGTGTTTCAAATTTCATCATACCTGGGATATCTACTAGACTCTTGTTTGGACAGATTTAAGTGTGTTATTGTTAAGAATTACAGGCCTACAATATAAAACGCCAAATTTCCATGCAAAATAATTGTAACGCTTTCAGCACCTAAAATCCGAAATAATCATACCGCCAGGGAGGTTAAGGAATACAAACACCCCCAGGATCACCCTAGGGGTAAGTATTCAACTGGTGAATCATAAGTGGTAAAAAATGATATAAATGTGCAAAAATACACTGAGAGCGACAAGTGCATAAATGATGATGAATGAACTCATATAAACATGGCACAAACAAGTACTTGGAGTACATATAATCATATGGCATAAGCTAATCACAATGAAGATAAGACTGTAATAAACAAAAACACATCCATGAACTCCTCTAGAGATATATAGTCTGTTGTTTGATCAGCATAAGACAATCATTTCCAACAGGCTCCCTACACGGGACCTCTGCCGTTAGATGGTGTATACCTGCGTCTATATCCAAGGGGATTGATGGTGGATGTTCACAGCGAGGGCCCCAGCTGACAGATGTTTGTTGTCATCGGCAGAGGTCCCGGTTGGAGGGCCTGTTGGAAACGATTGTCTTATGCTTGATCGACCCACCTCCGTCTGGTGTCTGGTGTGTACCACGCTTTGTGGTAAGAGTATCCATTCCCTCTGTTTTTTTTTTTTTTTTTTTTTTTGATGCACACCTCTGTTTGCTGTTTGGGGAAGTCGTTTCCCATATTTGTCATCATCAGAAGAAATATCTTCTACTGCCTTCTCCAACAGACTATATATCTCTATATAGAGGAGTTCATGGATGTGTTTTTGTTTATTACAGACTTATCGTCATCTTGATTAGCTTATGCCATATGATTATACAGTGGGGCAAAAAAGTATTTAGTCAGCCACCAATTGTGCAAGTTCTCCCACTTAAAAAGATGAGAGAGGCCTGTAATTGTCATCATAGGTATACCTCTACTATGGTACTATAGGTACCTAACTATGAGAGACAAAATGTGGAAACAAATCCAGACAATCACATTGTCTGATTTTTGAAAGAATTTCTTTGCAAATTCTGGTGGAAAATAAGTATTTTTTCAATATCAAAAGTTCATCTCAATACTTTGTTATATATCCTTTGTTGGCAATGACAGAGGTCAAACGTTCTCTGTAAGTCTTCACAAGGTTGTCACACACTGTTGCTGGTATGTTGGCCCATTCCTCCATGCAGATCTCCTCTAGAGCAGTGATGTTTGGGGCTGTCGCTGGGCAACACAGACTTTCAACTTCCTCCAAAGGTTTTCTATGGGGTTGAGATCTGGAGACTGGCTAGGCCACTCCAGGACCTTGAAATGCTTCTTACGAAGCCACTCCTTCATTGCCCGGGCAGTGTGTTTGTAATCATTGTCATACTGAAAGACCCAGCCACGTTTCATCTTCAATGCCCTTGCTGATGAGAGGAGGTTTGCACTCAAAATCTCACGATGCATGGCCCCATTCATTCTTTCATGTACACGGATCAGTCGTCCTGTTCCCTTTGCAGAGAAACAGCCCCAAAGCATGATGTTGCCACCCCCATGCTTCACAGCAGGTATGGTGTTCTTTGGTTGCAACTTGGCATTCTCTCTCCTCCAAACACGACGAGTTGTGTTTCTACCAAACAGTTCTACTTTGGTTTCATCTGACCATATGACATTCTCCCAATCCTCTTCTGAATCATCCAAATGCTCTCTAGCAAACCTCAGATGGGCCCGGACATGTACTGGCTTAAGCAGGGGGACACACCTGGCACGGCAGGATCTGAGTCCCTGGCGGCGTAGTGTGTTACTGATGGTAGTCTTTGTTACTTTGGTCCCAGCTCTCTGCAGGTCATTCACTAGGTCCCCCCGTGTGGTTCTGGGATTTTTGCTCACCGTTCTTGTAATCATTTTGACCCCACGGGGTGAGATCTTGCATGGAGCCCCAGATAGAGGGAGATTATCAGTGGTCTTGTATGTCTTCCATTTTCTAATTATTGCTCCCACAGTTAATTTCTTCACACCAAGCTGCTTGCCTATTGCAGATTCAGTCTTCCCAGCCTGGTGCAGGTCTACAATTTTGTTTCTGGTGTCCTTCGACAGCTCTTTGGTCTTCACCATAGTGGAGTTTGGAGTGTGACTGACTGAGGTTGTGGACAGGTGTCTTATACTGATAACAAGTTCAAACAGGTGCCATTAATACAGGTAATGAGTGGAGGACAGAGGAGCCTCTTAAAGAAGAAGATACAGGTCTGTGAGAGCCAGAAATCTTGCTTGTTTGTAGGTGACCACATACTTATTTTCCACCATAATTTGCAAATAAATTCTTTCAAAAATCAGACAATGTGATTGGATTTGTTTCCACATTTTGTCTCTCATAGTTGAGGTATACCTATGATGACAATTACAGGCCTCTCTCATCTTTTTAAGTGGGGGAACTTGCACAATTGGTGGCTGACTAAATACTTTTTTGCCCCACTGTATGTACTCCAAGTACTTGTTTGTGCCATGTTTATATGAGTTAATTTAAGCACTCACTTGTCATTTTCAGTGTATTGTTGCACATTTATATCATTTTCTACCACCTATGATTCACCAGGTGAATACTTACCCCTGGGGTGATCCTGGGGGTGTTTGTATTCCTTAAGTGCTGCATTTTCTATTTTTTATTTTCATACACAATTTGTTATGTTGTTGATGCTAGCTGCTGTTTTGTAGTAATTTTTCTTGTGTCACTAGTAGCGCAACTTTTTTCACATATTTTATGCAACATAAGTAACTAATTGGTTCTATTTACATTAAGGACTGGAAGGATGAAGTATTCATTGAACTGTCTAAAGTAAAACGAGAAAATGGGAAAATTAAGGAGTTGTATAAGGAGATGCTTTTAAATTTGTGCAACACGAAGGACCACTTCTTTGGATCATTCAGAATGAGGTTTGCAGAGGTAGGTGATTTGTGGTGCAATTAATAAGGATTGAATGGTGTACATGAAGCCATTGCTAGACTCAGTAATTGTTTGCCTAGGAGATGGGGAGAAAAATGGCTTTGCCTGGGGGACAGATCTTGGAGCACTGTGAGGGAAATCTCACGATCAGGTTCCCTGAGAAAACAGCTGGGTTTTCATTTGGAACAATCATTCAAAACTCAAGAGTACATTTTAGGGAGTTTGTATTTTGTTATTGTTTAGGTATATCTTTTTATTACCTAAAACTCTTAAAGAGGAAACAATAGGTGGCTGTGCTGTAAATTGTGCTCTAAACTGTAATGTAAGTAGATATGTTATGAACTATCTTCACAGCATAAGGTAGTGATTACACGGAGTGGGAGATTTGTAGAAGCAGTGACCACTGTGAAGGAGGTAGTAATCAGTGATCATTGCTGCTGATTGTCGGGAGATGCTCCTTAATCAGCCTACATCTGCTGTTTGCTATGACTGCTGGGTGGGATTGAAGGCTGCAGAAGGCATTGGAAAAAGGATCAGAATGTTAATGGTTAGCTTGCGAAGGTGCTGTTGGTAATTTGAAACCAACATCTATTTTAACTAAGCTTATTTGTGCAGGCAAAAACAGTGATAAACAAATTGTTCAGTTGACGAGGACAAGGAAATCTGCATTTAAAACCAAATGATTATTGACTGAGCCTGAATCGGGTATTACAACATAGGTCCTGGATTGGATTGTCTATGTGGTAAATGGCCACAACATGTATTTTTTTGAATGTGTTATTTTTTTGGATTCGCTCCTGCGACACTTAGGGCAGATGATGCTAAACTGCTATATAGTGGAAAGGAGTTATTGGACATTAGTTTACAGTATAATGCATTAGCTAGGAATGTACCCCCGGGGGGTTATGGTATCCCAAAGAATCTAGTCCTGTCAGTATATCGGGATTCCTTCAATTAGCACATTTGGTAAGAGGCGTAGGAGACGGAAGGAGAGGAAGCAGAAGCAAGGCTGTTGGGGCGGCATGCTGACAAGGTTGAGAAGGCAGGCCCACAGACCCCCGCTGCCCAGTCTCTTTCTAACCAATGCTAGATCCATAAACCCTAAAATGGATGAGTTGCAGGTCGCCACGTGCAGTTTGGTTAAAGAGTGCTGTCTGTTGATAATAACTGAAACGTGGTTTCATCCTCTTGTATTGTTCACTATTGTGCACATATCTGGCCGCACTTTCTATCGCCAGGATAGAAATAGCAATTCAGGGAAGAGCAAAGGAGGTGGCCTTTTGTATTTGTTTTAAATGAGTGGTGCTCTGATAGTAAACTTGAGGACACTTATTGTTCGCCAGATTTGGAATTTATGTTGGTGAAATGTAGACCTTTTTACTTATTCAGAGAATTTACAGTAGTGATCATTATTGTGGTATATATACCGCCAGATGCAGATACTGCAGTGGCACTGGATATTTTGTCAAATCTCATAGGCAAGTATCAACGTGCACATCCTGATGGGGTTTTGGTAGTTGCAGGTTATTTCAATAAAGGGAACTTGAGGGCTGCGCAACCAAAACTACATCAGTTTGTTAAATGCACTTTTAGAGGTGAAAATACCTTGGATAGGGTGTATTCCAATGTTAAGCAGGCCTACAGAGCCATTCCACTATCCCATCTGGGTCAGTCAGACCACCTTTCTTTATTCCTTAATCCAGCATATATTCCTATCAGGCAGAAAATAGCTCCAGAGTGGAAAATAAGCAGAATTTGACCAGAGGGCTTTCTCTTACGGCTACAGGATTGTTTAGAAAGAACCAATTGGGAGATATTTGAGCAACAGGATTTAAATCTGTATACAGAAACAGTTCTGGACTATGTAAAAACTTGTGTGGATAATCTTACTGAGGATAAGCGCATTCGGGTCTTTTCAAATCAGAAACCTTGGATGACCAAGGAAATAGATAAAATAAAGAGTCTTCTTAGCGAACGGAATAGAGCATTCAATGTCTGTGATAAAGCAATGTATAGTATTTGCGAGAGCTAATTTGAAAAGAGGCATAAAAGAAGCCAAATTAGCCTATAAAAAGATAATTAAGGGACTATTTTAATGGAAACGATGCAAGGGAGGGTTGGAGGGGTATACAGTATTTGACACAACATAGAGAAACTAAAAAAATGGAAGATAATTTTAGTGCTTCACTGGTTGAAGAATTAAATAGGTTCTTTACACGGTTTGAGGTTGTGTTACCAAACCAGGATATAGGGTGTCCTTTAGGTCCAGGAAACTGTACACTCACTATACAGGAATATGATGCGAGGCAGGCTATAAATACAAGAAAATTATCAGGTCCAGACAGAATCCCAGGGAGAGTAGTTAAGGCCTGTGCTGATAAAATTAGCTGTAGTCTTTGCCAAGGTCTTTAATCGATCACTATCATCTGCTGCTGTTCCGGCATGTTTAAAATCAGCCATTATTATTCCAATTCCAAAAAAGTCAACTGTGGAAAGTATAGACGATTATAGACCAATAGCACTGACCTCAGTACTAATGAAGTGCTTTGAGAGGTTGGTCTTGAAATATATCAAAACTAGATTACCGGGTAGTTTAGATCCTTATCAGTTTGCGTATAGGGCAAATAGAAGCACAGAAGTTGCAATAGCTTTAGCGCTGCATGGGGCACTTGGACATCTGGAGCATTCAGGAAACTACATAAGGGTGTTGTTTATAGATTATAGCTCTGCCTTTTAATACCATCATTCCAGATCGGTTGGTTGAAAAAATGCAAAAATTGGATTTTCCGCCCTTTATTTGTTTTTGGATAGGGGATTTTTTGGTCCATCGCTCACAGGTTGTCAAATTGGATAAATTTGTTTCTTCCAATCGAGAAATAAGTACTGGAGCACCGCAGGGTTGTGTTTTAAGTCCCTTTCTCTATTCACTGTACACATATGACTGCACCGCCTATTATGAAACCAATAGTATAGTTAAGTTTGCCAATGACACTACCGTAATTGTTTATATCACTGGAGAAGATGAGGAGCAATACAGGAGAGAGGTTGATAGGATAGTGGAATGGTGTACAGCTAATTACCTGATCCTAAACACAGGGAAAACAAAGGCCTGAACCAGCATTACTTTTTATTAAAGGAGTGTGCGTGGAGTGGGTCTCTACCTTTTTAAGTTTTTGGGAACATGCATTTATGAAAACTTATCGTGGACAATCAACATTAACCGCTTCAATACAGGGCATTTTCACCCCCTTCCTGCCCAGACCAATTTTGAATTTTCAGCGCTATTGCAATTTGAATGACAATTGTGCGGTCATGCAACATTGTACCCAAATGAAATTTTTATGATTACTTTTCCCCACAAATAGAGCTTTCTTTTGGTGGTATTTGATCACCTCTGCAGTTTTTATTTTTTGCGCTATAAACAAAAGAAGAGTGCCAATTTTGAAAAAAAAACACAACATTTTTTACTTTTTGCTATAATTAAATATCCCAATTTAAAAAAAAAAAATTCCTCCGTTTAGGCTGATATGTATTCTTCTACATATTTTTGGTAAAAAAATCGCAATAAGCATATATTGATTGGTTTGCGCAAAAGTTATAGCATCTACAAAATAGGGGATAGATTTATGGCATTTTTATTTAATTATTTATTTTACTAGTAATGGCGGTGATCTGCAATTTTTTTCGTGACTGTGACGTTGCAACGGACATATCAGACAGTTTTGGGAACATTCACATTTATACAGCGATCAGTGCTATAAAATCCCACTGATTATTGTGTAAATGCGACTGGCAGAGAAGGGGTTAATTATGTTTCCTAGGGAGTGATTCTAACTGTAGAGGGAGGGGACTCACAAGGGGAGGAGACCGATCGGTGTTCCTCTGTACTGGGAACACACCATCGATCTCCTCTCACCTGATAGGATGTGGATCTGTGTGTTTACACACACAGATCCACGGTCCTGCTCGGTTAACGGGCAATTGCAGGTGCTCGGCAGATATCGCGGCCTCCGGGCACGTGCATCGGGTCCCAAGCAACGCGGCGGGCGTGCGCCCTAGACGGCCGGGAAGCCGAGGCCGTCATATGATGCCCACCCAGGATGGGAGATCCCTCCTGCAGAAGTCATATGACTATGGCCAGGTATTGAAGTGGTTAAAGCCATTATTAAGAAATCACATTTATCGCATTTATATTTTTTGTGATTCCTTAGGAAGAATGGCTTGGGAAGGAAGGTGCTAGAGACCTTCTATCGCTCTGCCATTGAGAGTACATATTGTATTCTTGTTTGGTATCCTAGTTGTACGCAGGCAGATAAAAATGCTCTAAAGAGGGGGCGTGGCCTGGACGGGACTCGAGATGGCCGCATAAACGGAGCTCTCCCGCAGACCGAGGACTAATCCGCTATCTCCCGGGACCCAAAGCCAGCAATATTGAGATGGGTAATGCCCCGTACACACGGTCGGACATTGATCGGACATTCCGACAACAAAATCCTAGGTTTTTTTCCGACGGATGTTGGCTCAAACTTGTCTTGCATACACACGGTCAAACAAAGTTGTCGGAAAATCCGATCATTCTGAACACGGTGACGTAAAACGCGTATGTCAGGACTATAAACGGGGCAGTAGCCAATAGCTTTCATCTCTTTATTTATTCTGAGCATGCGTGGCACTTTGTGCGTCGGATTTGTGTACACACGATCGGAAATTCCGACAACGGATTTTGTTGTCGGAAAATTTTATAGCATGCTCTCAAACTGTGTGTCGCAAAATCCGATGGAAAATATGTGATGGAGCCTACACACGGTCGGAATTTCCGACAACAAGGTCCTATCACACATTTTCCATCGGAAAATCCGACTGTGTGTACGGGGCATTAGCCCAACAGGAGTGCCTCCACCCCCCGCATGGGGACCCAAATGGACACGCAGCTCAGCCACAACATTCCGGACATCTTCCGGACTCGGGGCTCAGGCAAGTCCGCGGCTTCACAGGCCTCTGCACCACACTCACCGAGTAGTGACATGCAGGCAGACAAAGAGGTCACAGGCACTGAGAGATCTTTCCTCCCTGTGAGCCTCCCTGACCTACAAGCTGTAGCACTGGATATTAAAAGCTCCCTAGCAGCAGCTATATCAGACCTAAAAGCTGATGTGCAAGCAATAGCTCACCGCCTAGATACTGTGGAACAGACATCACATTTACACACAGCAGCCATTAAACAAGTGCAGCACACATATGATACTCAACTGCCACATCTTCTAGAACTGCATCACCACGTGGAGGATCTTGATAACCGCGGTCGCAGGCATAATGTACGAGTGAGAGGGGTCCCAGAGGTGATCGAGCCGGCAGTTATACCGCAGGCCATTTGCTCCATTTTCAATGATCTCCTAGGACGCCCAGGAGACTCCCCCATTGAAATGGAGAGAGCCCACCGTGCACTGCGACCTCCACCCAGAGACTCTGAACCCCCGAGGGACGTCATATGTTGTATTGTGAACTTTCCACTTAAAGAGGAAATTCTCAGAAAAGCGAGAGAAAGAGGGTGTATTCTGTACAACAGCACTAAAATCAAACTTTTTCAAGATTTGTCCCAAATTACATTGCAAAACAGGCGCTCATTGCGCCCACTTCTGGAAGCTCTCCGCTCATGTAATATACGGCACAGGTGGAAGTTCCCATTTGCTCTGTCAGCCTCCGCCAGAGGCCGCTCTGCACTGCTACGCACACCAGAAGATCTACATTCATTCTGTGACCAGCTTGGCTTACCTCAAATTGAATTGCCAGAATGGTATGCCTTCTATTTTCCAAGTGAACCCTAGTGCCAAGTTTCCGTTATCCCATCACCGAAAGCCCAAAGACACCGCACGAGGCGCCGCAGACCGGATCCTACTTCCCCCCGAACCTCGCGCCATGCACAGAGACCCGAATCACCAAAGTTCTGGGGGTGCAGGAACCCCACGCAGAGACCGGCAGGATTCTTAAAACAACGCAGTGGCACGCAAGTACTGCTCTATGGGTACCACCATTACTGTTAACCGAAATGTTTTTTCCCTTTTTGTTTTGTTTTTTTTTCGCACCTCTTGTACACAATTAACATTACTTAATCAACCCGAATCTCCCCCATGCCTTTGTAAGATATATACAGGTTTAATGGGCACCTGTCCTGCTTGTTGAGCCAACCCAGAAATGCGCAATGGAAATATTTGACAGTCTTCGATCTAATCACTCTCAACACCTTATTTTTCATTCTAACTCAGGACCCGAATTCAAGGACTTGATCCTAATATAATGACTACAACCTTCAAACAAGTGATTTTTTTACATTTGTTTTTTTTTTTTTTTTTGCTACTAAGAGAATATGCTGGTCTATGGTGGGGAGGAGGCGGGGGTGTGGCACTGCCCCCCTACTCCGGACAGTTTGGCACATCATAGCAATACAACCTCCCATAATATAAATATATATTTGCAAATCTAAATTAGCAGGCATTGTGCCGTATATGGGATTGATACCCCCAATCTGCTGATTAATCAAATTCCAATCTTTTAGCGCCTCCAACATGAGATACTGCAGAGCTTCTGTCATATAGCATGCAGGACCATGCCATCTCCGGACGGGGCTTTAAGCCACGCCCCTTCCCGCCACCAACGTTGGGAATAGATGCTAACATAAACCATGATACAATTCGTCTTAGCAATACTAGAGTGTCAAAGCTTTCAGTTGTGTTTTTTTTTTTTTGGTTTGTTTTTTACAGCAAGACTAGACGGAAATTAACCTTTTGCTAATGACTAACCCCTTTCTCCTGAAGAACAATGTCCACAGAACAGTCAGATATCTTCAGGGTGAAATATAAAAGGAAAATGTTGGTTTGGTCTTTGGTTACTAGTTTAGAAATACTATATAACGTCAACATGAGCTGGGAGTGGATAATTCGGGTTTATGTGGCAAGAAATTTGCAAAATAATGTTTTTACTATTTACATAGTCAATTCTGTGTTGCTGGTTTATCATTTATTAGTTGCTTTGTTATCCTATGGTTCAGGCTTCCGGGTCTCACCTTTAGATCATAGACACTTATAAGTCCTTGGTGTTGCGGGATCATGTCGGTCTCACCCACACTATCGTCCCCTGAGCTGCAGTATTTATACTGCATTAGCTACCCTACCGGCTCTATTCCCCCCATTTATTTAGGTGATATAGATTTGCTATTTTCACCTCCGGTATCTACTCTTTCACAACTTTACTTTTTTCCCTTCATTTCTCCTAACTAACCCCGTTCTCTCTCTCTTTTTTTTTTTTTTCTCTTCTTCTTTCTTTCCTTGTTCTAACCTTCCTTTCCTTGTGCTTGAGACACCCGACCCGCCTCTGCTCCCCCCTCGGTAAGCCCTCGGCGGAGACTTTGAGTCTCTCCTACTCCTTGACGTACCAAACCCTTTTAGGACCTCGCTACAGTAAATCATGCAGAAGATTCCGAAAAAAGAATCTCCTCTGACACTAAAATGCATTTCGCTTAATGTGAAAGGGATAAATATCCCAGAGAAAAGGTCACAGGTCTTGTCTGCACTCTCCAAGCATAAGGCTCAGTTCATCTTCCTTCAAGAGACCCACTTTAGATCTGACTCTTTACCCAAACTTACCAATCACCTGTATCAGACAGCAATTCCTTCGACTAATGTTTCCGCGAAAACTAAGGGAGTATCCATTTTGATTTCCAAATATAATTTAATATGAAAGATTCCCTTATAGATCCAGAGGGTAGATACCTTTTCATCAAAGGTCAACTCGCTTCCAAAACGGTAACACTAGCCAATATATGTTGTCCAAATGAACATCAAGTCTCATTTATGAGAAAAGTATGCAACCTACTGTCCACTTTCAAAGAGTGGGTGATCATCCTGGGAGGGGACTTCAATATACCGCTGAACCCTGACATAGACACCTCATCAGGCACATCCACACTGACTTACAGGGCCTTACATCAGATCAAACTGCAACTACAAACCCTAAATTTACATGATACATGGCGCACATTATTCCCTACAGAAAGGGATTATACGTTCTATTCTACCCCTTTTCAGAAGTACTCCAGGATAGATTACTTTTTTCTTTCCCAAAGATATTTAACCTACCTTACACAGGCATCGATAGAGCCAATGTTCCTGCCGGATCATCATCCGATCTCGTGCACTTTGACCTTCCCCGAAACAGAGTGCAGAACCAAAACCTAGAGTTTAAATCCCTTCCTACTGAAAGATCCTCAGAATCTTTCTAGACTCAAAACACGAATTCAGCAGTACTTCACCGAAAACGACACACCTGATATCTCACCAACCTCATTATGGGAGGCCCATAAGTGTGTGGTCCGGGGAGAACTATTGGCTCTAGCAGTGGATGCTAAACGGAAACACCAGGAAATGATCCAGACATTGATGGATAAAATCCACAGACTAGAAACGCTTCACAAAAACTTGCACTCTCAAACAGCGTTGCAGGACCTGTTACACACTCGCTTCCTCTTGCTAGAGGAACTGGGGAAACGTACAAAACGTCAATATGCACTCCGTCAGAAAGTATTCTATGAGCACGGTAATAAAAGTGGAAGACTTCTAGCAAGGGCGGTGCAAGCCTCTAGAAATTCTCTCACAATTCACCACATACGCGACCGACATGGTTTGTTGCATGCAACCAGTGAGGACATAGCTAAATGTTTTGAACGTTACTATTCTGGGCTGTATAACCTAAGTTCAGAAGACACAAACCCAATATCCCGGGAAACGAGGAGGGCAGAAATTGAGGATTTTTTAACCCAATTTAGCCCACATACAATTACTGAACAACAGGCTGAGGAGATGGAGAGTCCTCTTTCCGAACAGGAACTACAGATCGCCATGAAACAGATGAAACCGGGCAAGAGCCCAGGCCCTGACGGGTTCTCACTACAGTATTATAAGTGTTTCATGGATGTTCTGTCTTCCAGGATGCTCTCCACCTTTAATGCCCTCTCAGCACCCAACGTATCTACAGGACACATGTTGGATGCACATATAACAGCCCTCCCTAAGGAAGGTAAAGATGTTACGGAAGTATCAAATTACAGACCAATCGCTTTGCTTAATGTGGATATAAAGCTATACGCAAAGATCCTGGCCAATAGATTACTACCCCTCCTTCCCGACCTCATCTCCTTAGACCAGGTGGGTTTTGTCCCAGGTAGAGAGGCTAGGGACAACACTATACGTGCATTGAATGTTCACCATTGGATGACATCATCTAAAATTTTTTCTGTCGTTGGACGTGGAGAAGGCGTTCGGCAGAGTGGCCTGGGAGTACATGCGCGAGGTCCTGAAAGTGATAGGTCTTCGATTGCGCATGCTGTCTCAGATTCTGTCATTATACTCTAACCCTGCCGCGCGTGTACGGGTAAACGGCCACCTGTTGGACGCCTTCACCATAGGCAACGGCACCCGCCAGGGCTGTCCCTTGTCCCCCCTGATATATGTCCTTACCTTGGAACCCTTTTTAAACAAACTAAGATCAAACGCTGATATTAAAGGAATCCAAATAGGGGACAGGGAATTCAAAGTAGCCGCTTATGCAGATGACATCCTGCTATCACTCAGGTCACCGTTCATTACCCTTCCAAACCTATTGAAAGACATAGAACACTTTGGGGCTCTGTCAAATTTAAAAGTTAATTACGCGAAATTGCATGCATTAAATATATCACTCTCCACACAGGACACAGAATGTTGCCAGAGCTCTTTCCCATTCCGATGGGAGAGAGAGGCTATCACATACCTGGGTATCCGGATTACCACTAAACTGTCAGACTTGTACAAATTAAATTTTCATGTACTTCTGAATAAAACGAAATCAGATCTAAAAGACTGGGCAGGACTAAATGTCTCTTGGTTTGGCCGCTCGGCCTTGCTTAAAATGACTATTTTCCCACGCTTTCTATACTTGATGCAAACCATCCCCATACATCTCCCAACAGCATTTTTCACGACATACAGACAGGCCTGTTCACTGTTCATTTGGAAGAACTCTCCACCACGTATCAAATATACTCAACTGACCCGTACTAAGACAAAGGGAGGAATAGGCTTACCTGATCTTTACAAATATTACTTGGCCTGCCATCTCACCAGGATTGTGGACTGGAATATCCACTATGACAAAAAGTTATGGGTTTGTATAGAAAACTCCTTCACACAATTCCCAGTACAAGATCTCCCCTGGCTCTCGCCTAGACACTGGCCAACAGTATTATAGACACATCCACTTATTTACCCATCACTGATAACATTCACACGGGCAGGTAAATTAACACCTCTATCCTCGGTTCTGGGGCCCTTAACCATGTTAAAAGGAAACCCAGAGGGGCGTGACCGGAAGCCAAGCTTGATGGCAGCCTAGGCTCTCAGCTCTCTAAGCCCACAGCATGAACGGCGATCTTAGGGGTATTTATCTCGCACCCACATGGGCAAATCTAGGACCACTCGATCCTCCAGACCTAGAGGATCATCCTTACCCCCTCCAGGGGCATCCACGGACCTCCGCTCCTACTTTACTCAGCCAGGAATGTCCCAGGACGAGGAGGCCAATATGGCGCCGGACACTCCAGCCAGTATGCAGGAAGGCTCGTTCGCATTCGCATCCAGATATTACTCCCAAACATATATCGCATCGGGTAGTCGTAAAAAAGCTGGAGTAGCCATACTTTTTAAGCGAGGGGCTCCCTTCACCTGCGTGACCCAATATTGTGACCCTAACGGCCACTTCATTATTCTGACAGGACTCTGGCAAACACAAGAAGTGACGTTGTGTGCACTAAATGCCCCCAAAGGTACTCTCGCAAATTTTTAGATCCACTCCCAAGGTTCTTATTTTGGGAGGTGATTTCAACCTCACTCAGTCGATCACTGCAGATCGCCAGACGATAACCCCCCAAGCTCCATCACCTAGGGTCCATAGAGACTCAAGATTATTCAGGTAAATTACAAGACGGTGTGCGCTCTTTGACACATGGAGGGCTTTACACCCACAAAGCCAACAATATACGTTCTACTTGGCCCCCCATCGCACACACACCCGCATTGATTATTTTTTCGTTAATAATTACACCCTAAAATTGACACGCGAGATGCAAATATGCCCCATCTCATGGTCGGACCATGCACCCATCTTAATCACATTAGACCTAGGCACCCCTGTTCGTAGGCCATATAACTGGAGATTAAACACATTCCTCCTACAACACCAACCAACCCTAGCAAATTTAACTTCAACACTCAAGCACTATTTTCAGGAAAATTCCAACCAGGAAGTTTCACTCCCTATACTTTAGGAGGCCCACAAGGCGGTCCTTAGAGGTAAATGCATAGCGACCTCATCAGCACTAAAAAGAGACGCCATAGCGGCCAAAGTAAAAGCGGAACGAGAACTCAGAACCCTCGAGAATCAGCTCCAGACAAACCCCCAATATCTAACCTAAGGAAAATAACTAATCTTCGCACAACTCTTTGTGATCTAGCTATGGGACAGGTAGAGAAAGCTCTGACTAGGCTAAAACAAAGGTACTACGACAAGGGGAATAAGGCACACTCTCTTTTAGCTAATAAATTACGGGAGAGGTCCCATATGCAATCCCCGAACCAAATTAAAAACAAAATAGGACAGATGCTAACACACCCCGAAGATATAGCACGCACATTCGCGGACTTCTACAAAACACTCTACAACAACCCGGACATACCCAGCAACCCTCCCTCTACTGACCTGACCCACACGATGAAACAATATCTAGAACAAAGTAGAATTCCCCATCTCCAACCAACTGATCTGCTAGCACTCAATGCTCAGATTACTGACGAGGAAATGGAGCTTACTATTAAAAATTTGCCGTCCCATAAGGCCCCGGGCCCGGATGGTTTCCCGTACGAATACTATAAAGCATTTCTCCCCATACTGCTCCCCTACCTTCGAAGACTGTTCAATGCTTTCCTCCAAGACACCCAAATTCCCCTGGAAATGCAGAAATCCTTCATTACCTTGATTCCCAAACCGGATAAAGATCCTTCTATATGCGCAAACTACAGACCCATCGCGTTGTTAAATTCTGACTTAAAAATCTTCACTAAACTTCTATCCAATCGCCTGAATATGATTTTACCATCGTTAATCCATAAAGACCAGGTAGGATTTGTACCATTACGACAAGCGGGTGACAACACTAGAAAAGTGATAGACCTGGTGGAGGTGGCGAACAGGGATGGCGCCCCCTCTATGCTACTAAGTCTAGACGCTGAGAAAGCTTTTGATCGTCTGGGGTGGCCGTTCCTGTTCGCCACGTTGACCCACATGGGCTTCCGAGGACCTTTCTTGCGGGCAATAAAACACCTATATTCTAACCCCTCCTCACAGGTCAGGACTCCGTTTGCACTTTCAACATCATTCACAGTATCAAATGGCACAAGGCAGGGATGCCCGTTGTCACCCCTGCTGTTCGCGCTATGCGTGGAACCCTTAGTGGCCTCTATTAGGAATAACTTAAACATACGGGGAATAACGGTCAGAGATAAGGAGTTTAAGATCTCCCTCTTTGCAGATGACATAATACTCACCCTAACTCAACCCCATATATCCCTCCCGAACCTACACGCTGAGTTGGACAGATTCCGCACCTTCTCAGGATACAAAATAAATGCCTCAAAGTCGGAAGCTTTACCCATTAACATCCCTGAAGCTGAACTGGCACTTTTAAAATCCAATTATAATTACCACTGGCAAACAACGGCCCTGAAATATCTAGGGATAAACATCACCCCAAAATTTAACACCCTGTACAAAGAGAATTTTCCCCCTCTCTTTAGCACTATTAGATCCCTCTTACTTCAATGGAAAAATCACCATATATCTCTACTAGGGCGAATCGCATCAATAAAAATGACCATTCTCCCGAAGCTATTATATTTGTTTCAAACACTCCCCATACCCATACCACTCAAACATCTGAAGAAACTTCAAACAGATTTACTTCACTATGTATGTCACTACAAAAGACATAGGATCTCAAAAACGGTGTTGATGGCATCACGCAGTGAGGGGGGGGTCTTGCTTTCCCAAATATAATCAAATACTACCAAGCGACACAGCTGAGAGCTGTGGCATCATGGTTCACACAAAAATCATACAATAAGTGGACAGAGATAGAAAAATTATGGCTAGCCCTAATACACCCGAACAACCTACTATGGAATGCGGATGCGGACGTAGCTCCGGAGCGCCTCCTGGGCCCCATGTCCATGTTAAAGAGGACTTGGCGCACACTGGCTCATTCTAATAAGCTAATCTCGGAGAAATCGACTCTGACTTCCTTAGTGTGTAACCCCAAGGTGCCAGATAGTCTCACACATCAGATGTCACACCCCTGGTCCTCTAGGAACTTGTTCCATTTTGGGAGTATAGTAGATCCTAGATCCCGTAGGCTCCTGTCCTTCTCAGACCTGCAGACCAAACATAATTTACCAAGACAAGCGTTCTATGGATATTTACAAATAAGACATTATGCACTATCTATAGCCCCGAACCTACAATGTTCACCCCCGTCCCCGTTTGAAACCATTATTCTAGCAGGTAATTCGCAGAGGGGACTCATATCAGGAATCTATAAGATTCTGACTGCCATCTCCCTAGAGGAGCAAGGTAAACATTATTACATGCTCAAGTGGGAGAAGATCTTAGGGGAAGAATTTACATTAGCACAATGGCAGACAATATGGAACCAAGCAGCGAAGAGTTCAATGTGTACGCTATATAAAGAAAACTCATACAAAATCCTCTACTTCTGGTACATGACTCCAGATGTGCTACACACAATCTTCCCTAATAGCTCAGATAAATGTTGGCGCTGCCAAGAAGCTACAGGCACTCTTATACATGTGTATTGGACCTGCCCACTGCTGGCTCAGTACTGGGAGATGGTCAGTCACCTCCTTGCCCGCCTCTTAGAAACCAAAGTCCAAGCAACTCCAAAATTTTTCCTATTGGGCCTATCACCACTAAAAATCTGTAGACCATACAAGAAATTAGTATGACACATACTCACGGCAGCACGCTGCCTGGTAGCCCTAAACTGGAAACGCATTACTCCACCCTCTGCTGAAGATCTATACGCTAGAATCAAGGATGTAGAATTGATGGAAAAAATGACAGCTAGAATCCAAGATAGACTAGAGGCACACAATAAGGTTTGGGAGCTGTGGCACCTCCGGGAGGATCCACCATGACCAGGTAATAAAATCAACTAGACGGCTCTTACTCTCTCTTCTCTTCTTTCTTTTTTCTCCCTCCTATCCTAATCCTCATCCCTATATATCACAGGTTTATACAGCTTTGTTTTTTTCTTTGTTACAAATATCCGTATTACTTTTGAGTGTTTTTTGTTTTTTCCAGTCAAGAAGACTGGAATTTAATCCAGCATCTGCATGAACATTTACATTTGCTTTCCTGTTTATCATAGGAACTATTACCAGCTAAGTCATACAGAATACACGCTTAATACCACTTATGGATACACTGAACAATGCTTGTGATTTTCTATGATCCTTTATTCTGTATCACTAAAATTTATAATAAAAATTATTTGGAAAAAAAAAAAAAAAAAAGGAAACCCAGATTTCCCACCAGGTAATGCAGGCTCATTTCTGAGCCATGAATGGCCCTACAAAGACATGAGGGCGCAACACTTTTTTTTTGAAAGGCGACCCCTGCTCTTATGACAACCTGGTTGATGTCTCTTTAACCAAATCTTTCCCCTTTTGGTCATATAGACAAATATGCAACTTCCTGACTACACAAGCATCACACTCAACATGGACAAGACAGCTCACATCATTTGAATCCCTCTGTACAAGAAATTCGCCACAAAGGCATTTAATATCCCTCATATACACAATGTTATTTGAAGAGCCTAACATTAAAAGAGATTCCGCATGCACCACATGGGGTAGGGAACTTCAGATTTCTTTATCCGATGAGGAGTGGGAAACTATACACGAATACGCACACAAAGGTTCCATGAATGTAGCCATCCAAGAAAACTGTTATAAAATCAAAACGGGGTGGTACAGAACTCCCTCCTTACTCCACAAATTCTCACCATCTATACCCAACACGTGCTGGAGATGTGGTAAAGCAGAAGGCACTATGCTCCATGTTTGGTGGGACTGTGAACCGTTTTGGAAGAAGGTGCATGACATCATCTCACAGGTCACCACGTATACATTAGATTACACTCAGCACAATATCTGCTGCACCATACCACATTGTCTAAAAGTGCTTATTACAAATCTCTGGCCATGCACATGGTGAATGCAGCGAGACTGTGTGTTCCGACACACTGGAGATCTATTACTCCACCAACAATTAGAGAATGATTCGCCAAACTTTCCAAAATATAAGAGATGGAAGAACTGATACACATTTCCCAAGAACGGATACAAAAATTCACGACTACATGGGCATGCTGGACTCATTTTAAAACATCGGATTACTTCCAAATTGTCAACTCTTAAACAAAGTGCACTGTTTATATATTTTACGAAAACTTAATCAGGGAGACTTTGGCCGGGGGAGCGGGGGGGTGCAGAGGCGAAGGGACTCAATACTTTCATCTGTTAATATATAATTTGCGGACTCCTCTCTACAGTGTCCCTCTCTCTCCCTTCTTTCCCCCTTCTCTGCTCTGCTCTCCCCTTATTCCTTCCCTTTTTTATTTATTCATTTATTTATTTATTTTTTCTCTCTCTCTCCCCTTCTCTCCTTCCTCTCACGTTCTCTTTCTCTTTTTCGCCCTCTTTTCAGTCTTTATGCATATTTTCTTGCTAATGTTTTCCCGTGTTCGTTCTCGAACTTGGGCCCCTGATATCATTTATGTACCAGACAAAGCAGGGTAACTGAATATATCTATAGAACAACGATTAAATGCATTATCAATGTGCCAAATGGAGTTTAGGCTCCTCTGACTCCCTGTTTGTTGTGCATCCTGTCTCTCTCTCTGGTACAGGCGATTACCTGAATGACTTTGTTGTCAATATTTTTGTTTCCTTGTATGATATATACGATGTTCAATTTGTAAACCTTCACTTATACTTTGATATTCAATAAAAATTTATGGAAGAAAAAAAAATTAAAAATGCTTTAAGGAGAGTGATTCGAACAGTGCAGAAAATTGTAGGGTGTGAACTTGTTTCTCTAGAAGAAATATGAGACTTGTTGCCTTTGTAGAGCAGGAAAAATAGTGAGAGACCGGACTCATCCTGGTTTTCATTTCTCTGAATTAATGCCATCGGGGAGATGTTTTAGGGTGATTAAAATGAGGACAAATAGATTTAAAGAGAGCTTCTTTCTCAGGGCTGTCAAGGCAATTAATGCAGGAATGAAATGAAAGAGGTTACATAGTTTTATTTTTTGTCTTGTTTCGTTTTTTTAATATAAGGGCACTTTTTATACCTTTAAAATATGGGGGCACTTTTATATATTTATATATATTATACACTTTTTGGTATAATTAAATCCTATGTGGTAAATGCATGGTTGAAAATTGTGATGTATGAATAATGTGCGGAGTAGAAATGTAATTTCATTGTGATTTGTTTTACAATGACAATAAATCTTATCTTAAATGTGCTGGTTGAAAAACAGAAATTGCAGATTACCCCTTATGTACATGGGCAGAAATAATGCCAATATAATATGGATACATTTTCTTATATATAAATAAGACTTCTATTAAACTATTTATATGCATCAGTGCCTGTGATTTTTGTAATGTTAACACTATTTTATATAGAATATATGGAACACTGCGCTAACCCAAAATCAACCCCTAACTAAAAGCTGCAGCTAGAAAGTGAGATACACACCAAAAACAATAAGAACAAAAAAGCTGCGCTTAAATAACATAAATACCTAATGCAGTCAGGCCCGGATTTACTCCCTTTGCCGCCCCAAGGCCGGGCCCTTCAATGCCGCCCCCCCCCCCCACACACACACACCACCAGAAAGAGCCCCCAGACATAATACAGTCAAAAACTGCAGACATGATACAAGAGATGGTCAGAGACTGCAGACATGATACAGGAGACGGTCAGAGACTGCAGACATGATACAGGAGACGGTCAGAGACTGCAGACATGATACAGGAGACGGTCAGAGACTGCAGACATGATACAGGAGACGGTCAGAGACTGCAGACATAGTACAGGAGATGATCAGAGACTGCAGACATGATACAGGAGACGGTCAGAGACTGCAGACATAGTACAGGAGATGATCAGAGACTGCAGACATAGTACAGGAGATGATCAGAGACTGCAGACATAATACAGGAGATGATCAGAGACTGCAATCATAGTACAGGAGATGGTCAGAGACTGCAGACATGATACAGGAGACGGTCAGAGACTGCAGACATGATACAGGAGACGGTCAGAGACTGCAGTTCCTATGGACATTAGTAGATAATGGCCGATCGGCCCTCTCACCTGACCCAGCGATACAGCAACGGTTCCTCTGATCAGGAGTCAGCTCACTCTGAATTGCCCGTGGCGACTCCATCGGGTAGCACCCAGATCTGTATTCCTGCAATGACTCCATTCCTTTCTCCTCCAGGGATGGCACCAGGCTGTGTGGCTTTCCCTCTGGTGGCACAGGGCAGCGGGGTTCTCTCTCTAATGGTTTTCCCTCGGCAGTGCCCTCTCCCTCTGGAGCCCTGGGTGTACTTTCCTGGGTGTAGACCCCCTCCAGGACAAACCACCCCCCTCCATTAGTACAGACCCCCCCAGGACAAACTCCCCTCCCGTCATTAGTACAGACCCCCCCCAGGACAAACCCCCCTCCCTTCATTAGTACAGACTCCCCCCAGGACAAACCCCCCTCCCTTCATTAGTACAGACCCCCCCAGGACAAACCCCCCTCCCTTCATTAGTACAGACCCCCCAGGACAAACCCCCCTCCCTTCATTAGTACAGACCCCCCCAGGACAAACCCCCCTCCCTTCATTAGTACAGACCCCCCCCAGGACAAACCCCACTCCCTTCATTAGTACAGACCCCCCCCAGGACAAACCCCCCTCCCTTCATTAGTACAGACCCCCCCAGGACAAACCCCCCTCCCTTCATTAGTACAGACCCCCCCAGGACAAACGCCCCTCTATTAGTACAAACCCCCCAGGACAACCCCCCTCCATTAGTACAACCTGTGGATCTAGTGACCATTCCATGTTGCTGCTGAAAGATCTTGAAAGGCGATCGGCTAGCTGAATCTTGGGGGCTGGGATGTAAGCAGCCCAAAGATCGATCAAATTGCTCATGGCCCATGATATAATTGGGGCTACCTCGCTGACTAGGGACCTGCTGTGTCCCCCCCCTTGGTTTTGAACATAGGCCACTGCTGCTCTGTTGTCCATCTAGAGCAGTATGGACTTGCCTCTGAGAAGAGGGGCTAGATGTAGACTTGCCATCCATGCTGCCCTTAGCTCTAGGTTATTGGAAATCATCTCTTCCGCATTGAATCGCCATCTTCCTTGCACTAACTGGTTTTAGTAGTGTGCCCCCCATCCCAGTTGACTTGCGTCCAATGTAAGGATGGACCACAAGATGGGGCCCAGGGAACGGTGAACTAGAAGGTAAGGTGGTCTTGTCCACCACCAGAGGCTGGATTTCATTGAAATGTTGATGACTATCATTTGTCCCAGGTGCTTCTTTCTCCACTGTGCCAGAAAACCCAACTGAAAATCTCATAGATGCCACCTGGCCCACTTCACTGTCGGTATGCATGATGAAAGGGACCCTAGGAGGCTCACACAGTCTGATGCTGGCATGGAACAGCTCCCTAACGTCTGCTTCACCTTCTGTATCAATATAGGGATCTTCTGTAGTGGGAGTGACACAGCCTTCTCTGGGGTGTCATCTTTTGTGTAGGCGTCAATTGACTTTTTGAGTAGTTGATAAGCCACCCGAATTGGATCAAAGTGTTCAGGACTAGCTGCACATGTGCTTACAGAGTCCCTCTGCAGGACCCTGACCCCCTTCTCCCGGAGGGGGGACAGGGTGGCTACTAAAACCTTGGTAAAGGTTCTGGGGGCTGATGAAATTCCAAAGGGAAGACATTGGAACTGGAGGTGCAGATCACCTACTTTGAACCGGAGAAAAGGTTGGAAATGATGGTGGATTGGGATGTGAAGGTACGCATCTTGGCGATCTATAGAGACAATCCAGTCCCCTGGCTGTACTGACAGAATTACTGTGTTCAGGCATTCCATTTTGAAGTGCTGTACCTGAATGTAACTGTTTAGCCTCTTTAGGTCCAATACGGGCCTCCAGCCTCCTGATTTTTTGGGGACTAAAAAGATTGGGGAATAGAACCCAGAGTGTTTCTCCGAGTCTGGTACTGGCAGTTCTGCCCGTTGGTGTAGAAGTATTTGAATATACTGAAAGAGAGCTTGTGTCTTCTCCTTGGAGATTGGAATTTTGGTGGGTTGGAAAGAAAAGGGTGGAGGACGGCTTTTGAATTTCCAAAAATGCCCTCGAAGGATCATGGAGATTGCCCATTGATCTGTGCAATTTTCTACCCAAACCTGGGCAAAAGTCCTACTGGACCGGTTTGGGTGGGTAAGGAGTCAAAAAGACTTCTGGTTCTCAATTGCCGATGTCGAGGCCTTAGGTTTCCCCCAACTTGAGAAAGGTGGCTTGTGAGCCCTTCCAGCCTCTTCTGTACTCCTTACCAGGAATGGTATGTTCTGGCATCCCTTGATCTTTGTTGGGTAGCTGGCCGCGAAGCAAATTTCCTTCTCCTATTCCTATCCTGGGGAATTAGGCCATGCTTTGCACTCTGGTAATAGCTGTATCCATTTTCTCGCCGAACAGGGCTTTTCCATTGTATGGGATGCAACACCAGGACTGTTTTGAAGATGGGTCCGCTGACCATGGCTTTAGCCATAATGCCCTTCTGGCTGTGATGGAGTATAGCATGGCCCTGGAGGAACACCTCAGGACATCGATGGCTGCTTCTGCCAAAAAATCAGAGGCTAGCTACAACTCATCCAGTGCTTTAATGATTTCGCCTGAACCTAAGCTGGTGGTCCTGGAGATTGAAGACAGAGCCACTGCCGGCTTGCAGGCTCCCCCTGTTGCCTGATACACCTTCTTAAGATCTGAGTCGATCCTGAACATCCCTGAAGGAGACTGTGTCTTCTAAGGCAACATTGTATTCCTGGCTAACCTCATGACCGCCGTGTCCACAGTCGGAATCGAATCAAAGAGCTGAGCATCTGCCTCCACCAGTCTAATTCCCGGATGGAATCCTTGATCAACTTTTTAATTGAGTCTATGGATCCTTGCTTGTCCGCTGTGGCTTCCAGGAGGCACTGACTACATGTCAATTTTCCCGGGAGGGCTTGCTTCCCACAGACCCAACAGGCCTTCTTCCACAGATGTGTCGACCTGTCCTGGGAGTTATGCCTGCTTAAGGTATGTTGGGGTGACCTCCGACTACTGCGGGAAGCATAGGCAGAAGATGAATGCGAGTGACCAGAACTTCTGTGACCTCTTGACCTATGGGGAGAACTTCTGCGGGAAGATCTGCGGGATGACTCTCGGTGCGGGCTGTGGAAAAAAACAAAGGGATGTTTCCATATGCCTCAAAAAGCTCTTTGAATGAAGGAACTTACCTGCTTGTTGCAGCCCTTACCTAGTGGTATGGTGTGGATCTTTTTGATGCAGCATTGTAATATCAGAGGCAGCTAGGGATGGAAGAAGTAAAAATGAAATGGGAATGGCACAATAAAACTATTAAACATACACGCATTATTGTAAATATTTTATTATATTTTTTCATGTGACGACACTGAAGAAATTACACTTTGCTACAATGTAATGTAGTGAGCGTACAGCTTGTATAACAGTGTAAACTTGCTGTACCCTTAAAATAACTCAACACACAGCCATTAATGTCTAAACTGCTGGCAACAAAAGTGAGTACACCCCTAAGTGAAAATGTCCAAATTGGGACCAATTAGTAATTTTCCCTCCCCAGTGTCGTGTGACTTGTTAGTGTTACAAGGTCTCAGGTGTGAATGGAGAGCAGGTTTGTTAAATTTGGTGTTAATGCTCTCAATCTCTCATACTGGTCACTGGAAGTTCAACATTACACCTCATGGCAAAGTACTCTCAGGATCTGAAAAAAAGAATTGTTGCTCTACATAAAGATGGCCTAGGCTATAAGATGATTGCCAAGACCCTGAAACTGAGCTGCTGTGCGGTGGCCAAGACCATACAGCGGTTTAACAGGACAGGTTCCACTCAGAACAGGCTTTGCCATGGTCGACCAAAGTTGAGTGCACGTTCTCAGCGTCATATCCAGAGATTGTCTTTGGGAAATAGACGTATGAGTGCTGCCAGCATTGCTGCAGAGGTAGAAGGGGTGGGGGGGGTCAGCCTGTCAGTGCTCAGACCATACACCGCACACTGCATCAAATTGGTCTGCATGGCTGTTGTCCCAGAAGGAAGCCTCTTCTAAAGATGATGTACAAGAAAGCCCGCAAACAGTTTGCTGAGGACAAGCAGACTAAGGACATGGATTACTGGAACTATGTCCTGTGGTCTGATGAGACCAAGATGAACTTATTTGGTTCAGATGGTGTAGAGCGTGTGTTCCGGCAACCAGGTGAGGAGTACAAAAAGACAAATGTGTCTTGCCTACAGTCAAGCATGGTGGTTGGAGTGTCATGGTCTGGGGCTGCATGAGTGCTGCCGGCACTGGGGAGCTAGAGTTCTTTGAGGGAACCATGAATGCCAGCATGTACTGTGACATACTGAAGCAGAGCATGAACCCCTCCCTTCGGAAACTGGGCTGCATATTGCAACATAACGACCCCAAACACACCTCCAAGATGACCATTGCCTTGCTAAAGAAACTGAGGGTAAAGGTGATGGACTAGCCAAGCATGTCTCCAGACCTAAACCCTATTGAGCATCTGTGGGGCATCCTCAAATAGAAGTTGGAGGAGCGCAAGGTCTCTAACATCCGCCAACTCTGTGATGTTGTCATGGAGGAGTGGGAGAGGACTCCAGTGGCAACCTGTGAAGCTCTGGTGAACTCCATGCCCAAGAGGGTTAAGGTAGTGTTAGAAAATAATAGTGGCCACACAAAATATTAACACTTTGGGTCTAATTTGGACATTTTCACTTAGAGGTGTACTCACTTTTGTTGCCAGCGGTTTGGACATTAATGGCTGTGTTGAGTTATTTTGAGGGGACAGCAAATTTACACTGTTATACAAGCTGTACATTCACTACATTGTAGCAAAGTGTTATTTCTTCAGTGTCGTTGCATGAAAAGATATGATAAAATATTTACAAATATGTGAAGGGTGTACTCACTTTTGTGAGATACTGTCTATATACACATATACATATATACACACCCATACATAACCACTACCTTGGCCAGGCTCCATAATAATAGGAAGGGAGGTAGAAGGTGGAGAAGACACCTGGAGATGTCTTCCCTCTGACTGCCTGGCTTAAATTAACTTATAGGCTGTTTAAATAGGAAATCTCGGCCAGGGTGTACCAAGATGGCCGCTGCTTAGCCTTAGAAGGCTACTGCACATGCGCCGTGATGTTCCGCTGTGACCCCGCCCCCCCAGGTGGCGAAGCTGTGCTCAGAGGCGCGCACGAAGCGCCCACACACAGAAGGGGGCGGTATGCCGGTGCATACAGAGGCAGAGTCAGGCCGCTGGCGGTTCCAGGAAGCGATCCAAGGAGGGGGGGCGGCATGCTGGCGTAGCTAAAAGCAGTATCAGGAATTTCGCCACTGGAGGCTCCAGAAAGGTACCTTGCTTGGGATAGCCAGCCAAAGCCACAGAGGAGAAGGAAATGCTCCTGGATCTCTCCACAGGCGCCAAAAAGATCCACAGAAAAACGGGCTCCCATACTTATATTGTGCATTTAGCAGCCCAAGTAATGGGACTCCATACTGCAGGAGAGCATGAACCTGCAATGGTCACACCATATGTCGGTGAGGTAGGGCTGGACTGTGATCCTGCAGGGATGAGGACAGGAAAAAGAATACCTGAGTGGGGGAGTAACACTTTTTTTTTTTTTTTTTTTATAGAGTTATGTGGTCCTGTGGGTTGGTCGAGGGCAGAGCCACCAACCATTGGTATGCTGCCATGGAGGCACCAGGAAAACCGTATACTGTGAAAAAAGTCGATGATATCAGAATATCAGATAATCAAATGAGTGACATCCTAGGAAAAAGTTCAATCCACAACTTCACCAAGAAGTACCAATAGACTAGTGTACCTCCACCATATAAAATACCAGCTTATCAGATAGCATGCTTAAACCTGTGGCTATAACCCAGCCAGGGTCCTTGATCCAAGGCAGCAGTGACAGCACTTCCGGGTATAGCAGATGGACAAACTACAACAAGCTTGCAGGTAGATATGGGTAGGTGCTCGAGCCACAGCTGTAACGGTCAGCTACCAAAAAATAAAGAGGAACTTGCATAATGTAACCCGTACAGTAATCAGTTTATTTAAGTAAAAATTCTAGGCACTTACATGGTAAAAGAAGATTAAAATGTAAAACCGGCCGGTAAACAGGCGAACACCCGTCCACTGCAGAGCGCGATGACGTCAGCACGTCCAACCTCCTGATGCACGTTTAGTCATATAATGACATAGTCTGGGGCACAGGCGAAGCACTGACGCGTTATATAAGGAAGCAGGGAACCAAGCCTCGTTCTGCGTCATGGGATGGAACCATATATCTTCCGCATGGAGGTCCGGACTCCGGATCCGCCATGTTAAAAATTGGTAAAAATTGTATTGTAATCAGCTAAAAATAACAATCATATCATATAAAAGTGATTCTTATTCTAAGAGGACAGGAACTTTCTATAATTAAATATACTAATCTGGTGTCAGCTTGACTAGTGGTAAGCCACTCCATAAAACCAACTGGAAATCAAATCCCAGCCAATAGGTAATGAATGCCAACACCTCAACGGGCCAAATACCCAGGAGGAAGTGTCAATTATCATGATCAGCTAGATAATGGCAACCATTTTAAAGGTGCCATGCGGGCCAAAGCCAGATACAAATATTTAGTTAAAAACCAAATCGCTCGCTGTATTATACGTTGACACCAATAATAGGGGAATATGTAATAATTGGAAAAATAATTTTATTTTAATAAAAAGTGGAAAGTGGAATTGATGATATCTCCTCCTTAATAAAAGGAAGGGATATCATACCTGAATAATGGTCCGATGGGGCAATGGAAGAACCTTCCAAAGCAAATATAACTGTATGCTCACACTGGACAAGATAATCCCCAATATGTTAAGGGAAAACCCGCTAACCCCAACAAGGGGAATTAGAAACATCCCCCCAAAAGGCGTCTCCACCACAGACTCAGAACGAGTTTACACCAGTAAATTCAAAAATAAAACATAAAATCAAGTCATGCTTAAGAATTGTCTATAAAGGCATTCAAGTCCACGTCCACGTTCAACCCGAATGGGACGTAGTATTTAATTTTGTAAATCCCAAGACATTTCTAGTCTTGAAATACTTCTGACCAGAAAGCTGCCTCTCCATGATGGGCAATATTTATCTATACCCATAAAAATGGTTCTAGAAATTTTTTTTTTTGTGGACCAAAAGAGTGTTTAGACACTGAGTGTTTCAGAAAGCCACTCTTAATAATCATAATATGCTCATTAAGTCTCACAGAGAGGGGGGCGCTTTGTCCGGCCCACATATTGGAGCCCGCAAGGGCACTGGTTCAAATAAACGACCCCTTTGTGCAACACGTAATGAATGGTTCATTTTCATGTTCTCTTGAGGTACTAGTTGAAGAGAACCTATGTGTACGTCTTTGGGTACAGCCATTGAGGGAGCACACACGACGACACCTGCATTGATAAAATCCAGCCAGATTTTCAAAGAAACCGGCCTTGATAATAGGAGGGTTCAAGACGTTCGGTGCCACTCTATTACGAAGAGAAGGAGCTCCCTTATACACCATTTGTGGTCTATTAGGGAGAACGGTTCGTAGAACCTGGCCATTGTTGATAATATGCCAATGTTTATTTATCAAATTCTTAATGCTTTTACGCTGAACAGAGTAAGTAGTGATGAAGGGAACCTGGGAGACCTGATTTTCACGTGGTGGCTTGACTCTCAAAAGATCTTGCCTATCTAAAAGGTTAATCTCTTCCAGGACAGTACTTAAAGAATCTCTATTATATCTCTTCTCCTCAAATCTTTGGGTTAGGACAGCTGCCTGAGTCAAAAATTCCTTATTGTTTGTACAATTGCACTTTAAGCGAATGTATTGGCTTTTCGGAACAGACTTAAGCCATGGCTCGTGGTGGCAGCTGTCCACAGGAATATAAGAGTTCCTGTCCGTATTCTTAAAGTGAGTGGAAGTAACAAAATGACCCTCAGATATTGTGATATTGAGATCCAAAAAATTGATGCTTGATTGACTTGCCACAAAGCTCAAATGGATACCCCTAGAATTGGTATTAAGGTATTCCATAAAGAGCTGAAGGTCGTCACGACCACCATTCCAAAGGAGGAGGACGTCGTCAATATACCTTGCCTATAGCGTAAGCTGGGGTCTCTGGCAAACATGGACGACGTCATCCTCCCATAAGGCCATAAACAAATCGGCCAAACTGGGGGCATATTGAGCCCCCATCACAACCCCTCTTTCCTGGTGAAAGATTTGTCCCTCAAACCAGAAATAGATCCATGATGAAGAGGATCTGTTCATCAAGTAAACCTGAGTCATGTCTAAGATAGTATTCTATGGCAAAAAGGCCTAAGTTGTGCGGTATAATTGTATAAAGTGACGTCAGCTGTAACAAGCCACATACCCTCTGTGGGCTTATGGCTAGACAAAAGATTGATCACATGTCTAGAGTCTCTAATATGTGAAGCCATTTTAGACCCCGGGGGGCAGGAGAGATGCTTGTGTATCTTAGGTAGATAATAAATTACTGGTGTACGTGGTGCTTTTGGAACAAGATACAATTTTTTTCTTTTTTGTTTATGATTCCTTGACTAAATCCTCTCTGTATAACATC
Source organism: Aquarana catesbeiana (assembly GCF_042186555.1). Taxonomy (NCBI): domain Eukaryota; kingdom Metazoa; phylum Chordata; class Amphibia; order Anura; family Ranidae; genus Aquarana; species Aquarana catesbeiana. Next base: position 499,248,712 of record NC_133328.1, on the reverse strand, counting down.
TAACTCTCTCTGATAAGAAGTCTTACAAAAACAGTGGGGTATATGTATCACGATCCCCAAGGATCCCATACATTTCTTTCATATAGTCACACCTATTCAGTATGACGACCCCCCTTTATCAGCAGGTCTGATGATTAGCTCTTTGTTGTCGCACAGAGTCAAGACCGGCTGATATTTCCGGTCTTGGACGGACTTTACTTTTTGTTTTTTGGTTTTTTTTCAATATCTTTTATTAATATTAAACATTAGATCATGTACAAAAACTTTAATAAAATCAGATAGCATATTATCCATCACACAAATTCCTACTTCACTGTGACTACATTCCATTTTACCACTAAACCTCTAACCCCCTCCCCTTACCCTCCCTACTTTCCCACCCCTCCCCTGCTCTGGATCGGGTTATTATGTCACTTACAGCTTTAAATGTACCTGCATTTATTATGATCATGCTCCAAGCATTTCTGCAAACTTCAATGTATGTTTAAATATGTGCCAATCTCTCAATTTTTCCTCAAATCCCACCCATCCCTCTTCCCCACTAAATCTCAAATACTCCATGTTATATATGTCATCTACTCTGTTACTCCAGCTCCTCAGTGTGGGGGTCTCTGGGTCTTGCCAGTGCTTGAGGATTAGGCTTTTGGCTGTGTTCAGGAGTGAGGGGACCAGGCTTTTTGTATATTGGTTGACTGGTATTTTCGTGCTATGGAATAGACACTCCCACAGGTCTTCCTGGACTTCCTTTTTTTGTTATATCTTTTATTTTCTGTATTATTTCTCTACAGAATTGTTTAATTTTAGGACACGCCCACCATATGTGGGACATGGTTCCCCGTTCTCCACAGCCCCTCCAACAGCACTGCAAAGTCTCCGATTGAAACTATGGGCCTTATCTGGGGTTATATACCACCGTGCTAAACTTTTAAAACTACTTTCTATCATGTTACTGTCCTGTGATGTTATAAAAACCAAACTTATAATTTTTCTCATCTCAAACCCATTCACCTGTGTCCCTAACTCCTCTTCCCTTTTACTGATGTATGGCGGCTTCCCCATCCCATTCCCTTCCATAAATATTTTATATGTTACCGAAATCCCCTTTCTTTTTACCCCCTCCGTACATAGTTTCTCCATCGTCAGCAAATTATCTGCTGACCTCACCATTTGGGGGAGGAAATTGAAGAAGTATTTAAGATGGGACTACCGCCATTCATCTATCACCATTAAATCTTTTTTTGTTTTAAATCTTGAAATGTGCAAAACCTTCCCCTAACCATTACATCTTTTAATTGTGCATTCTGTTTTTTGATCCAGTTTCCAAACAAATCACTTTTCCCCAGTGGAAAATACTCTATGTCCTTCAGTGCAATACATGGGGAATTATAGCTCCAGTTTTCCTTTTTGTGTATCATATTCCACGTCTCTAGTGCTTTAAGTGTCATCTTATGTGATTTCTCACCTATGTTCCTCAGATGTGTAAGTATCCAAATCATTTTCCCCAGCTCTGTCTTACTAATTGTATTTTCCAGTTCCACCCATCTTTTATTTTTATAATTTTTTGCCCATTCAATAACCCGAGCAAGAAGAACCGCATTATGGTAGTTCTTAAAATCTGGGACTCCCAGGTCCCCCTGCTTTCTGTCTCTTGTTAGTATTTGTAGTCTAATTCTTGTTTTTTTCCCCTTCCAGATATACCTATGGAGTATTGTTTTCCATATTTTAAAATACGCTTGTGGGAGGGGGATTGGCAGCATCTGAAATTGATGCATGATTTTAGGCAAAAGACTCATTTTAAATAGATTAATTCTCCCCAACCAAGACACATATCTTGACACTATCTTACTTAAATCTTTTTTTAATTTCATTTAACAATGGCAGGAAATTTGATTGATAGAGCATGTCCACGTGCGTTGTAATTTTAACCCCTAAATATTTGAACTCTTTCTCTCTCCAAATAAATGGGAACAACTCCTGATAAATAAGAGCCTCCTCTACAGGGACAGCTATATTCAGGATTTCCAATTTAACCGGATTTATTTTAAAGTTTGAGCATTAACCATACTGTTTTATTTCTTTCATCAAGTTGGGCAGAGTTATCCTGGGGCAGGTCACAAAAAACAAAACATCATCGGGGTATGCAGCCATCTTGTGCTCCGTTTCTCCTAACCTGAGCCCCCTGATGTCTTATTTTTGCCAACAACGGTTCAAGTGACAATACAAACAGGAGGGGGAATAGGGGGTATCCTTGTCTGGTGCCGTTGTACATTTCAAAGGGCTCAGAGACCTAGCCATTTACTTTCACCCTTGCTGTGGGGTGTTTATAAAGCGCTCCTACCCACTGCATAAATCTGTTACCTATACCCATCTCCGCTAGGGCTTTTCCCATGAACCCTCAGTCTACCCTGTCAAAAGCTTTTTCAGTGTCGATTGACAGGAGTAGACCGGGGGTCCCAGACTCCTTCAATTCATGTTCTGCCAACAATATCCTAATACCATTATCTCTGCATTCTCTTCTGGGTACAAACCCTGCCTGGTCAGAATGTACTAGCTCGCTCAATAATAGTTTCAGCCCTCCAACCATTACCTTGGCAAACAACTTTTTGTCGTCGTTCAGCAATGAAATTGGCCTGTAACTCAAGCAAAGTAGCGTCTTTTCCCTCTTTTGGACTGATAGTTATAGCCACCTCTAGTGCCTCTTTTCTTATTACCCACTTCGTTCCTATCCCGTTTATGTATGTACACAGTTTTGGAACCAGGATATCTCCAATCTTTCTATAGTATAACATTGTTAGGCCATCTGGGCCTGGACTCTTACCCAGGGGAGACCCTCTTAATATTTTTTTTATCTCTTCTTCTGTTACAGGTTCTTCTAGCCCACTCCTTTGCTCCTCTGAAATTCTATTTTTTGCTCAGGTGTTTCGTTTTTATTAATCGCATATAGTTTCGCATAATGTTCTTGGAAAATTTTTGCTATCCCTGATGTTTTATAAACCCTTTTTCCTGTACTGTCTTGTATTTTTTCTATGTAGTTTGTTGCTGTTTTCTTTTTTAACATCCTAGCCAGGTGTTTTCCGATTTTATTTCCCCACTTTTACCTTTCCTTTTTAATCTTATTATAGGCCAACTGTGTATCCTACTCAACTAGTTCTTTCAGTTCCTCTCTTTTACAGATGAGGGTCGCCATAATCTCCTCTTTATTTCCTGTTTTTTTGTGTTGCTGTTCTATTCCGGTAATATCTTTTATCAGGGTGTTCTTTCTGCTAATCCCTGCCTTTTTTCTTTCTGTTCCTAATTGGATCAGTATATCTCTGACATATGCCTTATGGGCTTCCCACAATGTGGCTTCCGATATTTCTTCCGTGTTGTTAATTTTAAAGTACCACTCTAATTCCTGCCTGATCCTCTCTTCTGCCTCTTTATCCTGTAATAGCTCTTCAGTTAGTCTCCAGGGAGTTGTTCTATTTGGCTTTTCCTCGTTCTTAATTCCCATCATTACCGGTGCATGATGAGAGAATGTGGCGATTTTAATATCAGTTTTAACAATTGTCTCGAGCAGTTGGTCTACCAAAAAAAATCTATTCTTGAGTACGTCCCGTGCACAGAAGAGAAGAATGTATAATCTCAGCGTTTTGCATTTTGCGTTCGCCAAATGTCTATCAGTCTGGTTCTGTAGTAGTCTTTTTTAATGCCTTCCGCAGTACATACCCAGTCCTCTGTGCACTTGACGGACAATCCATCCCCAGTGACATACTAAAATTAAAATCTCCGCCCAAAATAGTGTGTCCTTTCTTGACGTCCATGAATTTTTTTATAATGTTAATTGCGTATTTTATTGGATTACTGTTGGGGCAATAGATATTTGCCAGGGAGTATTCTTCCTCGTTAATTTTACCCTTCAAGAACAGATATCGCCCTTCCGGGTCTGTGATTCTGTCCTCTAGGACAAACCTTACTCCTCTGGCAAATCCTATGGCAATCCCTTTAGCTCTTTTTATTGGGGAGTCTCCATAGTACCAGACAGGGTAGTCTCGAGATTATTTTAAATTGGAGTCATGTGATATATGAGTATCTTGCAATAAAACTATATCCGCTTTATAGTGTTTAATCTCTCTTATTACATTGTTTCTTTTTATTGGAGCATTTAGCCCACGTACATTATAGGTCATACAGTTAAGGGTGGTCATCTCTGCACACTGTGCTCCAGGACATCCATTCCCTTCTCCCTCCCCTACATCTCCAGGAGCACCGTGGGCAGAGACCCCCCTTTCCCCTCATCCTTCTTTTGAACCCTGCCAGAGCAGATGCCTAAGCAACCACTCCTGCTTTCCCACCCTCTCCCGTTCACCTTTCCCCCTCCCCCCTTCCTTTAGGGTGATTGGCCTCCCCGTGGCTCATGGTTCCAAGGCCATCTACCTCCTCCTGGCCCTTTGGTTCCCCCCAAAGGTTGGACTTAATCTGTGGGTCCTGTAAGGCTCGCTGCTCCCCACAAAACTGATAGCCCGTCCCCCGCCCCCTCCCCCATACATTTTACACATACTAGGGATGCACCGAAATTTCAGCCACCGATACATATCCAAAATATAGCAAAAGCCGAAAGAGAATTCTTGCCGATACTGGCGCCGAAAATCGCGCATGCGCATTAGAGGCGGCAGAACCAGCGGGTGACGTCACTCATGTGGGCGGCGTGCACGTTCCTCGCGGTTAAGAGGCCACACGTTCCCTGCTGAGGACTAAAAAAGGATTGGTTAATTTTTATTTTATTTTTTGAAGCTGCCTCCTGGGGTTTAGCTTTTAAATTGATTTCGTCCTTTTTTTTTTTACCCCCCTCAGAATTCACTCCCACTATAAATCATTCTATGATATTATTCCACGTTACCAGCAAAGGTGGACCATGTCTGAAGTGTGGAAATATTTTAAAGTTTCTGATAAAGACCCCAAATTTGCAATCTGTACTCTTTGCTCAGCAGAAATTTCAAGAGGTGGTACAGTGCCAAAGAATTTTTCAACAACAGGTTTGATACACCACCTGAAAACACGTCATCCAGTTCAGCACTCTGATTACAAGAAAACAGTGCCACTTTCAAAAAGTGCCTCAGGCTTAACACCATCTGTGGCCACAGTGTTTGAAAAGGTTAAAAAATATGCAAGTGATAGTCCCAAAGCTCATGCCATTACAGCTAAAATTATGGAATTTATTGCATTAGATGACCAGCCATTCTCTGTTGTGGAGGACATTGGATTCTGTAGGCTCATGCAACATATTGAGCCGCGTTACTCACTACCAAGCAGACGCTACTTTGCAGATACCAGTCTACATGAATTGTTTAGCAGTGTTAGAAAACACGTTCAGGAGCTCATGACTACCGACATCATAGCAATCAGTTTTACTACCGATATTTGGAGTTCAGATGTCAGTTCAACGAGCATGCTCAGCCTGACAGCGCAGTGGATAGATGACAAATTTCAATTGCAAAACATCCTACTTAACGCACGTGAGTTTTTTGGATCACATACTGCAGCAGCAATATCTGAAGCTTTAAAAAACATACTTGGCACATTGAGAAGTCTAAAAGGCATTTGATTGTCCGAGACAGTGCATGGCAAAGGCAATGGAGGACAGTGAACTTCAAAGCATACCGTGCATGGCACACACGCTACAATTGGCTTTGAATAAAGGATTGCTGAGTCAGCGCACCATATCTGATATCGTATCAAAAGGAAGAAAAATTGTGGGTCACTTTAAGCATTCTCCGCTTGCTTATTCCAGATTACAAGCTTTGCAGATGCAGTTTGGAATGGCACCGAAACGACTGCAGCAAGATGTAGCCACTCGTTGGAACAGCACCTACTATATGCTACAAAGTCTTTTCGAACAAAAGCGTGTTTTAGCTGCATACATTGCAGATTACGAGCTGCCAGCAACACAGTGGATGTTAGTTGAAAATAGTTTGTCTCTTCTATCTCCGTTTGAACAGTTAACAAAAGAAATAAGCTCAGCTAATGCTTCCATTGCTGAAGTTATCCCCTTGATTGCTGCACTGAAGCGTCTGCTTGGAAAAGAGGTAGAAACAGACCATGGCGTAAAAACGGCTAAAACCACTCTAATGTAGGCCGTTACCAACCGGTTTCGAGACACCGAGTCCAACCCTAGTTCAACCATTCTGTACTGCATTGCAACAGTTCTAGATCCTCGATTTAAAGAGCATTATTTTAATGTGGAGAAAAGGCAGCGTTCACGGGAAATGATACTGGCACAAATGGAGGTGGTGGAAGCATCTAGTGAAGGAGTTTTGAGGTGTCGCACAGAAGAAAGTGAGAAACGGTCACAAGTGAAGAGGAAAACACTCCCTCCATATCTGATATGTTTGAACAAATTTTACACTAATGCACCCCAATCCATAGCGGTGCCACAACAAGTGCAGCTACCCAACAGCTGGACATTTATTTAGCTCAGCAGCCTATTGCCAGAAGCGACAATCCCCTTGAGTACTGGCGCATCAACAAAGAACATTTTCTTTTGCTTGCACAGATTGCACACAGATATTTATCTGCCCCAAGCACCAGTACAGAGAGTGAGAGACTATTCAGTCTAGCATCTCATATTCTTGATGAGAAGAGAAGCCGTCTCTTCTGTGAGAAAGCTGAACAGCTTTTGTTCTTAAAGCGAAATCTGCCACTTTTACTGAAATAGATTTAAAAATCCGTAGCATAGACCAATTTATTTACCATGTTGAACATAGTAAATGAATTGGTATTGGACTGTGCTATTGGACAATTGGAACATACAACATAGTATGATTGACTACCTAGTATGTTCCAATTGTCTAGTTGTGCCGTTTGTTGGTTGTTCATTGTAGTTCTTTTACAGTTTTTTGCACTTCAATTTAAGAGAGAACTCCAGCTTTTGAACTACTGTACCATAGTTTGTTGCTGTTGGGCTAAACTATGTCTCTCCCTAAGCTGTCAGCCCGCTGCATGTGTAAATGCAAAACTGTATGTTCTGTATCTGTGGCTGTCTACATACTACAGTACTATCCCGCACTGTGTTCCGGTTATGGGCAGTGACTTCCATAAACACAGACTAGACTAGTCTACATTGCTTGCTGTGATTGGCTGAGCACCGCTGCTGTAGACTAGGCTGTGTTCCACTTCCAGGATGTCCCCGCCCATACCCGGAGCGGAACACAGTGCGGTCTACTGTATGACTAGTATGTATCTAACCCGCAGCTACATACATACACTTTTATATGGCACATCCAGCCGCTGACACCTTAGGGAGAAAACTTGGGGTAAAAAACTACTAGTTCTCATTTAAGTTGAAAAAAAATAATAAAATAAAAATTTTATTATAGCATAGCAGATAGCACTGTACTATGTTATATTTAAAAAAACTGTGAAACAGAATAACGGCCTTCTGCCATATTATTTCTGTTATGGTTAGTTATACATAGTTTGTTCTGTTGTTGGGCCAAACTATGTCATTGTCTCTCCCAAAGCTGTCAGCCCGCTGCATGTGCAAAACTGTATGTTCTGTTCTGTATCTGTGGCTGTCTACATACTACAGTACGCACTGTGTTCCGGGTATGGGGCGGTGACTTCCATAAACACAGACTAGTCTACATTGCTTGCTGTGATTGGCTGAGCACCGCTGCTGTAGACTAGTCTGTGTTCCAGGATGTCTCCGCCCATACCCGGGGCCGGAACACAGTGCGGTCTACTGTATGTATGTAACACGCAGCTACATACATACACTTATCGCACATCCAGCCGCTGACACCTTAGGGAGAGAGTACAGAATTACTAGTTCTGATGTAAGTTGGAAATTAATAAACTATAAAAAAGTCAGTCTTTGGCATTTTTATATTATTATTATATTAGTATTAATTATTATTATTAATATTATTATTTATTTTATTTTTTTTTATGCCTGTTTTATTTGGTATGGTGGTGCAATGTGCACTGACTGCAGTCTTATTTTATTTTGTTTTTATCTTCTGTGTCCACTGTCCAATTTTATGTTGGTTACTTTTTATTAAAGTACTTTTTGACATTACTGGATTGTAGTATTCTTTTCTTCATAAAATTAATGAATAAGTTGAATATAAATAATATAACAAATACAAATGTAACACAATTTTGTATATCCAATAATTTTTTTGTGTAATATATATAAAAAAAAGCCTGTTTCGGTGCTGTTTCGTTATCGGTTTCGGTTTTCGGGACCAAGGAAGATTTATTTTCGGTATCGGTTTCGGCACCAAAAAACCCATTCGGTGCATCCCTAACTCATGCTCATATCCCTCCCTCCCCCCCCCCCCTCCTCTACCTTTTATTTTCCTTATAATCGGTTGCCATCTCTGATCCTCCATGGTCGGGGTGCTATTTTGAGCCTCCCACCAACCTGGTATTTCAACCATTGGTATGTCCAGTCTCTCACAGAAAATAGCCATGTCTTCTGGGTGTCTCAGGGTTGCAGACCGTCCCTCTTTTCTCCCTATTAAACATGCTGGGAACCCCCAGGAGTACTGTACATTATTTAGTTTCAAATGCTCCAGTAAGGGTTTCAGAATTCTTCGAGCCAGGGTCTCGGGTAAAAGGTCAGGAAATATCTGCATGGTGGACTCTTCATGTTTAATCGGGTGTTTATTTTTTTAAACTATGCCAGATCCGTTCTTTGTCCTGGAAATAATGGAATCTTGCTATTATGTCTCTCGGTATTTCCGCAGCCAGTGTAGCTGGCTTTCTTAGCCGATGGACCCTTTCAAATTTTATTTTTCAGTCTCTGTTAGACCCAGCATCTGCCTAAATATTTTATCCATTTTTATTTGCATGTCTTCTTGCGTATCTGGGACTCCCCTTATTCTAAGATTTTTCCTTCGATTCCAGTTCTCCTGATCTTCCAGCCGATACATTATGTCTCTCTGCTCTTTCTGTAGTCCTGCCATCTGCTCTTTCAAGTCCTTTTATTGCAGTTGTTTGTAAATCCAATTGATCTTCTGTACTTTCTACCCTTCTTAAGCTATGATTTAAGTCCTCATGTAGGGTAGCCATTTCCCCCTTGTAAGATGACTCTAATTTTGCAAACATCTCCGCCATCTCACTAGGTTCAGTTACCAGCTCTTCCTCTTTGTCCTCCCCGATGCTTGCTGCTATGTCTGTTGACTCTGAGTCCTTAAGTTGTTTTCTCTGTCCATTTTTTTGGGCTCCCTCTGGAGTTTTTTTTACTTGTGGCCCCTGACTGTTTCCCCAGGCTCTCTGTCCCCCCTTCCTGTGTCATATACTTTTTTTTATAGAGCCAGGACTCGCGCTCATTTTGGGTGGGTTTACACTTGTTCCTTTTATAGATCTACCCCTCATCCTGTGCTTTGTTTAAGCTTAGGTAAAAAATCCGGTATAATAGTTTTTTGTAGGAGTCAGCTATTTCAATTCAAAACTGCTGGCTTCAGGTAGGCCCAGAGGCTTCGAGTGTGAGTGACTGCTTAATTACAGTTTTACTGTGTGACCTTATCTGTGTTTCAGCTTTCACAGTGGTTAATACAGAATGTTCTTAGGGGGTGTGCTTTATGAAATATACACAGCTCACGGTGTTTTACCTTATAATTCTAGAGTGATCATTTCTGAGACCTTTTCTTGTTTCAGCAAAAGTACAGGGGTACGCTGTATGATACAGGGGCGGGAAGAGGGTCTCACCATCCCTTCTCTCCCCTTACTTTCATATACCAAGCCTTTCAAGTTAGTCTTTGCCTCCACTATATATCCACCTTCCACCTTGCTTCATCTAGGTTGCCTTTGTTTACTGTTTCATACCGTTTTACACCTATACAGATTATGCACAGCACCTCCGCTTACATAGTCTGGCCCGCTGTGCAACCAGTGGTACTGTTTTTTTACGTTCTGCACATGCACTTATATGCTTTACATGCTTTACAAACTATAACCTTGCTGATAGTTTGTTGATTATATTGACAGGGTTATCGCTGTTATCGTATTTACCAAGTTTTAGTCCATCCAGTACTAATGCAATGTGCGTACAGTTAAGGTACAGATAAGGTACAATAGAAGTACAAGTCACTCACCCCTCTGTTTCACTCCTGGGAGTTTCCGGGTCTGTTGCTTCAGTGATTGTTTTATAACTGCGTTATAAGCGACTCAGTTGCCGTACCTGTAGCTTTTTTTGGTTTTTTTTATCAGCATGTGGGTCAGGAGGGCTCCGGAGGGTCCGTTTAGCCGAGCACAGGGGCAGGGAGGGACGCCGAGGACTTCTCTTGTCCTTCAATCCAGCCTGCCTTCACTCCCTCTGCAGCTTGCCTCTTCCCAGCCAGGACCAGTGCCTTCTGCCAGCACTCACCCTCTCGCTGCCTCCACTGCACGATGGACACGGGGGACCAGTGAGCCCCTGATGTAACATCCTCCTGTGTGGTTGTCCGTGGAAACCGATGTGTATTTTTCGGCGTAACCCGGGACCATTGCGTGCTCTCGCTGACTCTCCACTCTCGAGCCCTCGGCTGGTCTGCAAACAGGGAGGAGGGGGGAAGGATTGGAAGCAGAGAGGGAGACTCGCGGGTTTTTTGCAGGCCATCAGCAGCAGCTGCGTCTGTCAGGCTCCCACATCAGGCCCACCCTCTACCGTGGGCGGACCTTTTTGATAGCTCATCAAGGTCCCTCAACAACATGTCCCTGAAGACTTTGAGAGAAGGTGCCAAAGCACCAGGGGGTTGAATAAAGAGGCGTTTGAAAGCCCAGAGTGTAGATAATCCGTAGATGTCAACCTGTTGTCATCAATGGGGTTGGAAAGCATATAACGCTTGATGTTTAACTTGCGTATAAATCTATGTATATCCATGTAGATCTCAAATTTATTGAGCCTACGCGGAGGGGCATAGTTGAGGCCTTTATCGAAGACCAGTTTCTCCGATTCACTCAGTCACTGTGCTCAGATTACAGATTCCAGCCCCAACTGTAGTCTCTTTCTTTTTCCTCCCCCCTCTAGTTCCTCTCTTTGGTCTCCTGACCAATGGGGGCTAAATATGCCCCCAGTTTGGCCAATTTGTTTATGGCCTTATGGGAGGAGGACGTTGTCCATGTTTGCCAGAGACCCCAGCTTGCGCTGTGAGCGAGGTACATTGACTACGTCCTCCTCCTTTGGAATGTTGGTCGTGACGACCTCAAGCTCTTTATAGAATACCTTAATACCAATTCTAGGGGTATCCATTTAGCTTTGTGGCAAGTCAATCAACCATCAGTTTTTTGGATCTCAACATCACAATATCTGAGGGTCATTTTGTTACTTCCACTCACTTTAAGAATACGGACAGGAACTCTTATATTCCTATGGACAGCTGCCACCACGAGTCGTGGCTTGAGTCTGTTCCGAAAAGCCAATACATGCTCTTAAAGTGCAATTGTACGAACAATGAGGAACTTTTGACTCAGGCAGCCGTCTTAACCCAAAGATTTGAGGAGAAGGTATATAATAGAGATTCTTTAAGTACTGTCCTGGAAGAGACTAACCTTTTAGATAGGCAAGATCTTTTGAGAGTCAAACCACCACGTGAAAATCAGGTCTCCCAGGTTCCCTTCATCACTACTTACTCTGTTCAGCATAAAAGCATTAAGAATTTGATAAATAAACATTGGCATATTATCAACAATGACCAGATTCTACGAACCGTTCTCCCTAATAGACCACAAATGGTGTATAAGGGAGCTCCCTCTCTTCGTAATAGAGTGGCACCGAACGTCTTGAACTCTCCTATTATCAAGGCCAGTTTATTTGAAAATCTGGCTGGATTTTATCAATGCAGAAGGTGTCGTGTGTGCTCCCACAATGGCTGCACCCAAAGACGTACACATATGTTCTCTTCAACTAGTACCTCAAGAGAACATGAAATTGAACTGTTCATTACGTGTTTCACAGAGGGGGTCGTTTATTTGATCCAGTGCCCTTGCGGGCTCCAATATGTGGGCCGGACAAAGCGCCCCCTCTCTGTGAGACTTAATGAGCATATTACGAATATTAAGAGTGGCTTTCTGAAACACTCAGTGTCTAAACACTATATTTTGGTCCACAATAAAGACCGTTCTAGGACCATTTTTATGGGTATAGATAAATATTGCCCATAATGGAGAGGCAGCTCTCTGGTCAGAAGTATTTCAAGACTAGAAATGTCTTGGATTTACCAAATTAAATGCTACGTCCCATTTGGGTTGAATGTGGACGTGGACTTGAATGCCTTTGATAGACAATTCTTAAGCATGACTTGATTTTATGTTTTGTTTTTGAATTTACTGGTGTAAACTCGTTCTGAGTCTGTGGTGGAGACGCCTTTTGGGGGGGTGTTTCTAATTCCCCTTGTTGGGGTTAGCGGGTTTTCCCTTAACATATTGGGGACTATGCTGTCCAGTGTGAGCATACAGTTATATTTGCTTTGGAAGGTTGTCACTGCTGCCTTGGATCAAGGACCCTGGCTGGGTTATAGCCACAGGCTTCCTTAAGCTTGCTATCTGGTAAGCTTGTATTTTATATGGTGGAGGTACACTAGTCCATTGGTGCTTCTTGGTGAAGTTGTGGATTGACCTTTTTCCTAGGATGTCACTCATTTGATTATCTGATATCACAGACTTTTTTCACAGTATACTGTTTTTTTATCACATTCATTTGGTTATTATATTCACAGACTTTTTCACAATGTTTCACATTATCATTGCATTAGGTATTTGTTATTTAAACGCAGCTTTATTGCTCTTACTATTTTATATAGATTGGCATGCAATTGTGCTTGCTTTATGCTGAAACCCTGAACGAGCAAACAAAAAATGTTAATCCAGGGCTATATATTCTGCGCAAATTTTTATGTAAATATGGTAATCTTTTATACAAAACTCTATCTAAGCCTAACCTGAATTGTTATAGAGGAGACAATATACTGTATGTGCAGAGTAATCATTTGTCTTTACAGAAACATGGAAAGGAACTGGACAAATTTTGTGGAAAAGATGGATCCCAGCTTGTTGCTATCAAAGCTGAAGAATTCAATAAAAAATTTACTACAGTCTTGACAAAAATTAAAGAACAACAACCAAAAGAGCCAGGAAACCTAAAAGAATATTCTCCATGGATGACAAATTTTAAGCCAGAATTTTCCAGAAACGAATTAGAGATTCCTGGTCAGTATTTGTCTCCACCTGTATTTCACAAGACACAGGGCATGTTTATGATCGTGACCACTGGTTATGCTGCCATCTTCAGGTGAATAGACACTGGTTGGAAAAAAAGCAGGGTTCCCTGTCCAGGCACCACCCCTCCTAGCACAGCTTATCATAATTTAGTTATGACCTAAGGACAAAATATGTGTCTTTGAAGTCGCTCTGAAAATTCCTCTTCGTGGTGTTAGCCTGTGGTTTTATAACTGTCTATTCTGTACACCCCTGCTAGGGAAGGGAAAGGCTTAATCGTATCAGAGAGACTTACCCCAGATCCAGTTATGCAAGAATGAGGATGGCCTGTAATGTTGCCAATCTGCACTGGATCCTAAGGACGTGGTGATCCCCTGGGGGGCATCGTATCTCTGAAGGCCCTTTCAGGCTTGCCTACTGTGATGCGCAAAGATTGGGCTTAAAGTAGTTGTAAAGCCATTGATTGGAATTCTGGAATTTTTGCCAGCCCCTCTGTAATAATAAGATATACTTCACAGTATGTGTTTTTTATGAAAATTTGGCTGCTACATACCTTTTGCACATCGCCGATCTGCAGTCACGTGACCACCCCCTGCTCTCCTTCCCCCATCCAAGGACTGCAGTGGGAGGGGCTGAGATTTCTCTCTGACAGCCAGGTGATGTGAAAAAGGTATGTAGCTACCAAATTTTCAAAAAACACATACACTATAAAGCATAGCTGATTATTACAGAGGGGCTAGCGGGTATTCCGATCAGTAACTTTATTGCTGCACGGGATAACAGCAGGAGGGGAGGGGCAGGTTTTTTTTCGTTTGTTTTCAGCTCACACACAGGAGCTGACAGGCAGGGAGGGAAGAAAGAGAGGGAGAGCACCAGTGACCTGGATAAGTTAAAGCACATCAGTTCCTGGCTATGCATGTTTTGGGATTATTGCTTGGATCTATAGTACATACTACATTATATTATTTTATACCATCAGACACACCCCAGTGCTAAGCACACAAACTGTTTTGAAGGTTCTACAAAGGATATCTACATCTCTATGGGTCCACCCACCCTACCTCCTCTATAAATTTCAGGAGTGCCATACAGTGAGTTCCACCACCTGTTAGCCTCGGTGGGGGGGGCGGGGGATGGTTTGTCCAGGCCTGGATCAAGATAGCAACTAAGGTCTCCCATACGGTACAGTGGTAGGTCAGTAATGTCCTTAACACCTCAGGATTAAATAGAGGCGGCACATACACAAAGGCTAAGATACATTTAAGTTTAAAAATGTGACACATCAAGAATACATATCTGCCTTCAGTGTCCATTAGTTTATCAAAAACCTGGAAATCCAGGGTACGATGTATAAGTACACTCACTCCCCGGGAGAAGGAGGTGTGAGTAGAGTGAAATGCCCATCCTAGCCATGCAAAGTTTAAACAGGACAGTGTGTCCTCTGTAAGGTGAGTCTCCTGTAAAGCACAGATAGCGGGCAGATGCCTTCAGAGTGCAGTAGAAACCATGGTTCATTTAAGTGGGTTTTGGAGCCCCCTAATGTTCCAGGAGACAATAGGGACAGCAGCCATCAAAAGACCAAGTATAACTAAAGCGCAGGATATCATGACTGCGCAACCACAAAATGAAAGGCCATCTACGATTGTACTCATTGGGTTCCCAAGCACATGATCCCGTTATGACATGCTGACAATGTGTGTGATCAGTTATCCAATAATATAGCCACAATCGACCTACAGTGCCTTGAAAAAGTATTCTTACCTCTTGAAATTTTCCACATTTTGTCATATTCCAACCAAAAACGTAAATGTATTTTATTGGGATTTTATGTGATAGACCAACACAAAGTGGCACATAATTGTGAAGTGGAAGGAAAATGATAAATGCTTTTCAGAATGTTTTACAAATAAATATGTGAAAAGTGTGGCGTGCATTTTTATTCAGCCCCCCTGAGTCATTACTTTGTAGAACCACCTTTCGCTGCAATTACAACGCCCCTGCCAAAAAACACTAATAGCCTTTTTGTGCATGGACACATAGGATAACATGCTGGGGAGTTTACTGGCTGCAGAAAAAAATGTCTGAAGCCAAAAACAGCAGCTGTAAAAACGTCCAGTGTGCATGAGGCCTTACAGTGAGTGCAAAGATCCTATTTTTACTGACATTTTTTTCTTTGTCACATTGTCTTGTAGGCCAGTATAATGGAAAAAGCAAACCTCTGCCTGAGTACCATGTAAAGATTTCTGGATTTGATGAAAGGGTATGTGTTCTTTTCATGTCTATCTCTGTTTAGGCACATTCAAATTATATGAATATTACAGCGGCATATGGGGGTAACCGCTTAACCACTTCAGCCCCGGAAGGATTTTCCCCCTTCCTGACCAGGACATTTTTTGCAATACGGCACTGCATCGCTTTAACTGACAATTGAGCGGTCGTGCGATGTTGTAGCTTTCTTTTGGTGGTATTTGATCACCTCTGCGTTTTTTATTTTTTGCACTATAAACAAAAAAGAGCAACAATTTTGAAAAAAAAAACAATATTTTGTACTTTTTGCTATAATAAATATCCCCCAAAAAATATTTGTTCATCAGTTTAGGCCGATATATATTCTTCTACATATTTTTGGTAAAAAAAAATTGCAATAAGCGTATATTGATTGGTTTACGCAAAAGTTATAGCGTCTACAAAATAGGGGATAGATTTATGGCATTTTTTTTTTTTTTTTCCTAGTAATAGCGGCAATCTAAGATTTTTATCAGGACTGCAACATTGCAGCGGACAGATCGGACACTTTTGACACTTGTTTGGGACCATTGACATTTATACAGCGATTAGAGCTAAAAATAGCCACTGATTAAAGTATAAATGTGACTGGCAGGGAAGGGGTTAACACTAGGGGGTGATCAAGGGGTTTACTGTGTTCCCTAGGTGTGTTCTAACTCTGGGGGTGGAGTGGGACTGACTACAGGAGGAGACCGATCAATGTTCCTAGATACTAGTAACACACGATCTGTCTCTACGCCCCTCCCCTGACAGGACGTGGATCTGTGTTCACACACAGATCAACATTCCTGCTCTGTCACAAGTGATCGCGGGTGCCTGGCGGACATTGCGCCCGCCAGGCAGGTGCATCGGCTTCTGGGAATACGCGGCGGGCACGCGCCTGCTAGATTGTCTTAAAGGAGGGACGTATACTTACGGCAATTTGCGCAGCAGTGCCAACCTGCCGCAGTATAACTGCGGTGGCTGGTCAGCTAGCGATTAAAGGAAAGCTGTGATTTGTCAGTGTCATGCCTCAGTGATTGTACTTTTTTGATTCTGAAAACTTCTCTGACTGGGTCTATCTGTCTGAAATCAATGGTCGTATTCATTGTAAACCACCCACATTATTCTTGGCAGCTATAGACCATGTGATCTCTTGCCTAGACATCATGTCTTATGAGGAAGCTTTGGGAGTGGTGTTTTTTTTTTTTTCTTGGCGTGCTAGAGATGTATAAAGCCTGATTTCCACCTTTACTGTAACTTTAGTTCATTTGGGCCAAGTTGGCCCAAGCACATTATTTTACACACTAACAGGTACGTCTCCTGGGTGTGCTGAATAAACTGTACTATATAAAGCCTCCGCTACATACAGTATACAGCACTGTGTTCTAGCAGTGGGGTGGAAACTTCCCTTCCCACACCCTGAACAAAATAAAATTGGGCTGAATGCTGCTCAACTATTCATAGGAAATTGTCATGTCATCGCCTGCCTCTCTGCCTTAGTCAGAGGAAGCTTTGTATTTATTTTGAGAACACAAGGCTGCCTATAAATGGCTGAGCAGTCCTCAGCCCAACTCGGTTTGGTTCAGGGCGTGGGAAGGGAAGTTTCCATCCCACAGTCACAACACTGCACTGTATACTCTATGTAGCTAAGGTGGCATACACTTTTTGTATGCAACCACAAAGAGTTATTATCAGCACTCCAAGTAGATTACAACACTACAATGCCAAATCAACACTTAATGCAGTAATAATATCTCAAAACAATCATAACATAAAAACTGTGCACTAAAAGATAACATACAACATGGTGTAACACACAGTCTGTGTCAAATATACATGAACAGGTGTCAAAAAAGTTCCCTGTGCTGATATGACCTCTTTTTTGTGGTTGCAAATATTTAAAGTGGGTGTAAACCCTAAGGCCCCTTTCACACGGGACGGATCCCTGATGATCCGCCCCGTGAACCTCCGCTTGCTCAGCGGGGATCACTCTGTTGATCCCCGCTGAGCCGGCAGATGACAGGGCGGTCCTTGTACACTGTACAGGGACCACCCTGTCAGATCTCCGTTCTCCCCTATGGGGGATCGGATGAACACGGACCATAGCGGGGACGGATGATATCGAATGTCAGCGGATGTTCATCCGCTGACACCCGCTATCCCATAGGGATGCGTGTATATCCGTATTTCATCTGAAAACAGATGGATGAAATACGGACATACGGTCCGCACCTGTGAAAGGGGCCTTACATGTACCCAGTGACGTGAATCAGCTGGAGCTACCTCCCCTGTCACATTTTTTCACTTGGTGTCAGGAAAACTTGTCAGAAGTGATTCATGCTGATAGCAAAGGAACGAAGCAGCAGACAGAAATGACACTTGGTTCTCTTAACTGAGATAAATACACACATTATGGAGGGATATGCTTTGCTCATATTTCATGTCTAGGTTTATAACCACTTTAAGGTTTTTTTTTTTTTTTTTTTTTTTTTTTTAGTACAGCTGTTTATTCTTTTTCACTCAGCACACTCACTGATCACAAAGTGGGTTTAATTTTAAGATTCAGATAGTCTTGCAAGCAAATAAAATATCTAATTAATAGTGTTAAGCAGGCAGCAAGGAACGCACTCCCAATATAAATGTGCAAAAAAGTTTAACTTAAAAATTGCTGCGCTAATAAACCATCAACACCGTGAAATATAATAAATTGCATAAACCTTAGCCAAACACATATCAATGATCTCTTGACGTGTGAAATCAAATTAAAACGTGTCAATAATTATTTTTCTTCCTCAAATAATCCAAATAAACTGACCCAGTGCTTCAGTGAAATCAAGTAAGATGAGGCTTTCATAATCTTCACAAATCCTCTAAAGTCCTTATATAAATTCACCTAAGTACTCCCCCATTAGGTATGCACTCACTTCATGAAGTGTGACCTCACATTTAAGTTTGGTCAAAAACAGCCTTTTAGTCACCTTGGACTAATGAATCGTGTCTTCCTCTATTCCGTCCTATCAGTTTTTCTCCACCATTGCTTGAAATATACAGTGGATATAACAAGTCTACACACCCCTGAGACAATAATAATAAATGATGAGACAAAGTAAAATAATTTCAGAACTTTTTCCACCTTTAATGTGACCTATAAATTGTACAACTCAATTGAAAAACAAGCTGAAATCTTTAAAGGGGAAGGAGTAAAAATAAAATAATGTGGTTGCATAAGTGTGCACACCCTCTTATAACTGTGGATGTAGCTGTGTTCAGAATTAAGCAATCACTTTCAAATTCATGTTAAACAGGAGTCAGTACACACCTGCCACCATTTAAAGTACCTCTGATTAACCCCAAATAAAGTTCAGCTGTTCTAGAAGGTCTTTCCTGACATTTTCTTAGTCGCATCCTACAGCAAAAGCCATGGACCGCAAGGGTCTTCCAAAGCATCAGAGGGATCTCATTGTTCAAAAAGGTATCAGTCAGGAGAAGGGTACAAAAGATGGAACATGGAACACAGTGAAGACAGTCATCATCAAGTGGAGAAAATATGGCACAACAGTGACATTACCAAGAACTTGACGTCCCTCCAAAATTGATGAAAAGACGAGAAGAAAACTGGTAAAGGAGGCTGCCAAGAGGCCTACAGCAACATTAAAGTTTTTTTCTCCACCATTGCTCAATATATATGTAAGAAAGAGGAGCTCAAAATAGTGCTTGTATCTTTTTAAAACCAAATACGTTTATTAAAATACATTTATCAATCTCACATTTAACAGGTGCTCCAGTGCACCAACTATGTACAGCATGTAAAATTGTGAATCCACCACACTGCAACAGCTCTGTGCCGCTTCGAAGATGATGGTTTGACAAGACACTGAGATCATCTTCAGAGTGGCACAGAGCTGTTGCAGTGTGGTTGATTGACAATTTTACGTGCTGTACATAGTTGGTGCACTGGAGCACCTGTTAAGTGTGAGTTTGATAAATTTATTTTAATAAACATATTTGCTTTTAAAAAGATATAAGCACTATTTGGAGCTCCAATTTCTTGCATACAGTAGTGGATATAAAAAGTCTACACACCCCTGTTAAAATGTCAGGTTTCTGTGATGTAAAAAAATGAGACAAAGTTAAATTATTTCAGAACTTTTTCCACCTTTTAATGTGACCTATAAACTGTACAACTCTTGAACAACAAACTGATATTTTTTAGGTGGAGGGAAGTAAAAATAGTAAACTAAAATATGGTTGCATAAATGTGCACCTTTTGATTTTATTACAGCACTCAGTCTTTTTGGGTAGGAGTCTATATCAGCATGGCACATCTTGACTTGGCAATATTTGTCCACTCTTCTTTGCAAAAACACTCAATCTGTCAGATTGCAAGGGCATCTCCTGTGCACAGCCCTCTTCAGATCACCCCACAGATTTTCAATGGGATTCAGGTCTGGGCTTTGGCTGGGCCATTGCAAAACTTTTTTTTTTTTTAAATCAAAAAGGTGTTTATTGAACAAATTTCCATACATAGCTTCCATTGTACATACATTGTGCAACAACATACCATTATTTACTATTACATTCCAATCATCCTGAAATATTTCAATGCTCTATTACTTTATGGTCACTAACCATCAATAAAACCTCATGGGCCCCCCCCGAGACATTGCAATAGTCTTGACATTACCAGCTCCCTAGGACTCAATCCAGGGGTGTCTAACCATGGTGCCCAGATCCTCTCGAATCTATTGGGGCTGCCTCTGTGTTGGTAAATGTGCTTTTCCATAATCAAAGTGTTGCCCATATGAGTAATCCATGATCTCACTGAAGGTGGAGAGGTCGATTTCCAGCCAAGCAGTATAAGCTTGCGGGCCTGGAACAGTGCCCTAGTGATTGCTATTCTAGTCATCTCTTCCGGGACCGTATCCTCTAGGACTCCTAGGATGCAGTGAATTGGGTCAAGGGGAATGGTGGTCTGGAACACTCGGTTGAGTGTTTCCATGACCTCACTCCAATACCTATGGAGCTTCGGACATCTCCACAGTAGGTGGATGAGGTCCCCCTGGTGCCGCTCGCATCTGCCACATAAAGGATCAGTCCTCCTACCCATCTTGTATAGTTTAAGTGGGGTGTAATGCACTCTAAGTATTATATATAGTTGGGATACCTTCTGGGCCACGTTGAGAGAGCATATATTAATAGACTGTAAGATTTCTTCCCATTGCTCTCCCGTAATTGGGCCTACATCTTGCTCCCATAGGGATGGTGCCCTGGTCGGGTGTGCCTTCAAGAGTTGCATCAGTAGCATTTGATAGCAATATGAGATGAAACCTTTAGTTTCTGTGCTGGACTGTATCAGATGAAAGATAGGGGTGTTGGACAATGTCCATGGAGTAGCACTACCTTGTGTGTCCACCGCATGTTTGAGTTGGATATATGAATAATACATGTTATTTGGGAGGTTGTATTTATTTTGTAGCTCTGAGAACGTCAGCAGCCTGCCATTGCTAAATATGTGTGATAAAAGGATAACACCAAATGAGCGCCATCTGGGGCCCTGTTGCAGCTTTGCTAGCTCTACGTATGAAAGATTCCCCCATATTGGGCTGTATTCTGTGAAGCCTGTTACCTCCTGCAGCTGTCTTCCCTTGTTCCAGACTTTCTGTATTAAAGTAAGAGTGGGCGTTAGTTTATTGGATTTGTGAAACAGTTGTGCCTCAAGGCCTAGCGGGATTGTTTCCGCTCCTGTCCCAATCAGCATTAACTGCGCCGATGAGCCAGGAGGGTCCCGGTTCATGGAGCCCACCAACTGCTGCAACTGAGCTGCTATGTAGTACAACCAAGGGTTGGGTACTGCCAGCCCTCCGCTGTCCTTAGGGTTTTGTAGCTGTTCCAGCTTAATTCTTGGTGTGCCTGAATTCCACAGCAATTTGCGGAAGAGAGTGTTAACCACCCTAAAAATCTTTAAGTGTATTACTATTGGGGAGTTGTGTAAAAAGTAAAGTAATTGCGGCATTAAAATCATTTTTATTAAGTTTGCTTTGCCCGCTAGTGACATTTTGAGCCTGTTCCATGTGTTGATTTTGTCTCTAAATCTGGATAGCAAGGGGTATATGTTTAGGGGGCAGTATTCTGTTATTTTAGGTGAAATTTGTATGCCTAGGTATTTAAATGATGACGTTACCGGAACCGAGCAGGAGTCCGGTAGATTCACCTCACCCCCCTCGTCTAGCAACATCAAAGCCGACTTAGACCAGTTAATTGTCAGGCCAGAGAAATAGCCGAACCCAGTGATGATTCTTGTCACCTCCGCTAAGGACGTTGTGGTATCCCCCAGGAAAAGCATCATGTCGTCAGCGTACAGCATAATCTTTTCGTGGAGGTCCCCATATTTAAAGCCCGTAATCTGTTGACTTGCTCTTACCACAGCCGCTAGTGGCTCGATAGCAATGGCAAAGAGCAGGGGGGACAGGGGGCATCCCTGCCTTGTGCCCCTGCCCAGAGCAAATGCATGTGACATCCTACCTGACATCCTAATAGTCGCCTTTGGGGAAGCATATAACAGTTTGACCCATGCTATAAACCGACTTCCAAACCCCAGCTTTGATAGTACCGCCCACAGGTATCTCCAACCTACACTGTCAAACGCCTTATTGGCGTCCAAGGAGAGCAGTGCCCTGCTTCCTTTATTATCTGGCTGCAGCTGCATATTTAAAAATAGGCGTCTGAGGTTGGTGGCAGTGGACTTGTGCGGCATAAATCCAGCCTGGTCGGGATGTATTATGGATTCAATGATCCGGTTGACCCTAAGCGCCAGGGCCTTAGCCAGTATTTTAACATCACTTTGCAATAGTGAAATAGGCCTGTACGAGCCCGGGTCAACCGGATCCTTACCAGGTTTCAACAATAAAATTATATTGGCTCTAGTCATGGAGGTCGGCAAATTGCCTTTTTTAAGCGAGTCATTAAACACTTCCAGTAGCTGTGGCATTATCCACTCACCATACTGGGTGAAAACCTCCATGGGGATACCGTCCTCCCCAGGAGCCTTGCACTTAGGGAAGGAACATGCCGCATGTTGTAGCTCTTCCAATGTCAGGGGTGCTTCCAGTGATTGCCTAGCCTCCTCAGATAGAGAGGGCAGATCAATCCCTGCAAGATATGCCTCTAGCTCATCATCAGTGTAATCATCCCTCGCTACATATAGATCCTTGTAGAAGGATGCTAGCTCTGATAGAACCCGATCCAGGCCATTAACCACCCTTCCACTGGCCGTGCGAATTGCTCCAACCGCTGGAGACAGCTGCTGGGACCTGGCTATTTTTGCCAGTAGGCGTCCCGTTTTTTCCCCTTCTTCATAGAATGCCTGTTTGCTAAAGAACCTTTTGCGTTCTGCGGCGGAGGATCTCAAGCGGTCCAGTGAATCCTGGGCCGAAATCCACGCCTCCCTCGCAGACTCCGTGGGGTCAGTAACATAGGCAAGCTCCAACTGGCGCACCTGATCTCCAACCTGTTCCAATAGTACCGAGGAATTTCTCTTGACCATTGCTATTTCAGCAATAAATATTCCCCTGAGGTAGGCTTTAAAGGCTTCCCAGGTTTGAATTGTATCTATTAAGTGTTTATGAGAGTTGAAAAATAATTCTATTTGACTAGAAATTCGTTCTGGGGAGTTAAATAATTTCAGCCAGAAAGCATTGAGTTTCCATGGCGCCTTAGGTAGTGAGGTAGGGGGTTGGGCACTCAGCCACACAGCCACAGGTGAATGGTCAGACACTCCCCGAGGAAAGTATTCTATCTTAGAGATATATTCTAGCAAATTAGGAGTGCCTATACTAAGGTCTATACGGGATAGGGATCCGTGAGTTTTGGAGAAGCATGAAAACTGCTTTGTATTAGGGTTACGGATGCGCCAGAAATCTGTCCAGCCCAGTTCCGTAACTAGGCGGCTGAGCGCCGTGCCCCTCCCACCTCCAGGAGAATGGACTGGGGGGTGCCTATCCAATTTTGGGTCAAGGTAGCAGTTAAGGTCTCCCATGATTAACAGTGGGACATCAGGTTTGCCCGCCAGGTACATCAACAAAAGCTGTAGCACCTCCCGTGAGAACGGGGGTGGGATATATATAAAGGCTATAATCAGTGTTAAGGTGTACACTTTACAGTAAATGAAAACATATCTACCAGCACCATCCACTAGTGAGTCCAGTTCCTGGTATGCCAGAGCTTTGTGTATCAATACGCTCACCCCACGAGAGTAGGCGGTGTGAGTGGAGTGATAAGATTTGCCCACCCAGGCATACTGCAGGCAGCCCACATTATCCCCCAGGAGATGTGTCTCCTGGAGGGCAATAATAGCCGGATGGAATTTGCGCAAACCAGAGGAGATCATGACCCTTTTTAAGGGGTCATTCACTCCGCGCACATTCCATGATACTATGGGCGTGGATACCATTGCAAATATTCAAAGATACATTTAAAGGATATTCTTCTGGAAGTCAGAGCTGATCTGGTTATATGGTTACCCATGAGCATTAGAATGTGATTCATCAAAAAACATTTTTTCATTGAAAAATTGTCCCAATGGAAGCTAGGTGTTCTTGAAGGGTGGATAATCTCGCGCAACTGCGCGGCAAAACAGTGAAAAAAAACAAAACAAGAGTAGGAACAGACTGTGTTGAGGGCCCTGGGTCCTGCCACGCTGTGGCGCATACCTCCAGAACCGTCCCGAAACTGCGGGCTACGTGGTCTGTCCTGATTGTGAATGCCAACAGGGCAATACAGCATTAGCCATGTATCCCATGGCTTCAAACATCTTCTACTTTTTCTGCACAGTGACTTCCCCTGTGAGGGTCTGTGCTGCAAGTGGAAATAACTGGTTGAAAAAAAATATAACAATATTTCCAGTGGTAGTCACTCGCTGCGTAAGCAATTGGTAAAGTTCCTCTTCTAAATGAAAAACATGAACAGGAAAATGGACGCCCTGCTTTTTCTCGCATTTCTTCTGTCTTCTCTGGTTTAACCGGCTCCTTCTTCTGGACCCTGGTGGCGTATAGCTTGCTCATTCTGGTCTAACCAGGATGTTGCATCTTGCGCATTTTCAAAAAAGTGGTTCTGTCCGTTTGCCGCTACTCTCAACTTAGCCGGGAACATCATTGCGTAGGATAGCTGCAGCCTTTGTAGCCTCTTTTTCACTTCCATAAATTTTGACCTCCTGCGTTGTACCTCGGCGGAGAAGTCCGGGTAAAAGGATACTTTAGTGCCATTGTGTTTAATGCTGCCTTTTTCCCTGGCCAGTCTCAGTATCACCTCACGGTCCTTGTAATTCAGGAGCCTGGCCAGCATTGATCTTGGGGGGTTCCCAGGGGGGAGAGGGCTTGGGGGCACTCTATGGGCCCTTTCCACTGTGTAGATGGAAGAGAAAGCTTCTTTGCCAAAGACTTCCTGCAGCCATTCCTCAATGAAAGTAGTGGGGTCACGTCCTTCCACTTTTTCAGGGAGTCCCACTATGCGCACATTGTTGCGTTGCAGACGGTTCTCGATTTCGTCAGTTTTATTAAGGGCTTGAAAGGCGTTTTGTGTGGCCATCCTGACATCTCTGTTAAGGGGGGGCAACTGGTCCTCCACTTCGCTCACCCGGCCCTCCACTGCTGTGGTTCTTTCCCTGATTTTTTGCAGATCTTGGCGCATAAGGGATACTGTTTCTTTCAGACCCCCAAATTTCTCCTTCAAATCATCAACTGAGGCAGTACATTTATGCACAGCATGCAGGATATCACTCAAAGAAGGCTGTATACTGTCTTCTGAGGGGGAGTCAGATGGGTCAGACATGAGATCCTGCTGCAGATCTAATGGCACTGTGTCATCTAGCATGCCTGTATCTTCCCTGTTAGGCTGGGGGGAGTCAGGTATATGAGAAGTAGAATGTCCGGCCAGCTTTTGGGTATAATAAAGCATGTCCCTGGGTTGTTCCTTGCCTTTAGGGAGTTTACTGGACTTACCCCCCTGTTCGGATTTCTTTTCCAGGCCGCGCTGTGCTTTAGGAGGCTGAGACCGGCCGGCGCCATCTTGGTCAGCTTGGGACTCCCAGGCCTCGGTCTCCATTCGGTTCCCCCGGGTCATCATCAGCACTAAACGATCACCTGTCAGTACCGGGTGTCTCCAGGAGGTATCAGGAAGCTCTTTGGGGCAAAAACGGGCGATTTCGGTGGTGAGGAAAGGATATTAAGCAGGATTCTCAGCGGGAGCTCCGTGCAGCAGGTCTGCTCACATGCCTCGTCAGGCCACGCCCCCCATTGCAAAACTTTAAAGGAGAAGTCCAGCCTGAGCTCGTTTGGCTGGACTTCTCCTATGGGTCACAGGAGTGCAATTCGTTTTGCACTCCTGTGACCCGTTTTCAGCAGAGAGCAGTCTGAAGTCTGCACTCTGCTGATGTCACTGGAATCAGTCCAGGCACCGTGTCATCGCGACAAAGTCTGGATCCACCAGGTGCCTGGACTGACGCCTGTCTCAGCCTCTCATCGAGCCGTTGAGAGCCTGAGACGGCTGCTTCCTGTCCCTCCAATAGCTCAGCGCTCCAGTGACTGGGGAGAACCAGAGAGGAGAGCTGCTATTTGAAAGTCAGCTGCTTTCCACTCTGGGATCTGTGAGAATTGAGTCGTCGATGTTCGATCGCTCGGTTCTCAGTGTAGTGGCGGCGGGGGACAGATGCAGCATTGGACCAATGCTTCTCTTATAAACTTCCTCTGGTGAAGCCATTCCTTTGTTGATTTGGATGTGTGTTTTGGGTCATTGTTATGCTGAAAGATGAAGATCCTCTTCATGTTTAGCATTCTAGCAGACACCTGAAAGTTTTTTGCCAATATTGACTGGTATTTGGAACTGTTCATAATTCCCTCTATCTTGACTAAGACCCCTGTTCCAGCTGAAGAAAAACCACCCCATGCTTCACTGTGGGTATGGTGTTCTTTTGTTGATGTGCAGTGTTGTTTTTGCACCAAACATATCTTTTGGTATCATGGCCAAAAAGTTCAACCTTGGTTTCATCTGACCATAACACATATTTCCACATGCTTTTGGGACTTCAGATGTGTTATTTTACATAATTTGGTTGGGCTTGGATGTTTTTCTTCGTAAGAAAAGGCTTTTGTCTTGCCACTCTACCCCATAGCCCAGACATATGAAGAATACGGGAGATTGTTGTCACATGTACCACACAGCCAGTACTTGCCAGATATTCCTGCAGCTCCTTTAATGTAGCTGTAGGCCTTTTGGCAGCCTCCCTTACTAGTTTTCTTCTCGTCTTTTCATCAATTTTGGAGGGACGTCAAGTTCTTGGTAATGTCACTGTTGTTGTGCCATATTTTCTCCACTTGATGATGACTGTCTTCACTGTGTTCCATGGTATATCTAATGCCTTGAAAATTCTTTTGTACCCTTCTCCTGACTGATACCTTTTAACATTGAGATCCCTCTGATGCTTTGGAAGCTCTCTGCGGACCATGGCTTTTGCTGTAGGATGCGACTAAGAAAATATCAGGAAAGACCTTCTAGAACAGCTGAACTTTATTTGGGGTTAATCAGAGGCACTTTAAATGGTGGCAGGTGTATACTGAATCCTATTTAACATGAGTTTGAATGTGATTGCTTAATTCTGAACACAGCTACATCCACAGTTATAAGAGGTGTGCACACTTATGCAACCACATTATTTTATTTTTACTCCCTCCCTCTTAAACATTTCAGTTTGTTTCTCAATTGAGTTGTACAATTTATAGGTCACATTAAAGGTGGAAAAAGTTCTGAAATGATGTATCTTTGTCATTATTTTACATCACAGAAACCTGACATTTTAACAGGGGTGTGTAGACTTTTTATATCCACTGTATATTTCAAGCAATGGTGGAGAAAAACTGACAGGACGGAAAGGAGGAAGGCACGATTCATTAGTCCAAGGTGACTAAAAGGCTGTTTTCGACCAAACTTAAATGTGAGGTCACACTTCATGGGGTGAGCGCATGCCTAATGGGGAACACTTAGGTGAATTTATATAAGCATTTTTGAAGATTAAGAAAGCCTCATCTTACTTGATTGCCCTGAAGCACTGGACCAGTTTATTTGGACTATTTGAGGAAGAAAAATAATTATTGGCACGTTTTAATTTGATTTCACACATCAAGAGATATTTGATGTGTGTATGGCTAAGGTTTATGCAATTTATTGCATTTCATGGTTTTGATGGTTTATTAGCGCAGCAATTTTTAAGTTAAAATGTAATTTTATTATTACTATACAATGTGCCCAGGGGGCACACCTGTTAGTGTGAAAAATGGACAGCTTGGCCCAAACAAATTAAAGTGACAGCAAAGGTGGAGATCCATTTTAAATTGTGTAATCAAAAAATTTGCTCTGTTAAGCCATGTGAAGTGTTCTATTTAATGATAGGTATCTTAAAAGGTGCTGCTTTAGGAAATATGTCTGACACTTCTCATGATACAGGGCCCAACCACTTGTCTATTTTCGTTCAATAAATTGAAAGGGCTTTAAAGTCTTACTAAACCCACAATAGTAAAATCAGTCTGTACATACTAAAGCACGCTTGTTATACTCACTGTGGGAACCTAAGAGGTTAATCCTTTGCATTGTGCAAAAAAGGCTGTTTGATCCTGTATACACAGATCCATCTCTTTATCCACTTACTCCAAAACATTTCTGGATAAGACCGTTACTGGTGTTGGGCTGCACATAGTTTGTGTATTGCTAGAGAGTTTTTTTTTTTCTTGGGAGAGTGCATGTGATCAGCACTGTCCAGTTGAGGGTCAGGAGTCCTGCATTCTGATAGGACAGCCAGTGCAGTATGAAAATTCCTCCTACAAGCTTTAACCAATAAGTCATAGAAGTCACAAGACTGCTATATACTGCTGATGAGAAAAGGTATTTAGCTGTTTATATTTACTAAAACTATTGCACTTCCATATTCTGTGTACTCTGAGAGACCAGATATATTGAATGCAGGGTCCTGGATTTAGTAACATTTTAGTGCATGAAAAAGCATTTAAAATTACAGTGGAACCTTGGATTACGAGCATAATTTGTTCCCGAAGAATGTAACAGAGGAAATAGGGAGTCCGCGCTAATGGGTGTAATTAGAAGCCTAGGTGGGAAGTATATTCCTAAATTGATAGACTGCTGCCCTCACATACGCTGACTCCACAGGGGGTGGAATGAGCGGAAAAAGTGAAAAAAGAAAAGTGTGTGAGTGTGGCGCTGTCCCAAAGTTGCAGAAGAAATGTCTGCATATATACAGTTTTATCAAAAGTGTCACGTGTGTATTCCTTTAAGTGAAATATGTATGGCAGTTATTACCACTCCTGTGGGTTAAAGTGACTGGTGATTTAAACATGACAAGCATAATGAGTGCAATAAATCGCATCCAAGGTGTCTAGTGCTATATTCCCTCAAAAGGAAAAAACAGTATTAACCACTGCTAAGAGCATGAAGCGGTCTGTGTCTAAACACTAGAAAACACAAAGTTGCAATAAATACATCACACGTGACATGCAAAAAATTCTAAAGTGTCTAGTGCTAAATAAATAAATATTAAAATGTTGTTCTACAAACGTTGCAAATAACAAAGTGACAAGTGCCCTATGAAGAGGTCACTCTGAAAAGTGCTAAACACACGTGCCATGCAAATGGTTCTATGATAGTAAACAGTTCATATGGGTAAGTCCCCGGTGCACTATAAGTGAAAAAAGGCGTCCTTTGTGGGATTCCTCAAAGCATACAACAGGTGTTAATCCAGTGCTGGTGTCTCGCGTTGTGATTGTGCAGAGACTCACCAGCTGTATATCCCCTGCAGGGGTAATGAGTAGTCACAGTATGTGCCACTGTGCAGCAGTGCTTGGCAAGACCAGGACCAGGATGATATCATAAGGACATAAGAAGAAAGGATTCCATAGTGTGAAACCGTTTAAAACCACTATTTATTAGGTCAGATAAAAAGGGTACTCACATTGTAATGGAAAAAATAAGCGGTGTACAATGCTTACAAAGATGTTCCTAAGCGTCAGCTTTGCAGGGAGATGTCAGCAAGGCGTTCAGTCAAAGGCCACGCCCTACGTACGTTTCGTCACTCGGACTTCTACGGGAGCGTGGTCCCTGCATCGTCTCCCCTATCTTTATATGCTGTGCGGTCCTTAGTGCACCTGTGTTCCAGCGGCCATATTTGGTATGTGTTTGTGTTCCAGCGGCCATGTTTTTGTGTGTCGGCGGCCATTTTCCCTGGGACAATGCAGACCGAAGCCCGCAGCCCCATACCAGCGGCCATGTTTTTGTGTGTCGGCGGCCATTTTCCCTGGGACAATGCAGACCGAAGCCCCAATGAAGTGATTAAATCCCCGTGGAACAGCCTGATACAGCGCTGGTTTCCTGGTGACACCTTACTAATATATGGGTCCATTGCATGTGTGTCACAGTAGTAACTATTACGTTATTTATGCACAATTCTCCCGCACAGAATATAGGTGTGTAGTAAATGGTTTGCCCTTACTTAGGAAACCTAGACAATAGTAATATAGACAACAGTAATATACTAAACCATATTAAAAATATTAAAATTGTGGTTCTACAAAATTAATGACATGACATATATCCTAGCAATACGATATACAAACAGGCAAATAGTTATATTTAAAATGCTAAAAAAAGCTAACAGCTACAGACAAAGAATGTCACCATACAGAAGAGAAAGAGATCCCCAAGGATGGAGACCTTTCAGGATCCCAGACAGGAATTCCAACAAGCATCCAAGATCATGGTGGAACCCAAGGGTGACAAGAAATGTAGATACAAGAATAAGAAACAGAACTCAAGAGGGCACACAATGGGAAGAGAGAACGAATCAGGGGTACAGAATACCGAGAGGAGGAAGAGAAAACGGACAAGAGGAAAGAGAGGAGGGGCAAAGAAAAAGAAGAAGAGAGTACTAGGCGGAGGCATTTTTAATCTTAGTGAAGCTACTTTCAACGAAAACGAAATGAGAGTACTCGATTTGGGATTAAAATATGCACCAGAGAAAAGTCTGGATCCCTTCGAAGTATTCATAGATTTGCAAAAATTCGTTAGGAAGTTGAACATTAGAAAATTTTTTGCAATAAAAGGAGAACAAGAACCACAAAAAGAAAATGAAAATTCAATATACAAACATTCGAAACTGAAAAACAATTCCACATTTAATCCCAATACCCAGCAAAATGAGAGCCTGATAACCTTCAAAAAAATGGTGGAACAAGACATCAGGAAGATGAACCCAAGAAAAACTAAATCGAGAGTTTGGAAAACTATCAAAGGAATAGAAAAGAAAAAGAATATCGTTATACGGCCAGCAGACAAAGGGGGAGGCCTAGTTATATTAAATAAACAGGATTACGAGCTAGAGATGGGAAAACTACTCAACATCCCAAACACATATAAAAAACTGAAGGGTAACCCAAAGGTGGAATATCACAAGAAATTAAAAGCCTATATACATAAAGGGGAGAAAAAAGGAATTCTAAACAAAAAAGAAGCCAGATACCTGATCCCAGAGACAGCAAAAACTCCCGTGATCTACTATGTCCCAAAAATCCACAAGAGCCAAACCAACCCGCCAGGAAGACCTATAATAAGTGGCATCAATGGCCTGTTTTCAAGACTAGGGGCCTATCTGGACGGATATTTACAGCCATTGGTCACTAGGGGCAAATCATACCTAAGAGACAGCAAACAGTTGATTACTGAGCTTAAAAATCTAAACGTCAAAGAAGAAGATATACTCGTAACAATCGATATCAACTCATTATACACCAATATTGTACAAACAGATGGCATTAATGGAGCAGAATGGGCCCTATACCAACAGACAGACCTCAAAGAAGAACAAATCAAATTCCTCCTAGAAGGACTTAAATTAGCAATGAGCCACAACTATTTTTGGCACAAGGGAGACTACTACACTCAAGTGAAAGGGGTAGCCATGGGGGCTAAATACGCCCCGAGCATTGCTAATCTATTACTCAATAAGTGGGAAGAAGAACAAATTTACAGTACCAACAGAAGTCATCTGAAATTTTATCGACGATATATAGATGACATTGTAATTATCTGGGGTGGTACTGAGGAAGAGTTACAAATGTTTTTTGACGAATTAAACCATAACATTTATGGTTTATCCTTTTCTGGGAACTGGAGAAGGCGTAACATTAACTACCTCGACCTCCAGATATTTAAAGAAGATGGACACCTTAGCACAAAGACGCACTTTAAAGATACAGACAGAAATGGCTACATCCCCACTAGTAGTTGCCATCACCCAAAGTGGATTGCAAACATCCCTAAGGGACAGTTCATGCGGATACGCAGAAATTGTAGTAACATAACTGACTTTGAGGAACAAACAAATAATTTGATCAAGCGATTTGTGGATAAAGGATACAAAAAGAGGGATTTGCTGACATTAAAAGAACAAATAAAGAATATGGATAGACATAAGTTAATGGAAGCAACACAGAACACCCACAAGCGGGATAAAAACAAGTCCTTGGGTCTTGCTTTTCTGACTGGATATAACACACAATACAGATCAATAGAATCAATTGTCAAAAAACACTGGCCCATTTTACAGTCAGACCAAGTTTTAAAAACAGTGTTACCAAAAAAACCCATCTTCATTTATAGGAAGGCTGCAACCCTTAGAAATAAACTAGTGCACAATGCACTTGACCCCCCGAAACAAATTAAAATAGGCAACAATTTAAAAGGCTTTTATAAATGTGGAAAATGTCTACCGTGTAGAGAAACCAAAAAAACAAACAAAAAAATTATGAAGTTCAAGTCCACAAGCAACGGCAAAGAGTACACAATCAGGGACCTAATAACGTGTAACAATACACACGTTACTTATGTGCTAGAATGCCCGTGCCGTAAACAGTATGTGGGACGCACTACCAGAAAACTGCACATTAGAATTAGAGAACACGTCACAAACATAAAGAACGGTTTTAAAAAACATAGCGTATCCAGACATTTTAGAGATCATCACAATAGGGACCCCAGTGGTATGCTTTTTTACGGAATTGACAAAATTAAAGGACACTGGAGGGGTGACAACAAGAAAACAAAGGTGTCACAAAATGAGACCAGATGGATCTTCCAGCTAGACACACTTCAACCGTCTGGAATGAACATAGATGTGGATCTCAATTGTTTTCTTACCAATTACTGAACGCCTTTTATAAGAAACCCCCCTTTTCTGATAATAAACGCTCCTTATCTCTTTTTTAATGATAATGCTCCTCTCTTTGATGATAATGCTCCCCTTATTGGCTAACAAGTTATTCAAAATACTTTTAGTATTCTAACATACACCTACTACCTGTCTGATTATAACTGGTACATGATTTTCTTGTCTCGCTTTTTCACATAATTTTAAACATATTTTTATCTATTTATATATATATCTTCTTAATAAAATTTTTTTTTTTTTTTTTTTAATTTTTAGCTTTTTTTAGCATTTTAAATATAACTATTTGCCTGTTTGTATATCGTATTGCTAGGATATATGTCATGTCATTAATTTTGTAGAACCACAATTTTAATATTTTTAATATGGTTTAGTATATTACTGTTGTCTATATTACTATTGTCTAGGTTTCCTAAGTAAGGGCAAACCATTTACTACACACCTATATTCTGTGCGGGAGAATTGTGCATAAATAACGTAATAGTTACTACTGTGACACACATGCAATGGACCCATATATTAGTAAGGTGTCACCAGGAAACCAGCGCTGTATCAGGCTGTTCCACGGGGATTTAATCACTTCATTGGGGCTTCGGTCTGCATTGTCCCAGGGAAAATGGCCGCCGACACACAAAAACATGGCCGCTGGTATGGGGCTGCGGGCTTCGGTCTGCATTGTCCCAGGGAAAATGGCCGCCGACACACAAAAACATGGCCGCTGGAACACAAACACATACCAAATATGGCCGCTGGAACACAGGTGCACTAAGGACCGCACAGCATATAAAGATAGGGGAGACGATGCAGGGACCACGCTCCCGTAGAAGTCCGAGTGACGAAACGTACGTAGGGCGTGGCCTTTGACTGAACGCCTTGCTGACATCTCCCTGCAAAGCTGACGCTTAGGAACATCTTTGTAAGCATTGTACACCGCTCATTTTTTCCATTACAATGTGAGTACCCTTTTTATCTGACCTAATAAATAGTGGTTTTAAACGGTTTCACACTATGGAATCCTTTCTTCTTATGTCCTTATGATATCGTCCTGGTCTTGCCAAGCACTGCTGCACAGTGGCACATACTGTGACTACTCGTTACCCCTGCAGGGGATATACAGCTGGTGAGTCTCTGCACAATCACAACGCGAGACACCAGCACTGGATTAACACCTGTTGTATGCTTTGAGGAATCCCACAAAGGAAGCCTTTTTTCACTTATAGTGCACCGGGGACTTACCCATATGAACTGTTTACTATCATAGAACCATTTGCATGGCACGTGTGTTTAGCACTTTTCAGAGTGACCTCTTCATAGGGCACTTGTCACTTTGTTATTTGCAACGTTTGTAGAACAACATTTTAATATTTATTTATTTAGCACTAGACACTTTAGAATTTTTTGCATGTCACGTGTGATGTATTTATTGCAACTTTGTGTTTTCTAGTGTTTAGACACAGACCGCTTCATGCTCTTAGCAGTGGTTAATACTGTTTTTTCCTTTTGAGGGAATATAGCACTAGACACCTTGGATGCGATTTATTGCACTCATTATGCTTCTCATGTTTAAATCACCAGTCACTTTAACCCACAGGAGTGGTAATAACTGCCATACATATTTCACTTAAAGGAATACACACGTGACACTTTTGATAAAACTGTATATATGCAGACATTTCTTCTGCAACTTTGGGACAGCGCCACACTCACACACTTTTCTTTTTTCACTGTTCCGAAGAATGCTTGTAATTCAAAGCACTCTTATATCAAAGCGAGTTTCCTTATAGAAGTCAATCGAAACTCAGATAATTCGTTCCACAGTGACTTCTGTAATATGCAGTACCGCATGTGGCCAGAGGTGGGGGGGGCGCCGGAGACACTAGGAAACGGCTTGGAGCCGCTCTGATGCACTCGGACAGGCTCACAAACACTGGGGAACAGAGTGTTTCTGAGTGGCTCCGAATGTCACCGGCGCCCCCACACCTCTGGCCAAATGCAGTACTGCACACCGCAGAGACTTGAATCCTGATCGTCTTACATGGCTAGTTCATGGCTAGCTACCTTTTTGTACTGTACGCTGTTTTTTTTTTTTTTTTAAAAAGTACATGTATAATTTTTGGGTTTTATCCCAACAAAAAAAAAAATCTGTTTTTAAGAGTTCCTTCACCTTTGCCCAGCATAACATGAACCTGCAAATTTAGAGAACACAGAAAAAAACATGTAAGCACCAGTTGAAACTCTTGCAGTAATGTGCATCAGGAGCACACATCACTGCACGCATATTAAGTGCAAAAGGACAAGGCATGATGTTTACAATACTCTGCTTGTTAGTATAGTATATTTGCTTTCTATCACTCTATTAGAGTTATAGTACTAGATGAATGGGCTAATCCAGTTGTGTTGGAGTAGAAATAGAAGGGCACCAGAATAAAACCTTGCACAGCACAGACCAATGTTAAGAATGACCTAATTCACTACATATTTAAGAATATGTTACCCCAACATTTCATATTCCTGGTATGTTCCTGCTGTACCAGGTACTTGTATTGAAACGTATATCTTTCTCTTTGTATTGCTTCTTTTGTGTCAAATCCCCGGTGATCCTGACAGTCCCACTGCTTTCTTATTAAAAACTAACAGTGCTAGGTATGAGAGCACAGCATTGTCAGTTTTCTGGCTGTGTTGGGATCTCAGCCTGCTCTCCTCCAATGATCAGACTTCTGACACTTCCAACCCCCCGCACAGTCCTCCCCTAGCTTTCTGAGCTCCTTTTGCAGCTGAGAACAGAGGTTATGTGATCAATTATTAAAAAAAAAAAAAAAAAAAAAAGTGAAAACATGTATTTGTAATGTTTTTATACGTATACACAAATGTTTTGCCTTTCATTTCTATTTTAAACTGAATGGATTGTTTTACAAGGTGAGGGTTTATATATGCTTTAAAGTTTTTGTTTGCAGTTATTTTTTTATGAATAAATGACTCTTAATTTGAATGTAAGGTTAAAGCTATGAGTTCCATCAGAAAACCCAAGCGTATTGTTATCCGAGGAAATGATGAGCGGGACTACCCATTTCTGGTGAAAGGCGGTGAGGATCTGCGCCAGGACCAACGCATTGAGCAGCTTTTTGATGTCATGAATATTATCCTTTCCCAGGATGCAGCTTGTAGCCAGAGATATATGCAGATAAAGACATACCAAGTGGTACCCATGACGCCACGGTATTAATACCTCTATCTTCTTAGTTTGTGATTTGTATGTATTTAATTTCATGTATTATAAAATGATTTTGTACATTAGAACAAAATCACTAATTTGTCTTTCTTTCCCGCTTCTTTAGAATTGGAATTATTGAGTGGCTGGAGAACACATGTACTTTAAAAGATTTCATTTTAGGAGCAATGACTGAAAATGAAAAGGAAAACTTCAATGGGTATTACTTTCTATTATTTGTGCGCGCACGTTGTAAACCACCCTTATTTATAACAATGATACTACTATTAAAGCCTTTGTGAACATGGCAACCAAATTCATTGACAAGTGCATATAATTAACTTTACGTATCAAAAATTATAGTCCATCCATGTTTATGCGATTTCATGGTGCCACATCCTTTAAACTAATACGCAAAAATGAAAAAAAAAAACAATGGATAGCATTTTTAGGACACCAGTTGAGAAAAAATCACTAATGATTTATATTTTTTTTAACCACTTGCCTACTGGACACTTTCACACCCTTCCTACCCAGGCCTTTTTTCACACGATTTGCTAAATAAATGGAAAAAAAGATTTTTTTTTCTTCATTTGTTATACAATTTTGCAAATTGTTCCTCATAAATTTAGGCCAAAATGTATTCTACTACATTTCTTTGGTGAAAATAACCAAAATCTGTGTATATTATTTAATCTTTAGGAAAGTTATAAAGTCCACAAACTAGTATATATCTGAAAATTGATCAGTCCTGATGTACTGACGGCCTATCTCATTTCTTGAGACCTGAAAATGCCAGGACAGTACAGATATTCCCCAAATGATACTTTTTTTTTGGAAACTAGACAGTCCAAGGAATTTAGTAAGAGGCTTGGCGAGTTTTTTGAAGTTGTAGTTTTTTGTCACAATTCTTTTTATATATATTTATACTGTAACCAGTGTAATACAGCATCATCGTATTTTAATAATTAAAAAAATAAGTATGTTTTATGTTACCAGAGTAACCATGTACTATTTTGGGGAGATGATCAGGATTTTTTTTTTTTGCATGCTATGATTGCTTATATCGTGAATATCACTGTTATAAACAACCATTCTTACTGAATGAAATTGATTCATTCAGTGTTTACTGTTGTGATTAGCTGTGATTGGCCAGAGCTAATTAGATGGTACAGATGGGCTGTGATTGGCCCTGTCTGTACCATGTGAGCACTGTGACCAATCACAGCCATCCATTGCGTACAATTGTCATGTGATCTGCTGCTATTGGTCACAGGGATCACTTGGTACTGGCAGCGGCCCGGTACACTGATCTGTCATCCGCTGTGTCCAGTGAACACAGTGGATGACAGATCGTGGCCCGTTTTGGGGATAATGTCATATGACGTCCACCAGGATCTAGAGCTGTCCCTCCTGGCCATCATTTGACTATAGGCTGGCTGGCATTTGGTGAAAAATTATTTCAATTTTATTTGTACAAAGATTCTTAAAAACAGACCAATGGCCACAGTAGTTATTAAGTATAACCCATCATGACAACACATATGTCTATCAATCAGAGTCATCAAATCTGCATAGAGGCAAAGAAAGCCTATACTAATGAGCCCCAACGTGTTTCAACTTTCAGATAATATGGGGGGGGGTCGATGAAATGATGAGTTATGAAATAATAATACAGAGAATATAACAATAGACCAAGAAATAATATTTGAAACAAATTGCACTAAAATGTTGTACAATAGTCAAAAAGTCTAATGACAACTGGGATAGATGTGTTCGTCTGACATCAGCTCCACGATCTAATCTAGAATGGAGCACAAAGGATGCCACTTTTGCTGCAACCAGCTTGATCAAAAAATAAGCAAAATAATATGGGGGTTATTTACTAAAGGAAAATCCACTTGGCACTGCAAGTGCACTTGGAAGTAAAGTCGCTGTAGATCCGAGGGGGACATACGAGGAAAATAAAAAAACAACATTTTAGCTTGCACATGATTGGATGATAAAATCGGCAGAGCTTCCACTCATTTCAGATCTATCCCTTAGATTTAGAGCGACTGCACTTCCAAGTGCACTTTCAGTGCACTTTTAAGTGCACTGAAAGTGGAAAGTGGATTTGCCTTTCATAAATAACTCCCTATATATTAATGCAATCTCCAAAATATTAAAGCAGTTGTATACCTGCAGAAAAGACAATGTAAAAACAAAAAAACTGTAAGGCAAAGCCATAATGAGCTAGTGTGCACTGCACACTAGCTCATTATGAAATACTTACCTTAGAACGAGGCGTCAGTATCTAATCCCGGACCACATTGAGGGAGCTGACATTTTGCCCTCGGCATGTCTCCCGGGTTCGTGGCTCCGGTGCTGTGAGTGGCCGGAGCCGCGATGACGTCACTCCCGCGCATGCGCGCAGGAGTTCTCCTCCTGGCAGGGTCCGGCACCGTCTGCTGGACCTTCAGCTGGGCATTCACAGCGCATGTGCCGCTGACGTCAGCGGCTGCATGCAAAGTGAATTTGTGCTAAACTGTACAGGTTTAGGAGATATTGATTTTACCTTCAGGTAAGCCTTATTACATGTAGGTAAAAATAAAAAAAATCGGTATACAACCACTTTAACTACAGACTAAATTATTTATTTATTATTTATTTCAGGTACTTATATAGCGCTGTCAATTTACGCAGCGCTTTACATATACATTCTACATTCACATCAGTCCCTACCCTCAAGGAGCTTACAATCTAAGGTCCCTAACTCACATTCATACATACTAGGGACAATTTAGACAGGATCCAATTAACCTACCAGCATGTCTTTGGAGTGTGGGAGGAAACCGGAGTACCCGGAGGAAACCCACGCAGGCACAGGAAGAACATGCAAACTCCAAGCAGGTAGTGTTGTGGTTGGGATTCGAACCAGCAACCCTTCTTGCTGCTAGGTGAAAGTGCTACCCACTACACCACTGTGCCGCCCAATATAATATAATATAAAATAATATACACTGATTTTGTTTATTTTCACCAAAGAAATGTAGCAAAATACATTTTGGCCTAAATTTATGAGGAACAATTATTTATTAAATTTTATAATAAATGAAAAAAAAAAAACACTTATTTTTTCAGAATTTTCTGTCTTTTTTCATTTATTTAGCAAAACAATAAAAAGCCCAGTGATGATTAACCACTTCCCACCCTGCACTTCCCACCCACTGCACATAAACGGCCGGGTGGGAGTTCCCTCCTTCTGACTGGACGTTCCCGAACGTCCTTCAGAAGGAGCGGGATCGCGCGGGCACGTCACTCGGACACGCCGCATCTCGGAGCGGCAGGAGGGCAATGTGATTTGCCCTCCTGATCCACACGATGGCTGTGTGTAATCACAGCCATCGTATGGTAAACAAGGGGGAGGGGTGGCAGTTGACATGAGATCGCGCCGCCACGTGCCCGCGCACCGGCGCGATCCTGATCTGCCTGTGCCCCCCCAGAGACAGCACAACACAGGAGGGCCTTGTGATTGGCCCTCCTGATCACATGACGACTGTGTCCAATCACAGTCGTCATTTAATGTAAATAGAGAGCGTTGTAACTGCTCTCATCTCTTCCTCTCCTCACACAGAGCCTGTCAGTGAGGAGAGGAAGAGAGATTTGTGCTGCAGCCGGGAGATCAGTGAGTTTTATAGCTGTTTGTCTGCTGTTTACCCACTGATCACCCAGCTAGTGTCCGCAAAACACAGTGTCCCCAAAACAGTGAAAACACCTGTCAGTGAACATCTGCCCGTCAACAACTGGCACATCTGTCCGCCAACAGCAGGCACATCTGCCCACCAGTCATCAGGCACATCTGCCCGCCAGTCATCAGGCACATCTGCCCGCCAGTCATCAGGCACATCTGACCGCCAGTCATCAGGCACATCTGCCCGCCAGTCATCAGGCACATCTGCCCGCCAGTCATCAGGCACATCTGCCCGCCAGTCATCAGGCACATCTGCCCGCCAACATCAGGCACATCTAGCCACCCACCATCTGGCACAGCCGCCCACCATCTGGCACATCTGCCGCCCGCCATCTGCCGCCTGCCATCTGACACATCTGCCCGCCAACATGACAAAAAGGTCTTGCAGCGCAGAGGAGGCTCTCCAAATACTCCAGAGTATGTCGGACGAGAGTAGCGGGGAATTCTCTCCGTCAGACTCGGATAGCGACTATGAGCCAGTGGAAAGCAGTGGCTCCGAGTTGGAAACAGAGGAAGATAGAATCCTAACAAGGAGAATCAGGAGAAATGAGCAGGAGGAGACATTCACCAGCAGCGCAGCACTCCAGGGCATCCACCAGCAGTGCAGCACTCCAGGATGATATGTAGGCATCCACCAGCAGCCCAGCACTCCAGGATGATATGCAGGCATCCACCAGTAGTGAAGCACTCCAGGGCATCCACCAGCAGGCATCCACCAGCAGCGCAGCACTCCGGGATAGGCAGGCATCCACCAGCATTTCTACAACCTTCCTAGAAGATAGGCCAGATGCTAGCAACGGATCCCATCAACGAGGCAGTGCCCATACTAGCCTCCCAGATGTTCTACTGTATCCAACATGGCTGCCAGATACATCAGTAGAACCTGTAATACCCCTTTTTACCGCCCAGCCAGGCCCTCAGATGCAGACGGAAAATGTAACCCCACTTTATTATTTTAATTTATTTTTTACCAATGATCTCCTAACCTACATTGTGGAGCAATGTAATCTATACGCCAGCCAACATATAGCCAACAATCCAAGTTCCTCATATGCCCGTCCTTTTGTTTGGAAACCCCTCACCGTGGAAGAATTAAAAATTTTCCTTGGCCTAACCCTCAACATGGGGCTGACAAAAAAAATGAACTCCATTCCTACTGGTCTACCCAACCTATCCACCACATGCCGGTCTATTCGTCATTGATGCCCAGAACCCGTTATGAGATGATCATGAGATTTATACACTTCAATAACAATGCCCAATGCCTCCCTCGAAATCATCCCAGTTACGATAAATTATTCAAAATTCGGCCCCTAATCAATTTTTTTTGCGCCAGATTCAAGGAGATGTTTACCCCTGATAGAAATATATGTGTGGATGAATCCCTGGTGCACTTCACTGGAAGACTGGGAATAAAACAATACCTCCCCAGTAAAAGAGCCAGATGTGGGGTAAAATTTTATAAGGCGTGTGACAGGGCCACGGGTTACACATATGATTTTATAATTTATGAGGGAAAAGACAGACAGCTAAACCCCCCTGGATGCCCTACCTACATGGGAACAAGTGGCAAAATTGTCTGGCAGCTGATCCAACCATTACTTGGGAAAGGTTACCACCTATATTTAGACAATTTCTACACTAGTCTCCCACTTTTCCGCTATTTGTACCTAAAGAACACTGTGGCCTGTGGGACAGCACGGACCGACCGCAAAGGCTTCCCACAAAGATTGGTCGCCAAGAAATTGAAGCAGGGTGAAATGGCCAGTATGTGGACTGAAGAAGTACTAGCGGTGAAGTGGAGAGATAAAAAAAGAGATTTCTACATCCTTTCAACAATACATGACGACACCTTGGTGGAACTTCAGAGAAGAGGAGGCCCCATACAGAAGCCAAAATGTGTGCATGAGTACAACCTATACATGGGGGGGTGGATATGAACGACCAGATGATGCAGCCCTACTTGGCCACCAGGAGATGACTATTTTGGTACAAGAAAGTCGCCGATTATTTGATGCAACTTGCCCTATTTAATTCATATATCATTTTTTCTAAGTGCACCCAAAGTTCCCTACCCTATCTAAAATTCCAAGAAGACGTTGTCACAGCCCTTCTCTATCCCCAAGGCCAAGCCCCTCAACTAATTCGCTCCGATTCGTTAGCCAGACTCCATGAAAGACACTTTCCCGAAATCCTCCTTCTTACCCAAACAGGTCGCAAACCCCCAAAAAAATGTTGTGTATGTGCAAGTAGAGGAATTCGCCGTGACACCCGATACTACTGTCCCCAATGTCCCTCCCAGCCAGGCCTCTGTATTGGAACGTGCTATCGGAGCTATCATACTTAACGACACTATTAGTACAGTGAAGATGATTTTTTTCCACTATCTGCCATTTCTGTGAATGACCCGGACTGTTAACGACTATGCCTCTGCCAAACATCTTTCTGCCTTCAACGTGAATTGACCCGGACTGTTAAATGACCATGCTTTTTGCCTGCCTCCTGAACTGATCATTTGCCCTGCCACTGTACAGCACAGGGGTCTCACATATGTGAGGGGCTCCAGAAAAGGTTTTCCGAGTGGAGAAAACCTTTTTCTCCGGGTTTTTAGTTTTCTCGGATTAGGGTCTGGAGACTCGGAGGCTTCGTAGAGATTTGGGTGGGAAGAAGCCTCTACCCCTGTCCTCAGGTCTTACCTGACCAAGGCCCAATGTACAAAGTGCTGCCTGCTGCCGCCTGAACTGGTCATGCCTCTGCCTGCCACCTGAACTGGCCATGCCTTTGCCTGCCACATGACTTTGCCTGCCACATGGCCTTGCCATGCCTTTGCCTGCCACCTGGACTGGCCATGCCTATGCCTGTTACCTGAACTGCCTGCTAAATCTTGGACTGTGCTGAACCATGTTCATACTTTTCCATATCTGTCTGCTGCCTGGACAATTCCTGGACATTTTCTTTGGCTGTCTGGACAAATGCTTTGGCTGCTCTGGAACGGTATTCCTGCCTGCTAAAACCACAGGTGAGCTTTTTTTTTTACCTTTTGCTCAGCAGAATGTATTTTGGGGTGTAATTCTTGGTGTGTACATGCTATGTGTTAGAAGCCTGGAGGTGCCACTTGCATGTTGGGCCTCTGTATGTGGCCAGGTAGTGGAAAAGTCTCACACATGTGGTATCGCCATACTCAGGACGAGTAGCAGAATGTATTTTGGGGTGTCATTTTGGCTATGTACATGCTATGTGTAAGAAAGATCTTCTAAATTGACAACTTTGTGAGAAAATAATAGGTTTTCATTTTCTTTCCACATTTTTCAAAAACTTGTGGAAAGAAATGACATGTTCAAAAGACTCATTATGCCTCATAGAATATACATTGGGTTGTTTTCATTCCAAAATGGGGTCATTTTGTGGGTAATTCCATTGTCCTGGTGCTCCAGGGCCTTCAAAAATGTGATAGGTACTCAGGAAAGGAAATGTGTAATTTATGCCTTTAGAACGCCTGATGGTGCTATATGGATGTTGGGCCTCTGTATGTGGCCAGGCTGTGGAAAAGTCTCACACATGGGGTATCGCCATATTCAGGACGAATAGCAGAATGTATTTTGGGGTGTCATTTTGGCTATGTACATGCTGTGTGTTAGAAAGATCTTCTAAATTGACAACTTTGTGAGAAAAAAATAGGTTTTCATTTTCTTTCCACATTTTCCAAAAACTTGTGGAAAGAAATGACATGTTCAAAAGACTCAGTATGCCTCATAGAATATACATTGGGTTGTTTTCTTTCCAAAATGGGGTCATTTTGTGGGTAATTCCATTGTCCTGGTGCTCCAGGGCCTTCAAAAATGTGATAGGTACTCAGGAAATGAAATGTGTAATTTATGCCTTTAGAACGCCTGATGGTGCTATATGGATGTTGGGCCTCTGTATGTGGCCAGGCTGTGGAAAAGTCTCACACATGGGGTATCGCCATACTCAGGACGAATAGCAGAATGTATTTTGAGGTGTAATTGCAATTATGCCTGCACCGTGTGTGAGAAATATCTTGTAAATATGACAATTTAGTGAAGAAAAAAAAAATCTATATTTCTTAATTTTCCAAAGCATTGTGGGGAAAAAATTTCAACTTCAAAAAATTCACTATGCCCCTTACTAAATACCTCAGACTGTCTTCTTTCCAAAAAGGGGTCTTTTGGGGGGTTATTGTACTGTCCTGACATTTTAGGGCCTCAAGATATGAGAAATGGCTTGTAGACTTTATAACTTTCACACAAACCAATGATCATACAATTATCAGGATTTTTTTTACCAAAGACATGTGGTTGAATATATTTTTGCCTAAATTTTCGACAAAATTTAATTTTTTTGGTTTGTTTTAAAAGAGAAAGTAGAAAATTTTGGGTTTTTTTTCAAAATATTCGCTCTTTTTTCGCTTATATCACAAAAAATAAAAAATGAAGTGGTGAATAAATACCACCAAAAGAAAGCTCTATTTGTGTGAACAAAATGATAAAAATTTCATTTGGGTACAGTGTAGCATGACTGAGTAATTGTCATTCAAAGTGAGAGAGCACTGAAAGCTGAAAATTGGTCTGGGAAGGAAGGGGGTGAAAGTGCCCAGTATTGAGCTGGTTAAATACCACCAAAAGAAAGCACTATTTGTGTGAAAAAAAATAAAATGTTCATATGGGTACGGTGTTGCATGACTGTACAATTGTTGTTTAAAATGTGACGGTGCTAAGAGCTGAAAATTGGCCTGAGCAGGAAGGGGGTGAAAGTGCCCTGTATTGAAGTGGTTAAAAAAATATAAATCATTAGTGATTATTTCTTGACTGGTGCCCTAAAAATGCTATCCATTGTTTTCTCTTTTTGTGCTTTACATATTAAAATTGAAGATTTTGTATGCTTAACAATGCAAAACTGTGATTGTGGAATAAAGAGATTCTGGATTCATTTTGTAGACAAACATCGTTTAGAAAGAAAATTTTGGCTATGGTTCTTATAAATGCCTTTAAAAACACCTTTTGCATGGAGTT
This sequence comes from Aquarana catesbeiana, assembly GCF_042186555.1. NCBI lineage: Eukaryota > Metazoa > Chordata > Amphibia > Anura > Ranidae > Aquarana > Aquarana catesbeiana. Next base: position 499,204,019 of record NC_133328.1, on the reverse strand, counting down.
GTACTTTGAGTGGAATATCTGCTTAAACTTTAATATTCCAGGGGTTTAACACATGGTATTAATTACCTGCAGAAAATATAGCCCAGACCTCCATTATAGAGTCTGGCTGGACAAAAAGGACAAGGATGGGAACATTCTGCAACATCTTTATACATACAAGTAAGTGAATAGATAATTACTATTTTAATATTTTTACATGTGAGCACATAAATAGTGTAAGGTTTTTTGAAACAAAAAGAAAACAGAATCATTGAATACCTCCAGAAATCATGTGACTATTCAGATATATTTACATCACTATTAAGATATTAATGGCATTAATATCTTAATATTATCATGGGAAAAGAAGTTGACTCGCGCTAAAACAAAAAAAACTAACACATGTATGGTTGCAAAGGTGCAAAGGTAAAAATTATGTGAACATATAATATAATGTGACAACACCAAATTAGGTTGATGAATGAAAACAACCTCCCCTTAAGTAAAAGATAAACAAAAATGGATTATAAAAATTATATATAAAAAAGTCCACGTACAAAAATTATATATAACAGTCCATATACAAGAAGCCCCAAAAAAGTGCAGTAACGTGCAAAAAAAATTTAATTGAATGAAATCCCAGATGTGTGGGTCCACCACCATAGATGAAGTGCCTGGCCGCTTACCGGAACCCCATGACCCCCCCGTTACAGAGGGTCTAACTGGGCATTGTAGTCTTGTTGCTTCGGGCAACCCAGGAATCAGGATGGAACCGAAATGAAACCTCAGAAGCTGTGGTGCGAATGGATCCACAGGGAAAGATAAAGCCCAGCCCTCAATGGAATGTTAACATCATGTGGGGAAAACAGAAGAAGGCTCCCATAGTGTAAAATCCAATGGTATTTATTTGAAAAAATGTAATAAACACACACATATAGAAAAACAATTCGTCCTCTGATGAAAAGACAGTCTGTGACACCAGCCGGATGATCACAGGCCGCCCGTCCTGCTGGAGTGACAACGACAGAGGGAGGTGACGCGATGACACCGCTCAGCCCTCTGTCGTTGTCACTCCACCAGGACGGGCGGCCTGTGATCATCCGGCTGGTGTCACAGACTGTCTTTTCATCAGAGGACGAATTGTTTTTCTATATGTGAGTGTTTATTACATTTTTTCAAATAAATACCATTGGATTTTACACTATGGGAGCCTTCTTCTGTTTTCCCCACATGATGTTAACATTCCATTGAGGGCTGGGCTTTATCTTTCCCTGTGGATCCATTCGCACCACAGCTTCTGAGGTTTCATTTCGGTTCCATCCTGATTCCTGGGTTGCCCGAAGCAACAAGACTACAATGCCCAGTTAGACCCTCTGTAACGGGGGGTCATGGGGTTCCGGTAAGCGGCCAGGCACTTCATCTATGGTGGTGGACCCACACATCTGGGATTTCATTCAATTAAATTTTTTTTTGCACGTTACTGCACTTTTTTGGGGCTTCTTGTATATGGACTTTTATATATAATTTTTGTACGTGGACTTTTTTATATATAATTTTTATAATCCATTTTTGTTTATCTTTTACTTAAGGGGAGGTTGTTTTCATTCATCAACCTAATTTGGTGTTGTCACATTATATTATATGTTCACATAATTTTTACCTTTGCACCTTTGCAACCATACATGTGTTAGTTTTTTTTGTTTTAGCACGAGTCAACTTCTTTTCCCATTCAAATTTGTGTGTTTGTGTCACATATAGGACTCTGCAGCATAGAAGGTCAATATCATTTACTAATTTTTGTTGCGCGGTTTTTCTTCTTTTTTCTCTAATATTATCATGTTGTATTGTTGTACATCTTTTTTTTTTTTTTTTTTTTTTCATTTATCTGGCAATAATTACTTTATACTGGATTTGTGAAGTGATAGGTCCTAATTTTTGCTTGATTTATAGAAATCCTGATCGTTCCTTCACAGAGAAGTCTTTCAGAGAAAGAGAGAGTCTTGTTCCTGGAGACCTTTTAAGGTGAGTAGACTGTGCTTCAGCTATACTTTGGGGTGGGTTATAAATGTGTGTTATTGTTCTCCCATACTGTGTTGAACTCTCACACATATTTGTTATAAAGCTTATATACTGATGGCTTATGCTAACTGAGGATGTGGCTTGCATAACCGTAATAGCATTTCAAAAGTTTTATTTTACGAGCATATTTTACAAGCATATTACGTTGTAGAAGAGGATAGATATATATAGATATATGTTTTAGCAGGGATTCTATATAAATTGTCCTTATTCTCTGTATTCTAGACGGGCATTTGTAAAGATGAGCATGACTCCTGAAGCCTTTCTTACTCTGCGATCCCACTTTGCCCGCTCACATGCTTTGCTGTGCATCAGTCACTGGATACTTGGCATAGGAGATCGCCACCTGAACAATTTTATGGTCAATATGGAGACTGGGGGAATGATTGGCATTGACTTTGGTCATGCCTTTGGCACTGCTACTCAGGTAACAGAAAACCAAACAAATGTATATTCAAGACAGTGTTCAAAGTTCTGGTGATCACTATTCTTTTCAGGAGCATTATTGTGTTACCACTAGTTCATATTTCTTTGTTCTTTCCTTGGCTCCTTTGGGTGGTCTTTCAGGCATAGAAAGCGAATTCAAATAACTCAGCCAGTGCCAAAATATAGAAATATATATATCTATAGATGGAGTTTTAGCACTAACATCAATATAATAAATATTCATTTTAAAACTTGCATTTGCAGCTCTAATATTTGACAAAAAAATTAATTAGAAAACTGCAAAATAATACATATTTTAGCCTGACATTATAACATTTTATGAGTGCAAAACATCTAGTACATGTGCTGTGGGTGGTGTGCCCAAAAGAGACAACCAGGGGGCAAGGGACTAGTCCCCAGTATTGCCTGCTTGCTAAACTTTTCTCCTATTACTGACTTGTCATGCCTTGTCTGTGTGGGAAGGTAGCTTTCTTGGTGGAGGTGTAGGTACAGGTTCCCATGCTGCGAGGCCTCAAGAAAACAATGAGCAACACCAAATCTCAGGGTTGGTTAAGATCAACCTACCCCCCCTCCCCCCCCATTCCATATCACCATAAATAAAAAAAAAAGTACAATGCGCTGCTGGTCTCTGGAAGCTAGCCAGAGATCAATGGTGGATTCCTGTGCCGCTCTGGCAAAACGGAAATGCTGCCTTACAGCACAAAAAGAAACAAAATGGTAGAAAATAAATACATTTTCTTAGCATTTGTGGAAGAAGGAGGGGGAATGGATAAAGTAAGACTTTGTTTAGGCGAGTTAAGTTTAACTTTACCAAAGGATAGGTAGACCAGAATTGGCCAGCTCAAGTTAAAAAAACAAAACAAAAAAAAAACAGGTTTAAACCTGCAATTCAGAAATAATTTGTACAACTAGAGTACTTGGAGTACCTGCAGTGACCATTACATGGTCAGTATCTGTTACGAGGTGTTGTGTGTTAATTACTTACTGTGATCTTTTCTTAGTTTTTGCCTGTTCCTGAGTTGATGCCATTCCGCCTGACCCACCAGATTGTAAACCTGTTGTTGCCTATGAAGGAAACTGGATTATTTGATTCAGTTATGATACATGCCTTACGAGCCTATCGAACAAATCCTGATCTCCTCATTAGCACTATGGATGTTTTTGTAAAGGAACCATCTCTAGACTGGAAGGTAAAATCAGTTTTCTAGTTCTGTGTTTATTAGTTTGTGGGAAAAGTTGATACAAAATAGATATTTCAGTTTGTTTAAGGTGCTAGAAATTTATATAATGTCCAACAATCGCTTACAGGTTTTACAAAGGGAGAAATGTTGTTTAGTTAAATTTCTGTCATGGAGTATACATGTGAGCAGAGTGAGGACACCCCAAGATGGAGAAAGACCTCTCAAAACTCCTCAATGACAAATATTAGACCAAATAACTATGGCAGGAAGATATTGCTACTAAGTCCCAAACAATTATAAGAGGCCAATGGGCGATTTGGAACACCAAACTTTATTTATGTAATATCAGCTTTGGGTGAACCATTTTTTTAAGGTCATAATCAATAAACGCTGTGCTTCTGGATGATGTTTTCTATTATATGCTGCATCTGCTGAGCAACCCCTATTACCACCTGGGCAGTAGTATACAACAGATATAATAAACCTGCTGCTGCGCTATACTCTTACAAAAGTATAAACCGTGTCAGTTACACTTTAACCTTTATTTCCAGTGAAAATCATAAATGTTTTGTGCAAAACTTTATATAAATAAATAGATAAATGAATTTCTCTTTAAATAAATACATAAAACGCTTTGAATCTATATGTGCTGTACATCCATTAAACAATGACTATTATTATGTTCAGTGTTCAGATGATGGATCAAATATACAACTACTATTAAAGTGATTGTAAAGTCTCGGGTTTTTTTTTCTTTTAAAATAACATACATGTGTTACTTACCTGATCTGTTTAGTGGTTTTGCACAGGGAAGCAAGTGAAAAAACTTGTAAATGTGTTGATAGAAGATCCACCACCACTTTAAATTGGGGGCTTACCGGAAAGATTGGACTCAGATGGGTGTATACCCACTGAGCCAATCTAGCTTGTAACTGTGGGGATCCACGGTGGTATCTGTGTAACGTGAACGTTAATCCAGGTGACCCAGGTACTTGCGAGTAACTATGTATGGCAAAGGAAACACATCCACTCAGGCATCCAGAGTATATATGGAAAAAACGTGAGAGTACATAGCGGAATACTGTATAAAGGGTTTAAAACTCGTTTATTAAAAGTAAGAACACTCACATCTCAGAAGAAAAACAGTGCTTTGAAATATAGAGATCTGGCAGTGTTGGTGGTGTCAGTAATTCGTCCCGACGCGTTTCGTCCTAGGGGACATCATCTGGGGTGCTGTACCACCCCAACCACTGCCTTTTTATATAGTGAGGGACCCCCATGCTGAGCTGTGGCTCCAATCCGTTTTCTCACTCAATTAAGAGTGACTTCCGGGTATAGGCAAGATGGCGCCGACCGTGTGCGCCTCAAGCCTCGCTCTCAGGTAGATGGAGTGGAACGCATGGGTCAGGACCTCATGCGCTCCACGACTCATATCCGAGGCGCTGGTATAAATCGCCTCCTCCTATAATAAACATTGCGTAAATAGAGGAGACGGCGTCATGACGTGACGGCGCCGTCTCACATACCCAGTAATGAATGGGAAATGGAAGGAACGCACGAGGGGAGTGACCTACAACTAACAACAAGACACTTGCTTAAAATTAAACATTATGAAATACAATTGGTATTGTTGGAAAATATGTCAATAAAATGGAATATATGTGGAGACATACATTCAAAATTGAATATATAGAAAGGGCAGCACATAAAGCACGTCCCTTCTATTAACTAGTGAATGGCATATATACAGGTGTGCCACATATATATGCATAATTTCTATAATTCAACATGTATGATAACGCAAAAAATCTTAGAAAAATACAGGGGGAAGTTAAAAAAATATATAATTAAAAATAAATAAAAAATATTTTCCTACAAAATTGTTTTGTTAAAAATTTTTTTTTGCGGAACCACAGTTCAACATGAATGTCTAGCATAAAAAATATTATAGATCAAAAATGACTAAAGATGATATATGATCATTAATTTAAGATGATATTTAAATCCAATGAGAAATTGGAACAATAACAAATCAAAGGGACAATGAGTCAGGGACATATGTGAGAAGGCAGAAATATTCTATGATTGGTTAATAACATCTCGTATTGGCCGTTATGTTGATTCTTACTTACAACCACTAGTTAAAAAAAACACCATCATATCTAAGAGATACAACAAATACTATCAGACGGTTGGAGGGCATTCAGTTACAGGGAGATTATCTACTGGCCACGGCAGACGTGGCATCACTCTATACGTGTATTCCACATAATCTGGGTATTGAGGCAGTCACATACTTTCTGAATAAGGATTTATCACTTGCCGACACTCGGACAATATATTGTGGAATTACTAGAGTTTGCCACGACACACACAATTATTTTTGGTTTAATGACAATTTTTTTTTTGCAACATAAGGGCGTGGCAATGGGGGCTAAATTTGCCCCCAGTCTCGCAAATCTTTTTATGGTCAAGTGGGAGGAGGATGTCGTCTACTCAGAGCAGAGACCTAATCTGATTTTCTGGGCTAGATATATAGACGACAAACTCCTCCTATGGGATGGCCCTCCTGATTCCTTGGATGATTTCTTTTCATTTCCTAACAGTAATGATAGGGGAATCTCTCTAACCCTCGAATATAGTTCTACTAAAGTACACTTTTTGGACCTGGACATTAGTTCGCGACAATTCAAATTTCAAACTCCCTTTAAAACAACTGATCGTAACAGCTTCATACCTATGGACAGTTGCCATCATAAGTCCTGGTTGAGATCAGTCCCTCACAGCCAATTCTTAAGGCTGCAAAGGAATTGCAGCAACATTGATGTGTTTCAAGTACAAGCATCATCTTTGAAACCAAGGTTCTTAGATAAAGGTTGTGATTTAGTCAGACTTGAATCTGAGATACAACATGCTATGGAAATAGATAGGAGTACACTTTTGAACCCTAGCACTCCTCGTACACCCAGTGACACCTATAAATATTCTCTGATGACTTCCTTTTCAACTCAGCACAGGGATATTAAAACCATTATGGAATGCCACTGGGAGGTACTGAGAAGTGATCATGTTTTAGGCAACATTCTACCAGAAAGACCCAAAATCATTTACAGAGGGGCTCCCTCTATACGGAACAAAGTTGCCCCAAATATAATTGACCCCCCTGTACGTCCTACTTTTTTTCATGAACTAGTAGGCTATTTCCCATGCAAAAAAAGTACAGTGTGTCAATATAATATCAATGGTAGACATAAAACACTTGAATTTTGATCAAATGTGACTAATAAAACCTACCCAGTAAAAATGTTCTTTACATGTGCAACGAAGTATGTCGTATACCTTTTTACCTGCCCTTGTGGGAAACATTATGTGGGCCGTACTACTCGGACCTTTTCCACTCGGGTAGGTGAACACGTGGCAAAAATAATTGGGGGAGACATCAAACATACTGTCCCCAGACACTACAGACAGTATCACAACAGAGATCCGTCCGGAACTCAATTCCTTATCATTGATAGATATGTTCCCCCTTGGCGTGGAGGGGCTCTAACCCGTGGTGTATCACAATTAGAAACTTACTGGATATTTGAGCTCCAGTCCCACTCGCCATTGGGACTCAATGTCGAGTGGGACATTAATGCTTTTATTAACCAATCATAGAATATTTCTGCCTTCTCACATATGTCCCTGACTCATTGTCCCTTTGATTTGTTATTGTTACAATTTCTCATCGGATTTAAATATCATCTTAAATTAATGATCATATATCATCTTTGGTCATTTTTGATCTATAATATTTTTTATGCTAGACATTCATGTTGAACTGTGGTTCCGCAAAAAAAAAATTTTAACAAAACAATTTTGTAGGAAAATATTTTTTATTTATTTTTAATTATAATTTTTTTAACTTCCCCCTGTATTTTTCTAAGATTTTTTGCGTTATACATGTTGAATTATAGAAATTATGCATATATATGTGGCACACCTGTATATATGCCATTCACTAGTTAATAGAAGGAATGTGCTTTATGTGCTGCCCTTTCTATATATTCAATTTTGAATGTATGTCTCCACATATATTCCATTTTATTGACATATTTTCCAACGATACCAATTGTATTTCATAATGTTTAATTTAAAGCAAGTGTCTTGTTAGTTGTAGGTCACTCCCCTCGTGCGTTCCTTCCATTTCCCATTCATTACTGGGTATGTGAGACGGCGCCGTCACGTCATGACGCCGTCTCCTCTATTTACACAATGTTTATCATAGGAGGAGGCGATTTATAACAGCGCCTCGGATATGAGTCGTGGAGCGCATGAGGTCGTGACCCATGCGTTCCACTCCATCTACCTGAGAGCGAGGCTTGAGGCGCACTCGGTCGGCGCCATCTTGCCTATACCCGGAAGTCACTCTTAATTGAGTGAGAAAACGGATTGGAGCCACAGCTCAGCATGGGGGTCCCTCACTATATAAAAAGGCAGTGGTTGGGGTGGTGCAGCACCCCAGATGATGTCCCCTAGGACGAAACGCGTCGGGACGAATTACTGACACCACCAACACTGCCAGATCTCTATATTTCAAAGCGCTGTTTTTCTTCTGAAATGTGAGTGTTCTTACTTTTAATGAGTTTTAAACCCTTTGTACAGTATTACGCTATGTACTCACGTTTTTTCCATATATACTCTGGATGCCTGAGTGGATGTGTTTCCTTTGCCATACATAATTACTCGCAAGTACCTGGGTCACGTGGATCCCCACAGTTACAAGCTAGATTGGCTCAGTGGGTATACACCCATCTGAGTCCAATCTTTCCGGTAAGCCCCCAATTTAAAGTGGTGGTGGATCTTCTATCAACACATTTACAAGTTTTTTCACTTTTTTGGTGTTATATACTTCCTAAGACTTTCACCCTTCAAGGATTATTTTATTTTATTATAAGTGTACCACAAACACTTTTTGCATTACGGACTTGATGTGTTTTACTTAAAAGGTTCAATATACAATTTATACACTGGGTTATACCATTCATTGCAAAATATGAATATGGATATTGTTTATGTTTATAGTTGTTAGCGCTGCACTTTTCTTTATATGTTGTATTCACAGGATTAGATCACTTGTATGTGCTAGCTGCTTGCACACGGTTATTTTTGACAGCGCAATATTTCTATATATATATAATTTTGTATGGGTGAATATTGGTCAGGTCATTGAAGAGATTAGGAAAACATCCCAATATGTTTCAGAGAAAAAAGGGACAAGGATTCCCCAGTACGGGACTTTTCCCCATTTCGTCTTTCAGGACAGCACCATAGAGAGACCTTGGCTCCTCCCATCTCAGGAAACACCTCCTTAAACTTCAGAATTTAAGCCTCACTGTCCCGCCAGCCCCTCAGTTCTGGTGTTTCCTCCGGTGGGGAGACACCGCTAAGGAGCCAGGGGGTAAGTCAGCCAGAGAGGCTGAGCATTTCCTGAGTGAGGAGGAGGGGGGGACCAGGGTCTCTCTCTCTTTCGCTTTCACTCTCACTTTTACCCTGCAGTCTGTGAGGCTAGGGAGCCCAGGTACCTTAATAGGCTGCACATCGCGCTCCTCCAGCTTCTCTTGGCGAAGCAGTAAAGCTGGAGGGGGCCACTTTCTTTTGCCATGGGGTGGCAGGGACGGAGGTGCTTGAGACCGCCCTGCACTGTGCAGCCAACGTGGGAGCTCTGAGTGCTGGGTCGGAGGGTGGGTGACGTCAGTTCCGGCGGGAGGTTAGTGCTTCCGCCCAACCCGCGGCTTCCGGTTCCGGTCGCGTGTGTTGAAAGCGGTCCGTGCGCTCGGCTGGTGCGGCCTCATCTTTGCTGTGGGGACAGCACACAGAGGCTTAGGAAACCACACCGATCCTTAGCGGGAAATGTCGGAAGCGAAGGCTTCACGAATGGCTCCTGGAGAAGCCTGCACCAGCCACCCAAAGGTAAGAGGAACCCTGGGGTGGTGTTCCCTTACCACTTTACTGTAAGCTCCACAGGTGTGTTTCCCCCTTGGTGGTGGGGGGGGTGTTGCTGGGACCCTGGTGGTGGTTGGTCCTGGGAAGACCACCCCTGGTGGCCCTGTGTGAAAGTGCTGGTGGATGGGCTTTCTGAATGCCCTTCTTTTTTCTGATTTCAGAGCAAGTCTACGGAAAAAATCAAGTCGCACCATAATTCCAAGAAAAAATGCCCTTCATGCAGAGCCACTATGGGGGAGTCTTGGTCCAAGCCACTCTGTAGGGAGTGCATAGAGGGGTTAGTGAGGGAACAGTCAGCAGAACAATGTACAGATCTAGCAGCGTCTGTCAAGGAGCTTTCTAGCACGGTGCAGTCCTTTAAGACACTTTTTTCTAGTTTCCAGTTGCCACAGCCCCAGGTTAATCCTCCACCAGCACAACAGAGTATTGCGCCAAACTTAATGGATGCTCCCTCGGGGAGTGGAGAGAATCCAGGAGGTTCTAGAGAGGAAATCGAGGAGGAGCCTGATAGCATTTCTTCGGGTTCCCAAGGGGAGTCGGTGGGAGAGGAAGTGGATGGAGAATCCACAAAAGCCTCTCGCTACAAACTTTCCCTGGAAGAAGTGGAGGAGCTCTTAGGAGCTATCCATACCACGTTAGGAATCCAGGAGGAAAGGAAGAAGTTATCACTCCACGACCAGATGTATAGGGGCCTAGGGGAACATAGAAGGAAGGTGTTTCCGGTTCATGATGTCTTGGTCGATGCCATCAAAAAAGAGTGGCAAGACCTGGAAAAGAAGCCTTTCTTTTCAAGAACTCTGAACCGAAGGTTCCCTTTTGCAGAAGAGGAGGCGCTGGTTTGGAATAAATCCCCTAAACTAGATGCAGCCTTTTCCCAGGTCTCCAGGCATACTGACCTAGCCTTTGAGGACATGGGGGCGCTCCCAGATCCTATGGACAAGAGGATTGATTCGCTCTTGAAAAAATCCTGGGATTCTTCCCTGGGTAACCTCAAACCTGCCATGGCGTCCACAGTGGTGGCACGCAACATGGAATATTGGTTAACACAAATTAAAGCGCACATAGAAGCAGGAACGTCTAGTGAAACAATCCTGTCATCTTTGTCTATGCTCCGGCTTATCTGGCTGACGCGTCGGCAGAATCAGTGCGTATGTCCGCCAGATCTGCAGCTTTATCCAATTCAGCAAGGAGAGCCTTGTGGCTTAAGACGTGACAGGGAGATAACGCTTCTAAGATCAAACTTTGCGGAATCCCTCTCACAGGGGACTTGTTGTTTGGACCTGGTTTGGAGGCCGTCTTGGATCGGACGGCCGACAAGAAAAAGGCCTTTCCTTTTAAAAGGAAATTTGCAGAGACTAATAGAAAGTCTCATCCTCGGAAAAAGTTTGACCCTCCAAAAACTGAACAGCAGAAGAAGGTTTGGAGACAAAAGGGCAAAGGGCGTGGGGGGCTATTTTTCGCCCTCCTGAGCAGCCCAAAAAATCCAAGTGACGGAACCACAGTGGGAGGAAGATTGGGGGCTTCCTCCCACAGTGGGAAATGATCACCTCAAACCAGTTTGTATTGGGGATTATAAGAAGAGGTTACCGGTTGGAGTTTGTAAAACCTCCACCTCTCAGACTCCTTGTCACCGAGCTGCCAAAATGCGCAGAAAGATCATCAGCTCTTCTTTCCTCTCTACAAGAGTTGGAGGAACAGGAAGTGGTAGTACAAGTCCCAGAAGCAGAGACAGGCAGAGGCTTCTACTCCCACATCTTTGTGGTCCACAAACCATCGGGAAAGTTCAGGCTCATCCTGAACCTGAAGCCTCTGAATGTGTCGGTCACCTACAGGAGGTTCCGAATGGACTCAATTTACTCGGTGAAAGCACTTCTTCCCCTGAACTGCTTCATGGCATCGGTGGACTTGAAGGATGCCTATCTGCACATCCCCATCGCAGAAGGATACCAGAAGTTCCTCAGGCTGGCGGTAAATCCCGGAAAGGGGATTTTTCACTTGCAGTTCAGGGCTCTCCCTTTCGGGGCTATCCTCTTCCCCCCATATTTTCACCAAGGTCATGGTGGAAGTCCTGGCTTTCCTGCGTCTCAGAGGCATCTCAGTAGTCGCATACCTAGACGATCTGCTCCTGTTTGCCTCTTCCCCGGAACGTTTGTCGCAGGACCTACTGGTAACAAGAGACATCCTGAAAAATATAGGATGGCTTTTAAACCTGGAGAAATCCAACTTGGTCCCATCACAAAAGATAATCTTTCTGGGATACAGTTTGGATTCAACAAAGCAGAAGGTCTTTCTTCCTTTAGAAAAAATCCAGAAGGTAGACAAGGCGATGTTGTTACTCCAGGGCAGTCATCAGGTTTCTGTAAGAAAAGCCATGTCTGCTTTGGGCCTACTGACAGCCTCACTTCCAGCAGTTCAGTGGGCAGGGTTGCATTTTCGGCCTTTACAACTGTTCATTCTGAGGGTCTGGGACCACTGTCAGGGGTCTTTGGATTCCCTGATAAAGGTGCCGAGTCAGATCAAGAGATCACTCTGGTGGTGGAGAAAAGGGGCCAATCTCTCACAAGGTCTGGATTGGGTCCTATCTGTGTCCAAGAATATCACGACCGATGCGAGCGGCATAGGCTGGGGTGCGCATTTAGATTCCCGGATGGTTCAGGGTGTCTGGCGGAGAAAGGACGCAAAGAGGTCCTCGAACTGGAGGGAACTGAGAGCTATAGCCTTAGCACTCAGAGCCTTTCAGAGGGAACTCCAAGTTCAGCACGTGCGAGTCCGATCGGACAACTCCTCAGCAGTAGCCTATATAAACAGGCAGGGAGGTACCAAAAGCAGATCCCTGTGGGTCCTGACAGAGACTATTCTCAAATGGGCCGAAGCAAATATCCTGTCCCTCTCGGCGGTACATTTGAAGGGGGAACTAAATCAGGTAGCAGATTTCCTCAGCAGGAAAAAGCTGAGAGAAGGCGACTGGGTTTTGAACCAGGAGGTTTTCGAGGCAATCTCTCTAAGGTGGGGGATGCCATCTGTAAACCTCTTCGCTTCGAGAGAAAACAGAAAGACGCGTCTTTTCTTCTCCCTGAACAAATGGGACGGGGCACTGGGAGTGGACGCACTGGCTAACAGCTGGCCTTTCTCCAGGTGTTATGCCTTCCCCCCTCCTGTACTGATTGCAGCTGTTCTGAGAAAGTTCCAGTTGGAGAGTACAACTCTCATTCTGATTGCACCTCATTGGCCCAGGAGGCCATGGTTTTCCATCCTAAAGAGCCTAGCGGTGGAACCTCCCTGGATTCTGCCAGTCCAGGAGAATCTTCTTTCTCAGGGGCCAATCTGTTGTCCTCAGGTGGAGCGGTGGAACCTCGCAGCTTGGCTACTGAGGAGGAAATGCTGAGGGGCAAGGGGTTCTCAGATCAGTTAGTGAAAACCCTCCTAAGTTGCAGAAAAAAGGAAACGCAAGTTATCTACCAAAAGGTGTGGAAATGTTTCAGTAGCTGGTGCACAGAAAGTACGCTGCTCCGTAGCGCTATTAGAATTTCTGCAAGCAGGGGCAGATGAAGGGTTAGCCCTTAGCACCTTGAAAGGACAGGTATTCGCTTTGAGCGTTTTTCTGGAAAAACAGCTAGCAACGGTCAGGTTTTTTAAAGCCTTAAGCAGGCGGAGACCAGTTAGAGTCTCCCCCTTCCCAATATGGGATCTTTCTTTAGTTTTACAGGCCCTCGCGGTGGAACCTTTTGAGCCATTAGAGGCCTGTACGTTAAATTTGATCACTTTCAAAACAGTGTTTTTGGTGGCGATCACTACGGCAAGGAGAGTGAGTGAACTGGAAGCCCTCTCTATTAGGACACCTTTTTTTCAGGTGTTTCCGGACCGGGTGATTTTTAGAACCGATCCGGCCTTTTTGCCAAAGGTGGCCTCGAGCTTTCATAGAGGCCAAGAAATTATTTTGCCTACCTTCTGTTTGAACCCTGTGAGAGAACATATTTTTCATAAATTGGACGTTAGAAGGTGCATCCTTCAGTACTTGGATAGTACAAAATCATTTAGGAAATCTGATTCCTTTTTTGTATTGTTTTCAGGGCCTAGGAAAGGTTACAAAGCCTCTAGGCGTACAATAGCCAGGTGGGTAAGGTCAGCCATTACTCAGGCTTACGTAGTCAGGGGAGTGGAGCCCCAGGAAGGCATTAGGGCACATTCCACCAGGGCAATGGCGACTTCTCAGGCAGAGTGGGCTGGTGCGTCTCCAGAGCAGATCTGTAGGGCTGCAACGTGGTCCAGGTTTGACACATTCGTGAAGCACTACAGATTGGATCTTCTGTCAGCAAAAGACCAGGCCTTTGGTCGTAAAGTTTTGCAGGCAGTAGTCCCACCCTAAGGTAAGGTACTCGCTTATCCTCTCTATGGTGCTGTCCTGAAAGACGAAATGGGGAAAAACAGAGTTACTTACCGGTAACATCTTTTTCCAGGAGTCTTTCAGGACAGCACAGATACCCACCCAATTTATTGGACATTACTAAAGGACTAATCGCAGGAGAACGTCAGGTAAGATAAAAGTTATTATGACGTGTTCTTGTGTCTCCCCAGCTGGCTGGAGGTACTCTTGAAGAACTGAGGGGCTGGCGGGACGGTGAGGCTTAAATTCTGAAGTTTAAGGCGGTGTTTCCTGAGATGGGAGGAGCCAAGGTCTCTCTATGGTGCTGTCCTGAAAGACTCCTGGAAAAGGATGTTACCGGTAAGTAACTCTGTTTTTTAGGCTTATAGTATATCAAAATACAGAAATCTATTGTTAAAAAGTCTTAGTACAAATTGTTTTGAGAACAATGGTTAAAAGAATGTTATGGCTGATGAAACTAAAAAAGTAAAAACGAGGTATACAAGAACAAAACTGTACACTGTCAATACGTGACAAAATGTGGTTGAACAGTGATTTATCCACTGGTAGTCCCCTACAAGCACTTGACGTGTTTCAGGATCTCATCCTTTCATCAGGGGTTTATGTAAAGCAGGTTGGACTGAGGAGAAATCTAGCGGTAAACATACAACTGTAACCACAAGTATCACAAATATGGGTGACAACACTCAATCTCTTCCTCCTCTTACTTACAATACTGTTCAGTATACAAATGGTAACAGCCAAAAGATTAAAAGACTTGCAGCAGCGTCCATCCAAATACCAGGGGGGCAGTGGCTATGTCTATACCTGGGAAGACATGGCAAGGACAGCCCAGAAAAGCAGGCCATTGTTGGGGCAGGATTCCCATAAGGTAGTATCTAATGAAATATGAAAAATACTATAACATTGTGGATAATATTACATTGCAGTGCAAAAAAGAATGAATATGTCATAGTAATAGGATCCAAAAATGCAGAGGTGTAAGCACATAAAAAAATGTATAGAATGAACATGGTATATATATATATATATATATATATATATATATATATATATATATATATATATAGTATCTCAGAAAAGTGAGTACACCCTCACATTTTTGTAAATATTTTATTATATCTTTTCACGTGAAAACACTGAAGACATGACACTTTGCCACTTTGCTACAATGTAAAGTAGTGAGTGTACAGCTTGTATAACAGTGTAAATTTGCTGTCCCCTCAAAATAACTCAACACACAGCCATTAATGTGTAAACCGCTGGCAACAAAAGTGAGTTCACCCCTAAGGGAAAATGTCCAAATTGGGCCCAAAATGTCAATATTGTGTGGCCATCATTATTTTCCAGCACTGCCATAACCCTCTTGGGCATGGAGTTCACCAGAGCTTTACAGGTTGCTACTGGAAAGCTTTTCCACTCCTCTATGGCAACATCATGGAGCTGTTGGATGTTGGAGACCGTGCACGCGTCTACCTTCCATTTGAGGATGCCCCACAGATGCTCAATAGGGTTTAGGCGCCTGGAGACATGCTTGGCCAGTCCTTCACCTTTACCATCAGCTTCTTTAGCAAGGCAGTGGTCGTCTTGGAGGTGTGTTTGGGGTCGTTATCATGTTGGAATACTGCCCTGCGGCCCAGTCTCCGAACGGAGGGGATCATGCTCTGCTTCAGTGTGTCACAGTTCATGTTGGCATTCATGGTTCCCTCAATGAACTGTAGCTCTCATTGCAGCCCCAGACCATGACACTCCCACCACCATGCTCGACTGTAGGCAAGACACACTTGTCTTTGTACTCCTCACTTGGTTGCCACCACACACATTTGACACCATCTGAACCAAATTTTAAGTTTATCTTGGTCTCATCAGACCACAGGACATGGTTCCAGTAATCCATGTCCTTAGTCTGTTAGTCTTCAGCAAACTGTTTGCGAGCTTTCTTTTGCATCATCTTTAAAAGAGACTTCCTTCTGGGACGACAGCCATGCAGACCAATTTGATGCTGTGTGCAGCGTATGAACTGAGCACGGACAGGCTGACCCCCCAACCCTTCAACCTCTGCAGCAATGCTGGCAGCACTCATACATCTATTTCCCAAAGACAACCTCTTGATATGACACTGAGCACATGCACTCAACTTCTTTGGTCGACCATGACGAGGCCTGTTCTGAATGAAACCTGTCCTGTTAAACTGCTGTATGGTCTTGGCCACCATGCTGCAGCTCAGTTTCAGGGTCTTTGCAATCTTTTTATAGCCTAGGCCATGTTTATGTAGAGCAACAATTATTTTTTTCAGATCCTCAGAGAGTTCTTTGCCATGAGGTGCCATGTTGAACTTCAAGTGACCAGCATGAGAGAGTGAGAGCAATAACATCAAATTTAACACACCTGCTCCCCATTCACACCTGAGACCTTGTAACACTAACGAGTCACATGACACTGGGGAGGGAAAATGGCTAATTGGGCCCAATTTGGGCATTTTCATTTAGGGCTGTACTCACTTTTGTTGTCAGCGGTTTAGACATTAATGGATGTGTTGAGTTATTTTGAGGGGACAGCAAATGTACACTGTTATACAAGCTGTACACTCACTACTTTACATTGTAGCAAAGTGTAATTTATTCAGTGTTGTCACATGAAAAGATATAATAAAAAATTTACAAAAATGTGAGGGGTCTACGCACTTTTGTGAGATACTGTGTGTGTGTATACACACACATTGCCTTGAATAAATATTCATACCCCTTGAAATTTTCCACATTTTATCATGTTAAAACCAAAACCGTAAATGTATTTTATTGGGATTTTATGTGATAGACCAACACAATGTGCACATAGTTGTGAAGTGGAAGGAAAATGATAAACGGTTTTCAACACTTTTTACAAATATCTGAAAAGTGTGGCATGCATTTGAATTCAGGTCCCCTGAGTCAATGCTTTGTAGAACCACTTTTCACTGCAGTTACAGCTGCAAGTCTTTTTGGGTGTGTCTCTACCAGCTTTGCACATCTACAGTGAAATTTTTGCCAATTCTTCTTTGCAAAATAGCTCAAGCTCTGTCAGATTGGATGGAGAGCGTCTGTGGCAAGGCTTAAAAATTGCTGTTCACAGATTCTCAATTAGATTTAGGTCTGGACTTTGACTGAGCCATTCTAACACATGAATATGCTTTGATCTAAACCATTTTATTGTAGCTCTGGATGTATGTTTAGGGTCGTTGTCTTGCTGGAAGGTGAACCTCTGCCCCAGTCTCAAGTCTTTTGCAGACTCTAACAGGTTTAATTCTAAGATTGCCCTGTATTTCGCTCCATGGCAAAATGTGGAACATTTCAAGGGGTATGTATACTTTTTCAAGGCACTGTACATATACATCAAGGGAGGTATACTGGATCAAGATTTTTATTATATGAAATGGAAAGCACAGCTCATCTGAACCAGCAGAAAAAGATGGAGTGCCTATAGCAGCTGGTAATCATGTGCTATCCAATTTACATATATTAGTCCAGTAGGGCTTTAAATCAGACAAAATATAGTATAGAATTCTCCACAGCAGCACATGTTATTTAGGGTGCAAGGATGGAGAAAAATTCCATGGGTCAATAAGATACTAAAGGGGCAATAGTACAAATATGGTGACAACACACCAGTAAAAACATTGAATGCATTATTCAGAGCTGCGGTGCTTATGATACATGGCAGTTATGAAAGACTATTTAGGTTAGGCAAAAGGCCAAAACAAATAGCCATAAAATGAAAGTTACCAAGGTTATAAATATGAAGCACATCCACATGCTAGTCTTGGTGAGAAATGGTGGTGTATCATGCATCCAGGGTCTTGTTCTGGAGGGAAAGCTTTTCCCACCAGAGTCCAGATTACTCCCTTAAATAAGGAGGAATTATAGGGCGCCCCCGTGGGGAAGGTGGACACATCCCGCCATGCCAGCCTGCGTTCCGGCCTAGTCCCCCGGAAGAGCGGCGCACGTCGTAGCCCCACCCAGAAGGGGAGGTTGACGTCACTGGTCACGTCTTCGCCGGTGTTCTATCGGATAACTGCTACCCATCAGATAGCAGCAAGGATGGGAAGTGTTATAATGGGGGATTTTAATTATCCAGCCATAGACTGGGCGGAGGGAACCGCGCATTCATCTAAGGCTCGCCAATTCCTAAATGTCTTGCAGGACAATTTTATGGGTCAGATGGTAGACGCACCAACTAGAAATAAAGAGTTGCTGGATCTACTGATTTCCAACAATACAGACCTGATCATGGATGTGTAAATACGGGGCAGTTAAGGTAACAGCGATCGCAGGTCAATTGGCATCAGTATAAATCACACAAATAGGAAACAAAAGGGGAATACAAAGACACTGAATTTCAAAAGAGCCAACTTCTCTAAACTACAAACCTTGCTAGAAGGCATAAATTGGGATAAAATCTTAGGAACAAAGAACACGAAGGAGAGATGGGTTTGCTTTAAGAGTATATTAAATAAGGGCATTAGCCAATGCATCCCATTTGGTAATAAATTTAAGAGCGAACAAAAGTCCTGGATGGCTTAACTCCAATGTAAAAATGCATATAAAAGCAAAGGAGAAGGCTTTCAAAAAATACAGGGTTAAGGGATCATCATCAGCATTCATACTTTATAAAGAATGCAACAAGAAATGTAAGGGTGCAATAAGGATGGCTAAGATAGAACATGAAAGACACATAGCGGAGGAAAGCAAAAAAAATCCCAAGAAATTCTTTAAGTGTGGAAACAGTAAAAAAGGGAGGACAGACCATATTGGCCCCATAAAGAATGAGGAAGGACATCTGGTTACAAAGGATGGGGAGATGTTGAAGGTATTGAATTTATTCTTCTCCTCAGTCTTCACTAGGGAATCAGAGGGCTTCAGTAACCAAAACTGCAGTGTTTATCCTTGCGACACATCACAGGAAGCACCTCCATGGTTAACAGAGGACAAAATTAAAATTAGACTTGGGAAACTTACCATTAATAAATCACCGGGACCAGATGGCTTGCACTCGAGGGTACTTGGGAAACTCTGTCAAGTAATTGCCAGACCATTGTTCCTAATTTTTGCTCACAGTCTACTGACTGGAATGATACCAGCTGATTGGAGAAAAGCCAATGTAGCACCAATATTTAAAAAGGGCCCAAAATACATCCCTGGGAATTAGACCAGTTAGCCTAACATCAATAGTATGTAAACTCTTGGAGGGGATGATAAAGGACTATATACAAGATTTTAGTAATGAGAACGGTATCATTAGCAGTAATCAGCATGGATTCATCAAGAATTGTTCTTGCCAAACCAATCTATTAAACTTCTATGAGGTGAGTTGCCATCTAGATAAAGGAAGGCCCATAGACATGGTGAATCTGGGTTTTGCAAAAGCATTTGACACAGTTCCCCATAAACATTTACTGTACAAAATAAGGTTCGTTGGCATGGACCATAGGTTGAGTACATGGATTGAAAACTGGCTACAAGGGCGAGTTCAGAGGGTGGTGATAAATGGGGAGTACTCGGAATGGTCAGGGGTGGGTAGTGGGGTCCCCGAGGATTCTGTGCTGGGAATCCTGTTTAATTTGTTCATAAACGATCTCAAGGATGGGGTAAACAGTTCAATCTCTGTATTTGGGGACGATACTAAGCAAAGCAGGGCAATAACTTCTCCGCAGGATGTGTAGACCTGGCAAAAAGATCTGAACAAATTAATGGCGTGGGCAACTACATGGCAAATGAGGTTCAATGTAGAAAAATGTAAAATAATACATTTGGGTGGCAAACATATGAATGCAATCTATACCCTAGGGGGAATCTAGGATGGAAAAGGACTTGGGGGTCCTAGTAGATGATAGGCTCAGCAATGGCATGCAATGCCAAGCTGCTGCTAACAAAGCAAACAGAATATTGACATGCATTAAAAAGGGATTAATTCCAGAGATAAAACAATAATTCTCCCGCTCTACAAGACTCTGGTCCAGCAACTCCTAGAGTATGCTGTCCAGTTCTGGGCACCAGTCCTCAGGAAGGATGTACTGGAAATGGAGCGAGTACAAAGAAGTGCAACAAAGCTAATAAAGGGTCTGGAGGATACTAATTATGAGGAAAGGTTGTCAACACTGAACTTATTCTCTATTTAGAAGAGACGCTTGAGAGGGGATATGATTTCAATATACAAATACCATACTGGTGGCCCCACAATAGGGATAAAACTTTTTCACAGAAGGGAGGCCACTCATTAAAATTTTGAAGAAAAGAGGTTTAGCCTTAAACTACATAGAGGGTTCTCTACTGTAAGAGCGGCAAGAATGTGGAATTCCCTTCCACAGGCGGTGGTCTCAGCAGGGGGCATCGATAGTTTCAAGAAACTATTAGATAAGCATCTGAACGACCGCAACGTAAGGGATATACAATGTAATACTGACATATAATCACACACACAGGTTGGACTTGTCTTTTTTCAACCTCACCTACTATGTAATGTAAGTGACGTTCTGTCCAAAAGGAAAGGAGTGAATTGTGAAGGTCAGAACCTTCCATAGTTACAAGACAATACTATTTTTCTTTTTCAAAACTCCTGGAAATGAAGCCATTGAAGGCCTCATTTAAACCGGGAGGAGCGGTGGGCTCAAGCCTGTAGATCCACCTTTGCTCACATTGGAGTACTTTTTTGTTCCAATCTTCCACAATGGTAGGTGGGGTGTATCCTATCTAGAATAAGAAAACATATGATCTTAGGAAATTTTCCATCGTGCACAATCGTCACAGGATGACCCAAGGGTAAATTAGGCATGTTTTCATACTTAGCATGTGGCGGTATGTCCTTTTCCAAATTTCTTGTATGGTCTTGCCAATATAGAAACATCCATATTCACAGGTTAGTAGGTACAGAACGCCTGTGGTTTGAAAGTGCTACCATCAGGTAGTATCACCTTCTGATCTGTTCTCATATATTGGCAGTAGTGACAACCACCACTTTGAAAAGTACCAGGGTATTTACAAAGATCCCGCCTATCAGTCCCCTGGTATTCACTGTGGACCAAACGGTCTCTGATTGATTTTGGAAGTATAATATAATGAACTGGAGCAAAGTAATTTGAGAAGTGGTATCATTAATAGTAGTTGTATATGTGAGCCATCATCTGAACACTGGACATAATAATAGTCATTGCTTAATGGATGTACATCACTTATAGATTCAAAGCATTGTATGCATTTATAAATAAATTAATTTATCTATATACTGTTTTGCACATAAAATGTATGATTTGCACTAGAGGTCGACCGATATGGGTTTTTCTCTGGCCAATGCCAAAGCCGATATTTAGAAATCGCGGTGGCCGATGGCCGATATATGATGTCGATTTTTTTGGGCCGATATATTAGGCCGATTTTTTTTTTTTTTTTGCCTTCATCTCATAAAATCTAACAGTTAGACCCCTTTCACACTGGGGCGTTTTTCAGGCGCTTTTGGGCTAATAGCGCCTGTAAAATGGCTCCCCCTGCAGTCTGTGTGAAAGCTCGAGTGCTTTCACACTGAGGCGATGCGCTGGCAGGATGTTAAAAAAAAGTCCTGCAAGCAGCATCTTTGGAGCGGTGTATACCGCTCCTCCACCACTCCTGCCCATTGAAATTAATGCGCACCGCTGCCGAAGCGCCTGCAAAGCGTTTCGGCAGCAGCGCTTCAGGGGCGCATTTAACCCCTTCTTCGGCCGCTAGCTGGGTTATAAGCGCCCCACTAGCAGCGCCGCTAAAATGACGGTAAAGCGCCGCTAAAATTAACAGCATTTTACCGTCAACGCATGCCCGCTCCAGTGTGAAAGCAGCCTTAAGTGATACAGAAAATTTTTTATATTTAAACATTTATTAAACAAAACAAACCTCCAATCAGTTCACTTGTATGTAGAATTTAGATTAAAAAAAATAACTATATCTTAAATATTAAATACACAAAAACAGGTAATCAAAACTTTTGGACGAAAAAAAATGGGCTAACTTTACTGCTTTTTTTTTTTTTAAATTTCATTACTGTATTTTTTTTTTTTTTTAATTGCGTTTGAAAGACCACTGCGCAAATACCGTGTGACATAAAATATTGCAACAACCGCTATTTTATTCCCTAGGGTCTCTGCTAAAAAATATATATATATAATGTTTGGGGGTTCTAAGTGATTTTATAGCAGAAAATACAGGATTTTTACTTGTAAGCAACAAGTGTCAGAAAAGATTTAGTCTTTAAATGGTTAAACTGAAAACTTCTCCACGGAGTTCAGTCTATTGATAAAAGAACCTGAAAGAGATACAATGTATCTTCTTATCAGACTTGGCAGGCTGCCCAGAGGAGGAGAGAAGAAAACCTCAGACAACTTGCAATTGACTTCAATTACAGAAGTCATTTGCAAGTCCCGCTGAATCGGCTTTTTTTATCAGCACAATCGGCCGATGACGATTAAGTAAAAAAAGCCAAATATCGGTCGACCTCTAATTTGCACTGGTAATTAAGGTTAATGTAAAACTGACACTATTTATACTTTTGTAAGTGTATAGCGCAGCACCAGGTTTATTATATATCATTTATATATAATATTATATCATTTATATATCATATTATATCCATTTTTAAGGCATCATGCATGAAGAGATTTTTAATTTGAAAAATACGTTTTTTTCATGACCCTTAGTTTGAATATCTGTCTTAGGGATTACAGAGTGTCAAATGTATAAAATTCTCCTTATCTTGTTACACATTCCCTTATGGTTCTGTCTGTAGTAAAATAAAATGCTCATTTCTTTATCGTACATCATAGGACACAGAGCCTCAAGTAATTACTTGGTGGGTTATGGGCCTACCTTCAGGTGTTGACACTGGTATAACCAATACAGGAAGTTGACTCCCCTATATAACCCCTCCTCCTTCCAGGAGTCCTCAGTTTTTTCGCCAGTGTCTAAGGTTAGACACGAGTGAAGATGTGCTCTGAGGAGCTCTAGGGAGGGATCCATGCTGGATTTAAAAAACCTCCACAACCGGATCCATCCTCGCCACTGAGGCCATAGGATGGTACCTGGGCCTTGCATTGAAGAACGAGGTTTTGCCTGTAAGCTTCTCTTTGAGCGCTGGACCCTAGGAACCAGGACTCTTTTTGGTTTTTCATATTACCTAAAGTTGTTCCTGAGGGGTGTTATACAGGTCCAAAGGAGCGGAACCTCTATTAAAAAGGGCCCCAGTCTTTGAAGTTTTAACTACGCTGCCCGCCGTGATGGGTGAAAGTTGGATCTGTCTGTTAAATCAGCAGTATCCTGCAGCGAGGATAAGGTAAGGGGAGAAGCCTAGGAACTGTAAAAAGTCCACCTATGCCTTTTTCTCCAAAAAAATACACATATTTTATATATATATATATATATATATATATATATATATATATATATATATATATATATATATATATATATATATATATATTATATAATGTGTATGTATGTATATTGTTAAAATGTCTCCTTTAGAGGGAGTATATTACACTTACCTATCTTTGTCTGGCTATAGCAGCGGGTGCGGTGCCTGCAGCCAGAGGGGAGTTCTTAATTGAACAGATGGTGTTCCTCTTCTGAGGGATCTAAAGGGGTTACAGCAGTAGTTTATGAACATACAAAACCAGCCATTTGCATTTTTTTGTATAAAGTGAAGTCTTCCTTTAAAACCAGGAGCTTAACAAACACTGCTGATAAAAATTCCCCTCCCCCCTCCTCCTGGAGAGGTGCGTTAACAGCTGACACTTATGTGTAATCAGGTTCTCACCTGAGGCTTAACACAGACGCTCTCAGTTCATATGCCGAAGACAGAAGTCTGTCACACTAAGAGACACAGGAGCGCTGGGCATGTAAAGGTGTGTAAACAGGCATTTCCAGCACAGGAAATATTATGGTACTCAGCATCAAAGGCTGATCCTTATGGTTGGAAGCAATTGGTGATGCAACTGCTTCTCACACTTCAGCCCCTGTGTATGTGACTGAAGATGCATTCTCCTCTGCCCTGTTGGGCTTAGAAGGAAGATTAGCGGCTTTAATCGCATTCTCCATCCAAGAGGATAGGAAGCATGCTAGATCCCCATCCCCCACCTCAAACCCCTTTTTCCAAGGGAACAGTGGGCACAGGGTGAGGTGTTATCCTCAGGTGATCACGGGGAAAAACAAGCCAAATTTTCCTCTGCGGAGGAAACAACAGTTGATGAACCTTATGCAACCTCACAATCTGACAGATTGATGGTACAAACTCTTACAGAGATGGTCCTAATAGAGTAAGCTTAAAGTCTAGGTCCCTTCTTTGTTTTAAAAAAAAAAAAAAAACTTTTACAGCGCTTATTTATGCTGAATGGGATCATCTGGATAAGCATTTTTTTTTGCCTCCAAAGAATTTCTCAGTTCTCTATCATGGAGGAAAAATTCACAAAGGTTGGAAAGTACCAGCAGTAGACGCTGCAATTTCCAGCATCAATAAAGATGCATAATTGCTTAAGCATCCAACAGATAAGGAGTTGGAATTTTTTTGTTAAAATCCTCCTACCAATGGCACTATGTTTTGCCATAGATGCCATAAAAGACCCTATCCACCAGGCATCTAGCCTTGCGCTTGTGCTAAAACACATGCTTAGGACCCTGTGGTTAAAAGGGTTGGTCAGCCAAAGCATCTTGCAAAAAAGGGTGTCTGACTAGTTTCCCTTTTCATTGGGGAAGGTTTGGTGAAATACATCCAAATGATTTCTAGCAGTAAAGCTCTTTTGTCCAGTAGAAGGTATAAATGTCCTTTTATTTAAAGTGAAGCCACAACAGCTCACAGGTTAAGTACTCTGATGCCAGTGCAGCCATGGGAGACTTCCTGACAGACATGGGTTCAGATCCACATGTCGACGTTAACTAGTGAAGGAGCCACTCCTCACAGGTTAATTACTCTGACGGCCAGCGTAGCCATGGGAGGCTTCCTGAAAAACGTGGGACCTCGTCCTCATGTTGGCTCCTTGTGACCTTGGACAAGTCACTTAAACAGATTCCTTCCCCTGCGCAGGGGCAGCTGCCTCTAGGCAGCGGTGACGGCCTCCACCGTCAGACTCTAGGGCATGATTTCCAAGAAATACTGTTCAGATCTGTGCGACTTCAAGGTAGTCCCTGCACTATTTTGGTACCACTTTGATGCGACTTGAGGTCCATAAACGTCTAGAATACACAGGCATTGTTTCCTGTCGCATCAAAATCGTGCCCCGACGTATTCTCGGCGGCAAAGGATCACAGTAAAATCACGCAACTTTGGGGTTGCAATAGTGGAAACTGAGCCTAAGAGGAGAAAATATACAGCCCCTGTATACATGATTGAAGATGCATTTTTCCTCCGCCCTGCAGGGCCTAGAAGGAAAATTAGCGACTTTAATCGCATTCGCTATCCAAGGATGAGAAGCGTGTTAGATCCCCCTCCCCCACCTGAGACCCCTTATCAAGGGAACAGTGAGTAGAGGTTGAAGGATTACGCTCAGGTAATCGGGAAGAAAGGCAAACCGAGTACTCCTCTGCAGAGGAGACAACTAGAGTTGAACTTCAGCCTCGCAATCTGAGAAATTGCTGGTACAAACCTCTTACAGAGATGATTTGTGCCTCTTTCAAGCTACCTCTAGTAGAGTCAGCTGATAGTTCTGTTTTTTCTTAGGTTCCTTGGAACCTTCACTGCCTTTTTCATGCGTTTCCTGTACAAGTACAAAGCCACGCAGAAATTCAACAGATCCATTCTAGATCTAAAAGAATCTAAATCAGCTCCTGAAGATCCGCTCCTTTCTATGGAGTTGAACAAGTCAGTAGTTTCTATCCTGCAAGGAGGAAAACTTCTGGCGCCTTTCGGCATCAGGGATGCATATCTGCATGTCCATATATTTCCTGCTCACCAAAGGTTTCTGCGGTTCGAAGTAGAACATCAGTATTTCCGTTTATAGCCTTGCTCTTCGGGCTAGCTACAGCACCTCGAGTGTTCACAAAGGTGCTAGCCCCACTTGTAGCCAAGTCAAGGGCACACGGCTTAAACAGTCTTGGCATACCTAGACGATCTATTGCTAATAGACCAATCACTGTTCGGAGTAAGGTATACGCATTACAACCAGTTACCTGGAAAGGTCTGGGTTGCATTCTCAACCTAGTAAAGTCTCCATTAAAATCGCTAAAAAAGGGCTGCAGTATTTGGGTCTGATCATAGATACAGCCCAGAAAAAGGGTCTTCTTGCCGAGAAAAAAAAAAAAAAAAAAACACCACTCTATAAAAGAGTTGGTGCGGATGGTCAGGTCAAAAGAAGGTCCCTCCATTCACCTTTGCATGAGGTTGTTAGAAAGGATGGTGGCTTCATTCGAAGCAGTTCCCTTTGACCAGTTCCATTCGAGACTGTTGCAAAACAGTATTCTATTTTCTTGGAACAAAACGATCCAAGCTTTGGACTTGCCAATGCGGCTGTCCCCAAGGGTGTCCCAAAGCCTCAATTGGTGGTTACTAAATAATGTTCTAAAGGGTAAATACTTCAAACCACTTTTCTGGAAATTGGTAATGACAGAGAAGACAACTGTCCAAGGACAGTGTTCAAGAACCGAAAGAGCCTTGCCCATCAACATCCTAGAGATTCGGGCAGTGCGTCTGGCTCTAAAAGCCTGGACTTCCAGGTTAAGGGATTATCCCGACAGGATCCAATCCGTCAATGCCACGGCTGGGGCCTATATCAATCACCAAAAGGGGCACCAAGAATCTCTGTGCAGAGAGAACTAAACCATATTATAATTTGGGCAGAAAGAAATATTCCGTGCGCATCGGCAGTCTTCATTCCAGGAATAGAGAATTGGCACGCGCACTACATGTGCCGCCAGCAGATTATTCCCAGGGGAATGGTCTATTCACCCCGACATGTTTCGGGCTGTTTGTCAAGGATGGGGGACTCCGGATGTAGATCTTCTAGCATCCAGTGCAACATAAAGTTAGTCAACTTTGTGTCCACAACAAAGGATCCATTCGCATGCAGAACAGATGCGTTGATGATACTGTGGGATCAGCTTTTACTGATCTATGCATTTCCCCCTATTCAGTTGCTGCCTTGACTTCTTTGCAGGATCAAGCTGGAAAGAAAACCGGTAATTCTGGCAGCACCAGCATGGCCCAGAAGGTCATGGTATGCAGAGGTCGTAAAGATAGCAGTGGAGGATCTGTGGTCCCTTCCACTAAGGCCAGACCTGCTCTCACAGGGGCCGATATTCCATCCTACTTTACGAATGCTAAATTTAACGGCCTGGCTATTGAGACCCACATTCTGAAAATACGTGGGCTTTCCAGGGCAGTTATTTCTACTTTAATGCTAGGAAGCCAGCTTCTAGAGCTATATATTATAGAGTCTGAAAAGCTTATGTTTCCTGGTGTGAATCCGAGGGTTGGCACCCTCGGAGATGTATTAGAGGCAGAATTCTTGCCTTTCTACAAGTTCCCCCTTTTCAAGTTAAGGCACACTCTACCAGAGCGGTTGGTGTTTCTTGGGCAGTGCATCACCAGGCCTCCATGTCTCAGATCTGCAAGGCCGCAACTTGGTCTTCAGAGCATACATTTACAAAATTTTATCAAGTAGATGTAAAATGGAATGAGGATATCGCCTTCGGGCGCAGTGTGCTGCAAGCAGCAGTATAATTCCTCAAGGTCTGGGGGTGCCCTACGGGTTGTGTCTCCCTCCCCTCAAGTAGCATTGCTTTGGGACATCCCACCAAGTAATTACTTGAGGCTCGGTGTCCTATGATGTACGATAAAGAAAATAGGATTTTTATAACAGCTTATCTGTAAAATCCTTTTCTTGGAGTACATCATAGGACACAGAGCTCTCTCCCCTCTGTTTTATGGGGTGATAGTATATTTCTTATATTGCTTGGCTACAAAAACTGAGGACTCCTGGAAGGAGGAGGGGTTATATAGGGGAGTCAACTTCCTGTATTGGTTATACCAGTGTCAACACCTGAAGGTAGGCCCATAACCCACCAAGTAATTACTTGAGGCTCTGTGTCCTATGATGTACTCCAAGAAAAGGATTTTACAGGTAAGCTGTTATAAAAATCCTATTACTTCGCTTTGCTGTTTTGCATCACTTTACCTGCTTGCCGCCTGCCCACAGTAGTTATACTATGAGTGGATGGCAGGTTCAGCCTGGGCAATGTACTTGTGCATTGCAGCCTTTCTTCTGGGTTCGAAGACCTGATGCCCCGTGCTCACACACAGAGATCTGTTTTTATAAAAACACTGAACTCTCTGTACAGAGAATTGTGATCTGGCTTTTTCTTCTTCTTGCAAAGCAGGGAGAAAAAAACAGAGAGTAAGTTCAAAGCAGCATACATTACACACTGATAGGCACACTGTTAAAGCGTTTGTTACCCCGACGCTTCATATTCCTGATATGTGCCTGCTGTACCATGTACTTGTATGATATAGTATCCTGTTCTCTATGTATTGCTTCATTTGTGTGAAATCCCTGGTGTTCCTGCCAGTCCCTTTGCTTTCCTATTAAACACCGACCACACTAAGCAGGAGAGCACACCGTGGCCAGTTCTCTAGCTATGCTGGGAGCTCGCTGTGCTCATCTCCAATTATAAGACTTGTCCTGACACGCTCCCGCTGCACAGCTATTCACCAGGAAGCTCAGTGTGCTGCTAATTCTGCTCCCCCCAGCTCTTATGCAGCTGAGAAATAAATAGACAATACTTTCGCGCCCGTGATAATAAATATGGAAAAATTAATAAATAAATATGGTAAGTGTAAAAAAACACACAAAAAAACACAAAAAGTCACAAATACAAGCTGCTCCCCTAATTTGAATGAAACAATCAAATAAGTAATGGTGTACAGTAGGGGGCGCTAGAGACCTGAAAACATATGTATCTGCCAATAGATACACACACTAACTATATCAACCACAGTGGATTAAATAGTGCTGTTTGTGCTAAACTGAAATTATATCAAATGCATAGTTTAAAATAAAAATGAATATAAAGAATGAAGTGAAAAGTGATATTAAAATCAACAAAATTCTTAGTGCAAGTGTGATAAATGAAATCGTGATGTTTGATTGTCCCAATCCATTAGAAAGATCAGAGCAAACAGTTGAAACCAACATCAAAGCAGACACATGGATCCTCAAAGATGCAACAATTCTTGTGATGATATAAAGATTCCGTCACCCAAGAGGAAAAAACACCTGAAGATAATAGATATCTGCTTACCAGATACCAATGACTTCTTTAACTAAAAAGAAAGTCATTAGTGCTTGTACAGGATTGTGCCTGTTCACATGAAGGCTGGAAGGCTGGATGGTACTTTAGGCATAGATCCCTCCCGTCCCATTCATTCAGGATAGGAAATATGAGAAACAAAAGGGAATCTCCATAGCGTAAAACCGTTTAATGTATAAAAATAGAGAACAATAAAATAGCCAATTGGCCTCTTACATTGATCGGTGCCTACCCGGCACTGGGACTGCTAGCATGTCAGGGTGAATGGAGTCAGGAACCCTTCGCATCACATCGCACATGCGGCGTGCGTTCCACCCCGTGCGTCTAGCTAACCAGATGATCCGGAAGTAGGTGGGACGATTCTGGACATGTGACCACGTACCGCTCCGACGTACGTTTCGTTTGTTTACGTCTTCAGGGAAGACGCTTCCCTGAAGACGTTCACAAACGAAACGTACGTCGGAGCGGTACGTGGTCACATGTCCAGAATCGTCCCACCTACTTCCGGATCATCTGGTTAGCTAGACGCACGGGGTGGAACGCACGCCGCATGTGCGATGTGATGCGAAGGGTTCCTGACTCCATTCACCCTGACATGCTAGCAGTCCCAGTGCCGGGTAGGCACCGATCAATGTAAGAGGCCAATTGGCTATTTTATTGTTCTCTATTTTTATACATTAAACGGTTTTACGCTATGGAGATTCCCTTTTGTTTCTCATATTTCCTATCCTGAATGAATGGAACGGGAGGGATCTATGCCTAAAGTACCATCCAGCCTTCCAGCCTTCATGTGAACAGGCACAATCCTGTACAAGCACTAATGACTTTCTTTTTAGTTAAAGAAGTCATTGGTATCTGGTAAGCAGATATCTATTATCTTCAGGTGTTTTTTCCTCTTGGGTGACGGAATCTTTATATCATCGCAAGAATTGTTGCATCTTTGAGGATCCATGTGTCTGCTTTGATGTTGGTTTCAACTGTTTGCTCTGATCTTTCTAATGGATTGGGACAATCAAACATCACAATTTCATTTATCACACTTGCACTAAGAATTTTGTTGATTTTAATATCACTTTTCACTTCATTCTTTATATTCATTTTTATTATAAACTATGTATTTGATATAATTTCAGTTTAGCACAAACAGCACTATTTAATCCACTGTGGTTGATATAGTTAGTGTGTGTATCTATTGGCAGATACATATGTTTTCAGGTCTCTAGCGCCCCCTACTGTACACCATTACTTATGCAGCTGAGAGCAGAGGGAATGTGATCACTTATAAAAAAGGAAAAAAGGCATTACATTTGTGTACAATGTTGCATGACTGCACAATTGCTAAATAAATTAGCACACAGTGCTGAATAGCAAGAAATGCTCCGGTCATGAAGGGGGTAAAACCTTCCAGAGCTCAAGTGGTTAAAATGTTAGGATTTTTAAAATATACTCTCTATTTGTATTTGTTTCTACTCAGAATCTTGAGACAAAGCAGATGAAAAAAGGAGGAGAGTGGCGTAAGGACATAAACACCACATCACAGGGTTGGTATCCTGTGCAGAAAATTAACTGCGCAAGACGAAAATTAGGCGGTGTAAATCCAAGGGAAATCACGTGGTAAGTACTTAAAGTGTGTATAAACAAAGTATTTTATATTCAAATTACTCCAGATGAGTATTCTAGCTCTTCCTTCCCACCCCCTTAGTTTACCTTTAGTTTACCATAATGTACTGTAGCTCCTTTTTACAATACCGTATTTGTGACTAGCAAAAGTGAGCCTTAGGCTGCTTTCACACTGAGGCGCATTACAGGCGCTATAGCGCTAAAAATAGCGCCTGCAAAGCGCCTTGAAAGAGCTTCTCCTCTCACTACAATGTGAAAGCACAAGGGCTTTCACACTGGAGCGGTGAGCTGGAAAAACGGTAAAATCTAGTGGGGGGTTAAAAGCGCTCCGCTAGCGCCCGAAAACCTCTGCAAAAACGACGGTGCTTTACCACCGACGCCCCCAATGCCCCAGTGTGAAAGTAGCTTTAAAGTTAGGGATTTAGAAGTACAAAGGTTGAGTAGAACTCAACCTCCAGACTGACAAAAAATATGTGAAAAAGTTGCGCTACTAGTGAATCACAAAAAAAAAGAAAAATCATACAAATCAGCAGCCAGCATCAACAACGTGATAAATTGTGCACGAACATAAAAATATAAAATGCAGCGCTTAGGGAACACAAACCCCCCCAGGATCACCCTTAGGAGTAAGTATTCAACTGCTGAATCATAAATAGTGAGAGGAGTAGTATGCAAATAAACACTGAGTGATAAGTGCATAAATGATGCCAAAGGACTCATATATATGTTGAAAGATATTTCTTCTGATGATGGTAAGTATGAGAAAGCAGACTTCTCCGTGCAGCAATCAAAAGGTGTACATATAGGATAACAGAGGGAATGGATACTCTTACCCCAAAGCATGGACACACACGCCATACAGTGGTTCATAGCCTGTTGTGCTTTTTATACCATGCTGTTCTTTTTATTTTGTGTGATCACTTCATGTACGCATCGTGATTGATGACGTTTTTTACCTTTGGTTTTTTATCGAATAAATATTTTTTATCTTGGATTCATCTGCACTATGTGGAGGCCCTTTTCTTTCCCTTCTTTTTCCTCATGATTTGTTCTGCTGATTGGATGTCGGTTTGAGGACTACAGACACTTGTCAGCTGGATGTCGGTTTGAGGACTATGTACACCTGCCAGCTGAAGTCCCTGGTGTGAAACATCTACCATCCATCCTTTTTTTTTTTATGCAGATGCGGGTACACACCATCGTACCACAAAGGTCCCAGTTGGAAAGCCTGTTGGAAACGTCTGTCTGATGCCTGTTTGACCCACCGCCGCACGGCGTATGTGTTCACGCTTTGGGGTAAGAGTATCCATAACCTCTGTCGTCCTATATGTACACCTTTTGATTGCTGCATGGAGAAGTCTGCTTTCTCATACTTACCATCATCAGAAGAAATATCTTTCAACACTTTCCTTAATAGACTATACAGCACCATATAGAGGAGCTCATAGATGTGCTCTTTGTCCATCACAGACTCATCACTATTTTTAGCTTGTGTTTTGTTTTCACATGTATTTTCAGTATGAGTCCTTTTGGCATCATTTATGCACTTATCACTCTGTGTTTATTTGCATACTACTCCCCTCACTATTTATGATTCACCAGTTGAATACTTACTACTAAGGGTGATCCTGGGGGGTTTGTGTTCCCTAAGTGCTGCATTTCATATTTATCTTTCCAGACCACTACTGCTAATATTCCCGGGAATAACTCAAGGAGTAATAAGTTATGCAAGATGTCTGGCTGCATCCAATTTGGGTGCCTATCAAATGCACATCATTGGCCATCTAGATATGCTCCAAAACCGGAGGCACCTGTAAACTTTTTTAACTGAAAATCTTCTGTAAATTCCTTTTGCCAAATGATTGTCCCATTAAAATTACCTAAGAAAGTATCCCAAACCTTTAAGTCTTAATGCTTCTAGAGATGGAAACATGCGAGAAAGGGTTCTTTAAGCCTTTAGTGGCTAGAGCAAACCACCTAGAAAGGATTCTGGCTACTGGGATAACTCTGGCTGCAAAAAGACCCAATAGTGATTGGAGCTCTTTTAGGAATACTTTACGTTTAGACACAAAGACTGAAATTATCGCTGTTATTCTTTGTAGCTTCTCAATTGGCCATCTAAATTCAATCAAAGAAGAGTCAATTGTGATGCCTAAAAATTCAATAGTGGTTGTAGAAAAACTGTTTTCTCCTGCGCAAGTGACACACCAAAGGTATTGCAAATATTAATACATTTGTCAAGAGATTCCTGACATATAGTAGAGTCGGGTGGGCCCACAATCAAGAAATCATCTAAGTAATGAAGGAATCCTCCTGCAGGATAACTTTCTGATAATAACCAATGTAAGAATGTAGAAAGAGCCTCAAAATGAAAACATGATTTATCAAAATAAAACCGGCCTTGAAAATGAAAACCCCAGGGAATTGAAACCTTGCAGGTGCACTGGTAGTAATCGGAAGGCTGATTTGATGTCAGCTTTTGCTAGCAATGAAAATCTACCAAAGTGCCTTGCTAAAGAAAGGGCTTCATCAAATGATGCATAAGAAACTGAGGCTTCAATGTCCGTGACCTCATCATTAAGTGAATTATCTGCTGGATAGGTCAAGTGGTGAATGAGTCGGAAGCTTCCTGGCTCTTTTTTGGGAACTATGCCTAAAGGGGAGAGCCAAAAGTTTGTGAAAAGTGGGGGAAAGGAATGGGCCAGCTATTCTTCCTTTAAGTTTCTCTTTAACAATATTAGAGTACACATAATTAGAACATAGGTTTCTGACCATATAACAGCCTTTACAGAAGGAACCAAAAAAACATCCTTGAAGCCACTAGCTAAGAGATCCGCCATCTTGCGATCTGGGTAGTGATCTAACCATGGCAGCATTTTTGTTAGGTTCACTGGAGTCTTGGCTTTTCTAAAGAACCTGCTGTGGCTGTGACTGAATTGCTGCGGCTGATGCTTTACAAAAGCATCTGCCAGCGGGATGGTTTTCATTACAGTAAGAACACTTGTGTTTATATCTGCTATTTGATAGGAACTTGCATTGCCCTTCATTGAAGGCAAAACAGAACCCTTTACGAAAAGAGTTCTGTGGGCTAGATATTGTTCTTGGGGTAAGTTGAGGCTTTTGTGGTAACAACATGAGGTTCAGCCATAAACCTACATATTTAGATCCCCAGCATAGCAAGGGGTCCACAGCCAATTTTTGACTGAAATTCTCATCGTATGTGAACCAAGTTGTGCCGTCAAAAGGCTTCTGCTATTATTTCTAAGTGCTGAAATAAGCCTGAGCATTTCTCAAGAAAATGCTCTTATAGAACTACTGCGTAAATGCAAAACGCCTGAAGCCAATTTTGCTATTATTTCTAAGTGCTGAAATAAGCCTGAGCATTTCTCAAGAAAATGCTCTTATAGAACTACTGTGTAAATGCAAAACGCCTGAAGCCAATTTTGAAAAGTTTTTGGGATAGCCCTGCTCCTGCCCTTCTCTGTCCCATCCTCAGCTTTTCTGTCACATTTTGACAGGAATTCTTTAGATGCGGGTAATAAGGACAGAATATCGGCAAATTCTCCCCTCATATTTTTTCCTTGACCGAGCTTGCCAGGTGAAAGCCCAAAGGTGAAATCTCACATGGCATGACTTCTTTAAAAGAGGCTTCACCTATTACAGACTGAGAGGGTTTAAAAGCCACGGAGGGGTCATGGTTTTTTGAGACATTAGCAAGGATTCTAGCCATAAAATTTGTACCAGAATCAATATAATTGCCATTGGGAGCAGAATCTGATAATTTCTTCCAAACTGAACCCACATCATCCATAAAATATTATTGCAACATACTGTTAACAGAGTAAGGAAAACCATTAGCACCATGAGACTGTGCTCCTGTACCATTAGTATCATTCACGATAGTATTCACAGCACCAGAATTCTGTGCCCCTTCAGACCCATTCACAATAATAGCACCAAACGTCTGTCCCCCTTTAAACTTTTCAGAATACTGGATAACAAATTTACAATAAGATTTAATTTAGAGATATTAGTATTGGAGAGTATCTCACCACCATAGGAAGCTAGCAAAGCTTGCCCACTGCTAGCAGCTGCCGAAGCTGGCTGAGTAGCATTACCTTTGGTAGTACGGAGTGCGCTTCTGTAAGGAATGCTGCAAACACTCTCATATTCTTCAGGCTGGGGAGAAGCATCCACTCGCTGTTTATTTCTCTTATTTCCCATTTGTCGGCATGGACTGCGCATGCCAGCGGCTGTCTCCTCCATCTTTAATGGGGTTGAGCTTTCCATCCCTTTGGGCAGAGCAGAGCTGTGCCCCTCCTCTAGGCAATGCAGAAGCCACTCCTCACCTCCCAAGGTTTTGGACTTTTCAATGAGTCGGCGGAGCAGGCTTTCCCAGTCTCTCTGGAGTACTGCGCTTCATCTTCCAGCCGAGTAAAGATCCTGTTTTGAGGGCGGTGATTAATGCCAGATGCGCTCCTTTTAACTGCTCCTGCAGCACGGGCTTTTGTTGCCCGCCAATTCTGCCCAATCTGTTGCTTGTTGCTGTGCAAATTAACTTTTGCTGTAGTCAGTAGCAACCTACAATTAGAAGCAAGAGAAGGGGATAGAGTTATGCGGCCCCCCTGAGCTATCCCATGGGGTCCCTGCATATTGCTTAGGGACCTGACAGAGGGTGGTAGAGGGGTGGTGGGCACAGGTTTGTGATTTGTGAGCAAAACATTGGTGACAAGGAGCTGGGAAAATGTGAGTGAGGGTTTATGGAGAGTTGTGCTATATGTAGGCAGGAAGCAAAGGATTTATGAAAATTAGGAGAAACCAATATGAGAGTGCCACTAAGAGTACAGGCTTATAGACATAGAAGGGAGATGTATGCAAGGTGTGGGAAGTTAACAGAAAGTTGGTAGAGAAGTGCTATGTAGAAGTCTGCAATGTGTTGGCACTCAGAAGAGGGGTGCAAGGGTAGAGCAGAGGGAGTTTTAGGCCTGGTGTAGAGGTGTGCCATTTGGGAATGGGGACTTCCAGGCCCTGAACCTTTTTTCTGACAGCAGTCACCAGAGGTGACAGAGTAGGAAAGCACAGAGGGAAATGTGAGAGACAAGGATAATTGAACTTGGAGTCAGAATGTAGTGCAGAATACAGGGAAGTGATAAATACTGCAGTCAGGCCAAGCACATCTTTGTAGTTAAAACAGAAATAGCCCTGCCAAGTTAAAACAAAAAAAAAAAAAAATATTCTCTCTCATCACATATTTTTGTAAATATGTTATTGCAGACTCCTAATTCGGTCTCACATTACCATTCAGGAACCACTCTGACTGGTTTCTAATAATATTTCTATAGGGCTTCTCTCCCTAGTGATCTACAGTATGAGTACACCTCCTAAATTTTTGTAAATATTTTATTATATCTTTTCATGTGACAACACTGAAGAAATGACACTTTGCTACAATGTAAAGTAGTGAGTGCACAATGATTGGCCTTATGCCTGCTGCCTATGGAAGATGAGGTGGTACATGTAAAGGTTCTCATATGACCGCATTCCTTGTCCCATCCATTGACCCATACACAATAGGGGTGTTTGACCTCTATCAGATCACCTTGGATGGCCATATCTACTGCAGATAGGTCTGCCCTCAGCCATGATAAAATGTCTGCCTCTGTCTGGGCAGTTAGCGACCCTGCAAGGATAGAAAAATATGAGCTGTGATTGCTGACTGGTAGTGCAGACTGTGCAGCTGCCTTCCTGATCCTGGCTTCACTACTCCAGTAAGTCATTGACCTGGGGCAAGCATGCAACCAGTGAAGTCTGAAGTCCCATTCTGTATACTTGATTCAGGTCAGTCACTCATGAAGTAGTGGAGCCAGGATATAGATTGACAGCTTTGCTCTTTTATAGTCAGCAATTGCAGCTCTCATACTTTTCTTTGGGAAATAGTATACTATCCTTTGGGTTAATTTTAATTCTTTCCTGATCAGACATAATTGATAACTTGTTGCCCAGACCACATTTAGCAGTGCTGGTTACTATAACTTTATAGTTTTACCTGCCTATATAACTTTTACAATGTTTTTACACACGTTTTTTTAAGACCTAAAAGCTTTAATGGTACACCATTTTAGTACAGTCCCTACTTATGCTTTTTCTTATAAGCTGTCAAATATACACACTATAGAAAGAGTACGCCTGGGGGCGTGTCCAGTTACCTGAAGGTAGCAGCCTATGACCCAAGATCTATGAATTTACAAAGATAAGAACAGAGAAACACAGCCCAGACAAAGTCAATAATGTAGTAGATTAAAACACATATGAGAATTTATTAAACCTAGTAAAATTCACTCACAGAAGTATGGGAATTTTAGGCAAGAAAGTGCTAAGCAGCCATTCTCCTCTGTCTGCCGCCCGGGCCAGAGATCACAGAAGGGAATACCTGACCGTTTCAGAGTCAGAGAGGATACCATACCATAGGTTGAACAGCCGCTAAGCCAATCTGGAGATTTTCCCGCCCTCCAGTGCTACTTCACATTGTGGTCTATGCGCACTAATACGTTTTTGGGAAGTTGTCCCCTTTACCTCAATCATCAAATGTCTGAAAAATCAGCAGACCGCCCAAGGTCCATTACTACAAACTTCATATCAACAAGTCTTTAGATAACATTTGATAGTACTGATGGTGAAGAAACTGTGCTAATCATATTAAACTTGACCTCTGGTCTGACAGGCCTACTATTCGCATGCATTAGGCACATTATTAGTCCAGCGGTCCAAAAAATTGTTCTCTTAAAGGGATTTTCTCACACCAATTTAGAAAAACTACTATAAGGCCATTGATTAGAAAAAAAAACCTACCTTTTTAGGAAATCTGAAATGGCAGTCACTAACGGGGTGGAAGCCTGGCTGTCAAATAGGTCTTTGACAAGTTTTGATCTGGTTTCAGAATAAAAAAAAATTAGACACGCTTGTCCACATATTGAACAGTTATACAGTATACTCCCACACGCTCCTTCCAATGTTCCCCAGAGAAAAGAAAGTTACATGTAGTCATCTTAAAATCTTTTAAATCTCATGCACTCTGTCATACGGCACCCACAATGAAGCGGCAATCCACTGTCTGGAAAGCAACCTCGCTGGTTGTTTTTTAAAAGCAGATTCAAGACACATTTGTTCACCAAGACTTATAACATCTGAAAAATACTTCTCTTCATAGATCTCAACAACAATTTGATATGTACGTACAGTATCTCACAAAAGTGAGTACACCCCTCACATTTTTGTAAATAGTTTATTATATCTTTTCATGTGACACCACTGAAGAGATTACACTTTACTACAATGTAAAGTAATGAGTGTACAGCTTGTATAAGACCCCTTTCACACTGAGGTGCTTTTCAGGCTGAAAGCCGCTTCTCATGTCTCCCCAGTGTGAAAGCCCGAGTGCTTTCACACTTGGTGTGCTTGCAGGACGGGAAAAAAAATTTGCAAGCAGCATCTTTGGGGCAGTTTGTACACTGCTCCCAAAACGCCCTGCCCATCGAAATGAATGAACAGCCCTGCCGAAGCGTTGGCAGTGCTGCAACACAGGCACTTTTAACCCTATGTTCGGCCGCTAGCAGGGGTTAAAAGTGCCTAGCTAGCTGCTGAAAAGCGCCGCTAAAACGATGGTAAAGTGCCGCTAAAAGTAATGGCCCCAGTGTGAAAGGGGTCTAACAGTGTAAATTTGCTGTCCCCTCAAAATAACTCAACACACAGCCATTAATCTCTAAACTGCTGGCAACAAAAGTGAGTACACCCCTGAAGTGAAAATGTCCAAATTGAGCCCAAAGTGTCAATATTCTGTGTGGCCACTAATATTTTCAGGCACTGCCTTGACCCTCTTGGGTATGGAGTTCACCAGAACTTCACAGGTTGCCACTGTAGTCCTCTTCCATTCCTCCA
The DNA here is from genome assembly GCF_042186555.1 of Aquarana catesbeiana. NCBI lineage: Eukaryota > Metazoa > Chordata > Amphibia > Anura > Ranidae > Aquarana > Aquarana catesbeiana. The sequence goes on along the minus strand of NC_133328.1, from coordinate 499,165,116 downwards.
TGGCAACATCATGGAGCTGGTGGATGTTAGAAACCTTGCACTTCTCCACCTTCCATTTGAGGCTGCCCCACAGATGCTCAATAGGGTTTAGGTCTGGAGACATGCTGGGCCAGGCCTTCGCCTTTACGCTTAGCTTCTTTAGCAAGGCAGTGGTGATCTTGGAGGTGTGTTTGGGGTTGTTGTGTTGGAATACTGCCTTGCGGCCCAGTCTGTGAAGGGAGGGAATCATGGACACAAAGAAAAGAGGGCACACCAGCCTAGAGCATTATCTTTTGGTACATTTATTCAGAAAATATATTGAAAACTACTCACAAAAGTAGGAGACAATCACGCTTAAAAAGGTCTTTGACATATGGCAGTCCGTCTACTGATTGCAGACTCTGAGTCCTGGAGAGTATACATACGAACCACTACTGGCTGACACGTTTTGAAGGCATTCTTTCTTCATCAGAGCCTAACCAGGGGATCATGCTCTGTTTCAGTATGTCACAGTACATGTTGGCATTCATGGTTCCCTCAATGAACTATAGCTCCCCAGTGCCGGCAGCACTCATACAGCCCCACACCATGACACTCCCACCACCATGCTTGACTGTGGGCAAGACACACTTGTCTTTGTACTCCTCACCTGGTTGCTGCCACACATTGATACTATTTGAACCAAACACGTTAATCTTGGTCTCATCGGACCACCGGACATGGTTCCAGTAATCCATGTCCTTAGTCTGCTTCTCTTCAGCAAGCTGTTTGCGGGCTTTCTTGTGCATCATCTTTAGAAGATGCTTCCTTATGGGATGACAGCCATGCAGACCAATTTGATGCAGTGTATGGCGTATGCTCTGAGCACTGACAGGCTGACCCCCCACCCCTTCAACCTCTGCTGGCAGCACTCATATGTCTATTTCTCAAAGACAACCTCTGGGAGGGGGTGTGACCTGGACATGGCTGAGTAAAGTCGCATATTCGGTGAGCTCCTGGCCTCCCCTTGCCTACCTCAGCTTTTCAACCTGCTATCACCGGCATGTGCTCGGTAAAAAGATCCAGAACAAGAGCAACGACTAAGGTGACCCCTTCCAATCTTTCCAGGAATGACATTCAACACTTTTTTTCGCAGCTCCAGCGGTTATCCCCTAGCGCTACAATGGCGGCTGCACGTCGCTCTACACAAGAAGCCCAAGTTTCCTACTCACAGCCTCCATTCCCCAGCTCTTCGGCCCCAACTGCCTACCTCCCGAGGACCCCGGCGGCCTTCCGAACTGACTCATCGGCCCCCCTGCATTCTCCGCTGTCTGGTCAGTTAGACCAGGATATTCGCTCCTTACTACAGCCCCGCCCCACCAAAACGGAGATTGAGGCTCTAATCCTCTGCATAGAGATGCACCAGAGGGACATTCAAGAGGTGCGAGATGAGGTACAAGAACTCTCAGATAGGATCACCTGGGGAGAAACTTCTCTCTCCAACCTGACGCGGCGGGTGATGGCTCTGGAGCAATCCCAAGCCTCACACATGGACACATACATTGAGCTACAACTACACCTGAAGGACATCGAGGACCAGAGCTGCAGGAACAACCTGCGGCTCCGCGGCATCCCGGAGGCCACGGGCGCGGAGGATTTAGGGGCTACTGTTACTGCCATCTTCCAGAAGCTGCTGGATGCCCCTTCGCCCTCGCTGGAGCTTGACAGAGTGCACAGGGCCCTGGGACCGAGGTCCACTGATCCCAATCGACCAAGAGATGTGGTTTGCTGTCTGCACTGCTACCCTCAGAAGGGAGAGATCTCCCGCAGAGCATGGGACCATGGAGAGGTGGACTTTGATGGAGCCCGGATCAAAATACTACCGGACCTGTCAAGAGCTACGCTGCGGCGCAGAGCACTCCTTCGCCCAGTCCTGGAACTAGTGAGGAGACATGGCTGCACATACCATTGAGGGTACCTGCTGGCTGTCCTGATCAAGAGAGATTCCTCCTCCTTCATGCTACGCACAATGGAGGATCTGTCAGCCCTGTTCTCCTTCTTGGGCACATCTCCCATCCAGGTTTCCGACTGGCTTTAATATCTCCTGAGATCTACCAGCAGATCGGGCACGTTTACAGCCCGGGGACCTTCACCAGCACATCCGCAGAGAGGAATGAGGAGATCCCGGGCGTCCTCCCCGGATCAGCCACATGAGTTCTGAGCGAGCCGATGCCCTTTGTGAGCTGTGCCCCTTCCTCCCCACACCTCTGGTTCTTGCATAGCAGCGGTCCACTCATCTGCCTGACCGTTGCAGTTTCACTGCTGCAACCCTCCAGCACATCAGTTCCCCCCCCTCCACCCCACCGTGAACTGACCCTGGTGCCTTGCTGAACCCCCTGCATCTTCTATGGGGGAACGAACAGAGCCGCGGGTGAGCCCCCCCCCGACTTTCAAACCGCACCGAGTTGTGCTGCTTCCCATCATCCCTCTTCTTTCTAGTGACAACTCGTGAGTTTTCATTGACGCCTGTTATCTGAGGATATCAACATGCTGTCCTATTTTTTTTGCATTTCCATATTAATAATGTATGTCTATATCTGGGATGCCTTGAAGATGGGTGCTGTTTGGCTTGCAGGTTGGGTGGGGTGCTGCCCTGGTGGGGGGAGGGCTCTCCTTCTCCTTCTGCTAATCACTCTTAGCTGTCCCTCTTTTCCTGGGTTTGGGATGGAGGCACACCGTGGGGGCTGCATTACATTGCTTGTGCGTGTGTGCATCTCCTAATGGTGGATCCGGGAGATAGGGGTGAGAAATACAACACTTCACCATTGAGAGGAAGAGGGAAACTGGCAATATGCCTCTTACGGGCGATCCCCGGAATGCTAGCCTAATGGTAGTCACCTGCCTGTGGCTTCTCTCTACGGCTACAGGCGGGGAGACTCACATGGCCGAGTCGGCCCCGGGAGGAGGGACAGGTTTTGAGATGGACATTAACAAACTCCTGGGGTCCGTCCTGTGCTGCTACATTCCAGACTAGCCTTAGAGGTTACATGCAGTACCCATGCAGGACTATAAGAGATCCGACCCGACCTCTTGCGGAACGGTCTGGACACCATCACACTAGGGATGGGAGGTCCCAGGGGGATACACACTCACAATGGCACTGGTTTCTTGTTCCTACGGAATTGACATGACTGTTATTTCACGCTCATACATGTTGCACTATAGATGTACTGTTTTCATGTTGGTATGTTACGTTTTGTTGACCATTTTATGTTGCTGGGGTGAGTAGGGCGGGCTGGGGGCTCCCCCTATTGGTCCTGTCTAGCCTCTCCTAAGTAGGTTTGCACTCAATTCCCAGCTGCTGGCTGGTGAGCGTCTTGGCAAAACCTTGCCTCACTTATAGGTTACTCTAGGCTGCTGTGCCTCAACACCGCTGCCTGGTTCTTTTCTGCTTTCCTCCACGGATCTTTCCACCCTCTTTCACTTCTGACACTTTGTATTTTTCTTCTCTCTTTTTCTCTCCGCCCCCTTCCCTCCCTACCCTATCCCCCTCTCATGGAGGTCCTAGATGTGATCTCGCTCAACGCCAAAGGCCTAAACACGCCTGAGAAAAGGCGGATGCTCCTACAAGATCTACATCGTCTTAAATTGGATGTGGCCTTTATACAAGAGTCTCTGGCAGTTGGTCAGAGACGACCAACTGCCCATCCTTCAGAGCCGATCGTTCCCTACAGTGTACCATTCCACTAACCAGTCGGCTAAGTCGAGGGGGGTGTCCATCCTCCTCTCGGGGAGGGTACCATGGACCTATGTAGACTTAATCACAGACCTTGGTCGCTTCCTGTTTTTGAAGGGCATGGTGGGCGATGTCAGGGTTACGTTGACTAATTTGTATGCCCCCAACGATCACCAGGAGGTGTTCTTGAGTAAGACGCTTAGAAAATTGACCACTTTTTCAGAGGGCCATCTGATTGTCGGGGGTGACCTGAATGTCCCACTGACCCCAACGGATGACACATCCTCCGGTCTGTCATCTGTTTCTTTCTCCTCCCCTAACCGCAGTACACAATCCGTGCATAACAGCCAACTAATTAACATATGGCATCTTCACCCCGCAGAAAAAGACTTCCCCTTCTATTCTCTTCCCCACATGTCCTACTCACGTATTGATTATTTCCTCATGCCCAACTACACGCAGTGCGAGCCTTCACTATAGGCTCCATTACCTGGTCCAATCATGCCCCAATTTTTCTGTCATATGCCCTGCACGACTCCCTGACGGCCAAGACCAATCAATGGAGACAGAACTAAAGTCTCTTGCAGGATAAGGAGGTATTAGCGGACGTAATTAAAGATTTGGACTTTTACTTTAGCGTCAGCGACACTCCTGACTGTGACCCTGGTACTATCTGGGAAGGACACAAGGCGGTTGTTCGAGGCGTGCTGATAAAGCACGGATCCAGAATCAAGCGGAAGTGTACCAAACAGCTCAGGGTGCTTCTTGCAGATCTTGCCGCGCTGGAGAGCCACCATAAAAGGGTGCAATCCCCCTCTTTGGAGAGGGATCTCCTTACCAAATGTACACAAATTGCAGATCTTCTCCAATTTAGGGCCAAGGCGGCGTTGCAGGTCTGCAGGAGGTTCTCCTACGAATCTGGGGATAAATGCAGGAAACTTTTAGCGAGAACACTGCGAGAGCAGAGACTGGAGACCTACATCCCACATATAGTTCCGCACAACAGACCCAAAGTCACGAAACCCCACGACGTAGCACTGGAATTCCGGAAATTCTACAACTCCCTGTACAATCTGACGACCAAATCCCCCACCCAGGAACAGATAGAATCCTATCTATCATCATCACTTATGCCCCAATTAGCTGAAACGGACAAAGACAGTCTTGAGGACCCCATTACCATCGAAGAACTTCAGGTAGCGGTCGGTACCATTAAACAGGGCAAAGCACCAGGCCCAGGTGGTTTGACGGGCCAATACTATAGGACCCTACTCCCTTCTCTCACCCCGTATATGATCAAGCTGTTTAATGCACTTGGCTCCTCCGAGACGTTCGCGACTGACACCTTATTAGCACACATCTCGGTGATCCCTAAAGAAGGGAAAGACCTAGCCTCCTGTGGAAGTTACCGGCCAATCTCTCTGCTCAATTTGGGCCTGAAACTTTTTACAAAAATATTGGCCAACAGGATACAACCCCATATCCCGAACTTGATCCACTTAGATCAAGTGGGCTTTGTTCCTACACGGAAGGCTAGGAACAACACTACGAAAGTGTTGAATTTGCTTCAGATAGTCAACAAATCCCAGACACAATGCATATTTCTTTACACCGATGCGGAGAAAGCCTTTGACAGGGTGAATTGGAACTTTATGTTGGCGGTTTTACGGTATGCCGGCTCTGGCAACAGAATGTTACAGTGGATTTCTGCAATCTACTCCCGACCGGCAACTCGTGTATGAGCTAATGGTATACTATCAGATCCCTATAAGACCCCTTTAAAATTATGAACAGGACACGTCAAGGATGCCAAATATTACCCCTCCTCTTCGCCCTGTCACTGGAACCCTTTCTCTGCTCGGTCAGACTCAATCAGGACATTACTGGAATCAAAAAAGGAGACGACCAACATATGCCGACAACATGCTATTTTCAATCACGAACCCTCTAATCTCGCTCCCCAACTTGATGAGGGAGTTTGAGAGGTATGGGGCTCTCTCCAATCTCCGAATTAACTTCACCAAGTCGGAAGCAATGGGGATCAACTTCCCACAATTATCGATCGTTCGGCTTCAGGAAACTTTTAAATTTAAATGGACGGACAAAGCACTGACCTATTTAGGCACATTGATTGCACCCAAAATCTTCGAGCTAAACTTCCCCCTACTGTCACAAAGAGTTAAAATACTTTTAGATAAATGGAAAACAGGCCTCCATTCTTGGTTCGGTCGCTGCAACATTATAAAAATGAGCATCCTCCCCAAGTTCCTCTACCTCCTCCAGGCGTTACAGATCCACATACCACCCACATATTTTAAGCAGGTCCAAAAGACTTTCTTTGACTTCACCTGGGCACAGAAACATCCACGGATAAAACGTGAACAGCTGATGCTCCCTAAGCAATACGGGGGATTGGCAGTTCCAGACATGCATAAATATTACCAAGCTATACATTTGAGTAGGCTGATTGATTGGAACAGACATACTGACTTTAAGATATGGGTTCGTATTAAACAAGACCAATCGCCTGTTCCTCTTGGTAGGGCCCCCTGGTGCTTCCCCTCCCTGCCAAGGGAGTTGACGGACCACCCTTTAATAGGTAGCACGGCCAAACTCTGCTCAGTCCTGCTCTCATTGGCCTCCCTCTCCTCACAGACTTCTCCCCTCTATCCGATACTGGGAAACCCGCTCTTTCCTCCAGGAATGGGCAGCGGGGAATTTTGGAGCCCGCTGAGAGCGGGCTGCATGCATGCCTCCAATTATGTAACAACAGGGGCGTGGCCGACAATCTTGAAGTTGATGGACCAGTCGGGCGTTTTCCGTTTGAGATTTTGGAGTGCCCTCCAGATTGCTCACTTTTTTGGAGCTCTCCCGCCTCCGTGGCTGTTTGACAGGCCCCTTACCACTTTTGAAGAATTTTGTTCAGAGACAGGAGCGATGCACCACACACTATCCACCTGTTACGAGTTACTAATCACTCCCGCGGAACCCCATGTCTTGAACTGCATTACGGAATGGGAACGAGACCTGGGTAAAACTTTCAATGCACCACAGAGACAACACATACTCAGGTTTACGTACAAATCCTCTATTTGTACAAAAACGCAGGAAACCAATTTCAAGATCCTTACCAGGTGGTACAGAACACCAGCGAGATTGAAAAAAAATTTCCTTCACGGATCAGTTTTGGAGATGCCAGGGAGAAAAGGGCACCATACTACACATTTTGTGGTCATGCCCCAATCTAGAACATTTTTGGAAGGAGGTCCAGCACATCCGTCAAAAATTCACGGAAAGGGTAATACCAGACGACCCGGCCTTCTACCTCCTACATGCTTATAATATACCAGGGAGGACATACAAAAAATCTATAATCCGCCACCTACTTGACGCTGCTAAGGCATGCATCCCTCTTAAGTGGAAGTCTCCCCATCCCCCGACAATAGGGATGTGGATACGCAAAGTAAGAGAAATTAGCAAAATGGAGGACTTGTTTTTTTCCGCAAAACACCAGCAGGAACAGTACTCCGACACATGGTCGCTATGGAACGTATTCTTTTTCTCGGAGGAGGGGCAAGCCCTCCTTGACGGCGACTTAAATTACTACATCTACCCCTTTAATTATTGGCTCATCTGGCTACGGTGCCCGCCCTGACACTCACCTGCGTTCGGCGAGCTCACACTAGGTACATCCCCAACTCCCTTCTCCCCCCCCCCCCACATAGCTTCCGATTCTAGTCTTTCCTTCTCTTCTCCCCCCCCCCCCCCTTTTTTTTTTTTTTCTTTTTTCTCTGCTTTACTGGAACCCGGACTCCCAGGGCTCCAGATATTCTAATATATAGAATTATAAAATCCTTTAGGAGTGGTCCGGGACCTTAACTGGAGTAGCATGAATAGATAGCCAGCTCTTGTGTTTTAGGAACACTGGAGACACCACAGATGGCAGACTATCAGTTTGTCCTTCAAAGGCTATAAACTGTCTCCAAACATAGTATATACTTGCGATGCTGTATTATGCAACTGAATGTATATATCCAGATGTTTATACTATGCAACTGACAGTATATATCCAGATACTTGTACCCGACCATGTTCTTGGAATAAATAAAATAATTGTAAAAAAAAAAAAGACAACCTCTGGATATGACGCTGAGCACGTGCACTCAATTTCTTTGGTCGACCATGGCGAGGCCTGTTCTGAGTGATTCTGCCCTGTTAACCACTTTGCACTGGCAGTACATCATAGACTTTCAGTGGTGATATTTGAATGAAGCCTGCAGCTACAGGCATCATTAAGATATATTCTGCCGGCGATTCTGTGCACCGTAAGAACAATCATAGTGGCAGCTCAGCCACTTGATTGTTCTTATAGGTGGCGGGAGGGGACCTCGTCCCTCCCTCCATTGCTTCTTAGGTCTCGCCCATGCGATCAGCAAGCTGAAGAGTTAATCAGTTGCCCCTGGAAGTTAGTCATAGAGATTTCTGGTGACCAGATGGTCCCCAGACAACTCTATGACCCTCGGAGGCCCAGGCACGATGTTATGACGTCACGTCCGAGCCGGCGGATGTAAACAATGCCAGGGACTTGGCTGGAAAGGTAGAGACAGTTTATTTATTTTCATCTTTGTCTTTCCAGCCTGAAGGAGAGAGGTGAGGTCTTATAGACCCCACATCTCTCCATAAAGAGGACCTGCCATGCACTATTCCTATTACAAGGGATGTTTACTTTCCTTGTAATAAGAATAAAAGTGGTCAAAAAAAAAAAAAATTCAAAGAGAGAGTGTAAAAGTAAAATAAAGAACTAAAAAAAAATGTTTTTAAAGCGCCTCTGTCCCCGCGTACCCGGGCACAGAAGTGAACGCATATGTAAGTTGCGCCCACAAAAGTAAATGGCGTTCAAATCACACGTGAGGTATTGTCGCGTGTGTTAGAGTTAGAGCAACAATTCTAGCCTAAGACCTCCTCTGTAACTCTAAACAGGTAACCTGTAAAAAAATTTAAAGCTTTGCCTATGGAGATTTTTAAGTACCAATTTTAAATCGTGACATGTTGAATATCTATTTACTTGGCATAACATCATCTTTCACATTATATAAAAAAATGAGCGGGTTGGTAGATGTAACATCCTAAAGATGTGCATTCTACCAAAATTCTTGTACCTGTTACAGGCGTTATCGGTCCATATACCCTTGCATTATTTCGTCCAGGCTAGCGCCCTTTTCTTTAATTTTATTTGGGCACATAAGAGGCCTAGACTGAATAAACCACTACTCACCCTACCTAAAACATATGGAGGTCTTGCAGTACCGGACCTCCACAGGTACCAGCAAGCAACCCACTTGACCAGACTTGTTGATTGGAACCGCCATCAATCCACAAAGTTATGGACACAATTAGAACAGAGCCAGTGCCCAGTACCGTTAAACAGGGCCCCCTGGTGTCACGTCGCCTTACCGGAAAACGTAAAGAGGCACCCCTTAATAGGGGTCACCACATGAACCTGCGCATCGCTCTTTGCTCGAGTACACCTCGCCCCATCGGTTTCCCCACTACGTCCAATATTAGGCACTCCAGAATTTAGCCCGGGGTGTTTCGATCCAATCTTTAAATCTCTGCGCAACATGGGCCTTTCGCAACCATCCCATTTCATTACAAATGGAAAGTGGGTCTCTGTTACTGACCTTATGCGACCGGAGGGCCCGTTCCGTTTAGATTTCTGGAGGGCTCATCAGCTTAGCCACTTCCTTAGATCTCTCCCTTCTCCGAAACAATTTGAACGAGCACTGACCACCTATGAAATATACTGCTCGGAAGAGGGTGCTCTACCCCACTCGTTGTCGTTGACATATCAGCTGTTAAACATTCCCCCAGATAACTTCCAGCTACCCACTCTTGAGGCGTGGGAAAGAGATTTACAGTGTACCCTTACATCAAAGCAAAAACAGAACATTTTACACTTTACATTTAAGTCCTCAATATGTACTAAGACACAAGAAACAAACTACAAAGTACTCACCAGATGGTACAACACACCTGCAAAGCTACAAAAATTCTTCCCGTCCTCATCAGGTCTCTGCTGGAGATGTGGCGAAGAATCGGGTACGATTCTTCATGTGTTTTGGTCCTGCCCTAAGCTGGAGCAGTTCTGGAGATCTATACAACAGACCGTACAAAAGTTCACAGAACGCCCCGTCTCAGCTGACCCAGCCATCTTTCTGCTTCACGCAACCACAATGTCCAGAAAGGCATACAAAAAATCCTTGACCCGTCATCTTCTAGATGCGGCAAAGGCTTGTATTCCACTACTATGGAAAACTACCAGGACCCCAAGTATGGGCATGTGGCTTAGGAAGGTGGAGGAAGTTAGGAAAATGGATTTATCCTCACAGCACGCAATCAAAAAGAGCTGTATGATAAGACCTGGACAAGATGGATGTTATATATATTTTCAGATGAGGGACGTGATCTTCTATCGGACCCAGGAAATACAGTAGACGGCTAACCAGAGGTAACGGTCACAGGACATACTAGATCGCCGACTCCGTGCACCCCTCCCCCCCCACCTGCCCCACCTCCCTACCTCCCTTTCCCCCTGCTCTTGCTTTTCTTTTCCTTCTCTCTGCCTCTTATTTAATTCTTTTCTATAACTCTACTGTCTTGATACTCTATCTTGAAAAAAGGAAAATGGCAGGGAAAAAAAAGGGCTTCCTAACCAGATATGAGTAATAAAACAGAGTGGTATTCTTTCGCATGTCTACAGCCCTTTTGTTTTTTCTTTATTGATCCATGAAAGACTCTGTATTGGACGTCATTACTATTGTTCTGTTATTTGCATAGATGCTTGAGGCTGCGCCCTCGATGCACGTTTATGTCCAAAATGTATTATTTGGCCCTTGGCCTTCCTGCATCTGAATAAACTTTTATTTGAAAAAAAAAAAAAAATGAGCGGGGGCGGAGCCGGCAGCCAGAGTTGATGGACATGTGAGAGGAGAGCTCTGTCACAACGGGTGATTCCAGGGGCTCACAGCACACCAGATTAGCCACAAAGCACATCATTTGAAAGAGGAGAGCAAGGGGCACAAAGCAGACACAATGTCTAAGAGGAAGGAGAGAGAGGGACCCCGAAAACTAACGGATTTCTTCCGTCCAGCCGAGGGACGAGAATTCCAAGATGGCGCCGGGAGCCGTTCATCAGGCTCCACAACACAGACATCCAGCAATCCACTGCCATCCTTGGGTGAGTCGTACAATAAAGACAATCCCTTGTCATCCTCCCCATTCTGCAGCCCGGTAAAGCAAAACAGAAAGCTTGGGGGAGGGAGGGGAGATCGGAGATGAGCCAGGCACAGCAGGGGAAGAAATGGAGGATTCCTCCACATATGCCGCGCAGCTAGATGCATTCCCTACCTCAGGCAGCCCATCATTGATACTACCATGAAGGAGATGCTGCAGACCCTGCGGGGAGCCCTTCAATGTGATATGGCAGCGTTTATGAGCAGCACAAAAAAAGAAATTTCAGCTGTCAGCAATAGAATGGAATATGTAGAGCATAAAATGGAGGAGTTTACCCTGGCACACAATGAGCTGGTAGATGCTCACTTTGAAGTAGAAGAAGAAATCAGAGCCATGCGTCTCAAAATGGCGGATATTGAAGATAGGGCACGAAGGAACAATATCAAATTTAGAGGGGTCCCAGATACCGTCAAACCCGCAGAGATCACTAACTACCTGCAAAAGCTCATGATGACTGCTCTCCCATCACTAAGCCCAGCAGATATCACTATTGACAGGGCTCACAGACTGCCAAAACAATCCTTCCTGCCTGAACAAATACCCAGGGATGTGATGGCAAGAATCCACTTCTACCACGTTAAGGATCAACTTATGCGATACGCCAGACAGCATCCTTCCCTCCCTGACCCATATGCTGGAATCACACTTTATGCAGACCTGTCGCAAGCCACCCTGACAGCCAGGCACAACTTGGTCCCTATTACCAAGATTCTGTGTAATCATAAAATTCTCTACAAATGGGGCTTCCCAGCCAAGCTTTTGGTAGACATGAACAACGAATCGCATGCGATCACATCGCTAGAAAGGGGCCTGGAGCTTCTCCGTAAATGGCGCTTACTTCCCGCAGATGCAGCTCCAGAAGACCCTAATCCACACTACAACAGACGCAACAATCAACGTACATCCAAGAAATACAAGTAACAACCTGCTTAAGTATGTACTACTTGATGATATAAGTGCTCTCCTCTTACAGCAGTCACTCTCCTAACCAAGGTGATTTACAGCTTCCTAGAAAGTTGTACTTTCTGACCAAACACCCGATGTTCGGCTGTTCACGGGTTTATCCTGTTGATTTCCCCCTACTTTAGTTACGAGATGACTCCCGTAACCTACGACCCGCAATTCATGCGGCTTTCATCTCTCCAGTTATCAACTGTTCAAGTTTGTTCGGTTAAAATGTTCGCTTGGAAAGTCATAAGGACATTACTACCTCAGATCCCATGCATACTGACCATACCTATCAACTCAATACCACTGCCTAGACCTACCACTAGATGGCAATGCTGCGAGACCTTCTACAGGAATGAATCTTAAGCTGATGCCATATAATGTGAGAGACTTAAACAGCCCCTACAAGAGGAGAGCCCTCTGGAAATCAGCCTTTGAAGAAAAATGCGACATCCTATGTGTACTAGAAACTCATTTCACCAGTGGAAACTCCCCAAAATGTACACATCCCAAGTTTCCGCATGTATTTATGGCCAAGAACACGACCAAGAAAAATGGGGTAATGATTGCAGGACACACTAACCTTCTCTCTTTTACAGGAACATGCTGATCCCCAAGGTCGCTTTCTAATCATAATGGCAGAACTAGACCATGTCACTTATACTATGGTAAACCTGTATGCACCTAATGTTAGATCATTAAGGTTTATTCGCAAGGTTGTTAACATGGCAAAAAGGTACAAAAAGGCAACTTAATAATATGTGGTGATTTTAACTTGATTATGAACACAGAGTTAGATGTGTCATCGGTGGCCTCTAAGCGACGGCCTTCTCTAGATTCGTTGTGCCACGAAGAAAAGGCTCTATGACCCCTGGCACTGCCTTAGGTCCACCGAGAGAGACTACACATTTTATTCAGCTGTGCATAAGAGCTATTCTAGAATTGATTTTTTTTCTCACAGATATGTACACTTTGCAAAATGTCAAGAAAGCTGACATCCACAGTATCACATAGTCTGTCCACGCTCCAGTGACTATTGAGATTGTGGATGCCAACAAAACCTCCCACAAGCCATTGTGGCGTAACAATACATTCCTCCTGTCGCACCCCAATCTCAGAGATGAGATTGCAGCAAAAATGAAAGAATTCTTTCAATTCAATAACAATGGAGAATGTTCCCCTATGACTACATGGTGTGCACACAAAGCATTCGCTAGGAGTGCCCTTATACAGATAGCCTCTAGGGAAAAGAAAATGCAGCGCATGACACAACTCCTTGAAAATATAGCAGAAATTAGAAGCACAACACAAGAACCCTGCTACCACCTCTAGTGAAATACTTAAACGTCTCAATATATGCCGCGAAGAAGTGAGACAAGAAATTAGAGCAGATTATGATACCTTTTTTAAAAAACTAAAAGTCTCATATTACTCTCAAAACAACAGGGCAGGTAAAATTCTAGCTTCCCAACTCAAAAAAAAAAAAAAAAAAACAGGCACGTTCCAACCTCAAGCATCTTAGACATCACCGTACCAGAGTCATGTACCAAAATCCCAAAGATATTGCCGATGCATTTAAGGATTACTATGAATCCCTGTACAATCTCAAAGCAGACCCACTCACTCACCAGCCCTCTGACACAGAGATTGAGGAATTCCTACAGACTGTCCACTTACCCTCCATAGACAAACTTTCCCTACAAAAAATAAATACGCCCATCACACTCACAGAAGTTGAATCAATTATTCAATCACTACCCATGCACAAATCACCAGGCGCAGACGGATTTTCCGCTGAATATTACAAGGCTTTTTCTGCCCTCCTCGCCCCCGAATTGGTTAAAATTTTTAATATGGCAGCTTCTGTTGGTTCCTTCCCAAAGGAGATGCTTCAAGCTATAATTATCACTATACCTAAACCTGGTAAAGATGTATCAGGCCCACAAAACTTCAGGCCTATTTCCCTACTGAATTCAAATATAAAGATATACGCCAAAATATTAGCAAATAGACTAATGCAAGTAACCCCTTCCCTCATAGGTCTGGACCAAGTTGGTTTTGTAAAGGGCAGACAGGCACCGGATGGGACTAGGAGGATGCTGGACCTCCTGCGTGTAGCAGAACTCACTAAGCAGCCTAGTATATTTCTGGCACTTGATGCAGAAAAGGCCTTCGACAGGGTCCATTGGGGATACCTGTCCAGGAACTTAATCAAGTTTGGATTTTCAGGTCTAATATATTCGGCAATTATGTCCCTGTATTCTAACCCATCAGCAATAGTCTACTCCTCTAGCTTGCTCTCTGACCCCTTTACATTATATAATGGTACCCGTCAAGGATGCCCACTATCCCCAATTAGCTTTTCATTGGTCATAGAACCATTAGCGGAATTTATTCGATTCAGCGACAAAATAGAAGGCATCAAAGTTGGCTCTGACAGCCATAAAATAGGACTATTTGCTGACGACATCATTCTCTCCCTATCAAATCCAGCAACTTCTTTACCCATCGTCCAAACAATATTACATAAATTCGGGCAGGTCTCCTTTTACAAAGTCAACACATCCAAATGTTACGCACTTTCACTTAACGTACCAAAAGAATACAAAACCAGGTTGAAAAATGTATTTCCTTGCAACTGGGACCTCCCTCAATTACATATCTTAGTGTGCAGCTGACTTCCGCCACCTCTAAAATTTACTCACAAAACTTCCCTCCATCATTAACTAAAATCGAAGAGGAACTAAACCAAATCAATAATCTACACCTCACCTGGTTGGGGAGGATAGCTGCATACCAAATGCAAATACTGCCTAAACTCCTATACTATTTCAGGTCACTACCCATACCAATCCCCCAGAAATGTTTTACTCAACTAAAGATATGTCTAAAAAAACCCAGAATAGCATTGGCCCAACTCTATAAACCTAAACACCTGGGTGGCGTAGGGTTACCTAATGCACACATATATTATAAAGCGGCAATATTGGACCAAATGCGTTACTGGTTCTCCTGTCAAATGGACAACCGCTGGTCAGATATTGAACGCACTGTTACACCAGGTCATGACCTTCCTGCGCTGGCTATAGCTGCTTGTATCCACTGCAAACCAGACACCCCACCATACTCAACTATACAAGCAACCATTGATGCCTGGTCCTCCTTAGTACACAATCACTTTACAGATACCCCAACTAGGAAACTAAAAATCCCTCTAACAACCTACGAATATCTAATCCCAAACTTCTCGGTCCAAGCATGGAGAACGTTAGGGAACAACTTCTCCACGCCTGTTCTAACTCAACAAAGTACGGTAGACAGATATAGAGCATATCAAATACACCACTACACAAGCAAAAACCCAGCCCGACATATAGAAATACCACAGATCTTGTGGGACTTCCTCTTGAGTAAAACTCCCAACAAACGTAAAGGGATATCGCTATTTTACAAATTTACCACCCCCACTTATTTACATTCCAAACTACCCAGCATGGTGAAATGGGAATATGAATTACAAAAAGAATTTTCTGTGTCCCAATGGCATGAAGCTATAAAATATAATAACAAATCCTCAGCGTGTGTGGATCATTGGGACAATGCACAAAAGCTCTTACATAGATGGTACATCACTCCGCTTCAATTAAATAAAATGAACCCTAGTATTACATCTCTCTGTTGGAGAAACTGCCAATCTATTGGTAACCTCCACCACATATTTTGGAACTGTACGGCTATACAACCTTTCTGGCAGAAAATCCAGTTACTCATTCAAAACATTACCAACTCAAAATATGCCCTCAACCCTGCTCTTGCTCTTCTAAGCTTAGGTATCGAAAATTTTCCTCCTTTAATGAGAAAAGTAGTAATTCACATTTTGTTTGCCGCACGTATCTCAATAGCTAAGAAGTGGCGCTCTACCTCACCTCCCAAAATTGAAGAAGTCATATCTAGAGTAAATGCTCAATACACTATGGAAAAAATGCTAGCATATACAGAAAGAAGAACCCAGGGTTTCCACAAACACTGGGACATTTGGAGGTTCTCTAAGTATGCCTCCTCACATTTATAACACACATTCAAACTTTCCTATTACTGATGTACAACCACATTAACATCTAGTGGTAGAGGTCAAAGATAGGTATGGTCATATATATGAAGCACACAACATAAAACTATAACACTATTCACCTCAGTATGTGGGATAGATAATGTCTAGTTTGAAATGAACAGTTCAATCTAAGTTTGTTATTGGTTAATGACATGGCCTAAAGAGAACTTACGTGACAGTATGTTTGAGTGGACCCTCAGTAAGTTCCACTCAGGGCTACCTTTGAAGAACTCGTCAGAAAGTCTGCTCACAGTGTGAACCCAAAAGGGGAGACATGCTTGACCTTTTCATAAAGCTTAAACAAGTATATTTTTTAGTAACCCAACCAGTTTACTTTTGTTATTCTACGATTGTAGTAAGATCCTTACTGTCAATCACTCTGTACAAATGAGAACTGTACATTATGCATTTACTCTGTATACACTGAAAAAAAACAATACTTTTCTGTTTTGTTTTTTTTTTTTTTTTAATTCATGAAACAGTTTTTTTTTTTTCCCATTCCACCATTTAATTCCCTATGGTCTCTGCTAAAAAAAACATATACTGTATAATGTTTGGGGGTTAGTAATTTTCAAGAAAAAAAGATTTTTACATGTAGGAGCGAAGTGCCAGAATTGGCCCGGATGGGAAGTGGTTAAACCGCTGTATGGTTTTGGCCACCGTGCTGCAGCTCAGTTTCAGGGTCTTGGCAATCTTCTTATAGTCTAGGCCAGGAGTAGGCAACCTCGTTCCTCCAGCTGTGGTGAAACTACAAATCCCATCATGCCTCTGCCTCTAGGAGTCATGCCTGTGATTGTTGGGGTCTTGCAATGTTTCATACTTGTACTTTCAAAACAGCTGGAGGGCCGATGTTGCCTACCCCTGGTCTAGGCCATCTTTATGTAGAGTAACAATTCTTTTTTTCAGATCCTCAGAGAGTTCTTTGCCATGAGGTGCCATGTTGACCTTCCAGTGACCAGTATGAGAGAGTGAGAGCGATAACGCCAAATTTAACACACCTGCTCCCCATTCAAACCTGAGCCCTTGTAACACTAAGGAGTCACATGATACTAGGGATGGTAAATGGCTAATTGGGCCCAATTTGGACATTTTCACTTAGGGGTGTACTCACTTTTGTTGACAGCGGTTTAGACATTATTGGCTGTGTGTTATTTTGAGGGGACAGCAAATTTACACTGTTATACAAGCTGTACACTCACTACTTTACATTGTATCAAAGTGTCATTTCTTCAGTGTAGTCACATAAATCGATATAAAAAAATATTTACAAAAATTTAGGAGGTGTACTCACTTTTGTGAGATAATGTAGATCCCTAGGGAGGGAAGCGCTATAGAAATAATATTAGAAACCAGCCAGAGTGGTTCTGAATGGTAATGTGAGACCAGCATGGTCTCAGAATTAGGAATCTGCAATGCTGCCCACACCCATGAAGCTGCCAGTCTCATCAACAGCTTTTAAGTTTAGATATGTGGTTATGTCAGCAAATCTTCTTCTTTTCCTAGTAACCAATTTACAAAATGTTTGGTTAATTTAAAGCAGAGCTCCAGGCTGAATGGTTTTGTGATGTGTGCGCACAAGTTTTCTGTACTGATGACTATCCAATGTCTGGATCATTGCCATATAGTGTAAAAATCAATTTATAGTAAAATGTGCATCTAGCACTGTACTTCCGGAACTTAAACTCTCATCCAGGGGAATGATCTTGTCATTTATCGCCCTCCTCTCCCCTTGTATTTCTTAGAATACCCTGTATTCTGGAAACAGTTCTGTGAACTCTCATATACCTGGTGGGTTTGAGGTCTGCTTTCTTAATTTAATCCAACTGGTTATATTTCTAATGTCTGTTTATAAACAGACATATTTGTATACATAGTCAGGAAGACACTTGCGTCTTGTTCAGTCGTCACTACTAGAAGAATGAAGTTTAAAGTGGTTGTAAACTCAAATGGCTAAAATTGATTTAGCCTCCATGTATTTCATCATTGAGCAGTGCGGTTTGTTTTTTCAATTCTAAATATCTTTTTCTTTTTTTTTTTTTTTTTGTGCTCGTTTGTGGTCAGCTCCACTCTCTACTCTGTATCTCAGTCTTAGAGAGCCAAGTCGGAGGGGCCGATATTCCCATCAGTCAGTGAATGAAGGCTGGAGGAGAGGATAGGGGAGGGGCCATGAGATTATATTCTTACTGAACACTACAGAGCTGACGTGGAGAGAGGAGGGGGGAGCTGCAGAGACGCGCACAAAGCAGAAGCTAGATGACGGAGGCATTGTATCCTAACCACAATCTCATGGCTCATCAGCTATGATAAACGTGGTTTGCTTGGGGGGGGGAGCTCATGCCTTAAAGGGACAGGAGCATGATTTTTTGGGGGGGTAACAATCACTTTAAGGAATGCATGTTACCGTTCAGTTTGACAGTTTCATGTTTCAGCTGTATCTGTTATTGTATACACTTGTCTTTGTCCTTTCTCATTGAATAAACTTTCCTTCTTCACAGTGCTGCACACATTATAATCAATAAAGTGTCATCTTCTAAATTGTCACTAGAGGCCACAACAGTGTATCTAAACTGTTTTAATTTGCTTGTGAACTATAGCGCTAAAGTTGTCCATAGACATTAAGTAATAGACAGTATGCATGCATCTGACCTTCTCATAGTGTCTCCAAAGCCAGGCTCTCCCATCACAATGTCTTCTAAGCCAATTTCACCCATAAACACAAATGATCATTACATAAACACTCCTATTAAGTGCAATAAAAGAAAGAAGGGTAGCTGCACAGAGACCTTTTTCAGGTCTGTACTTCATTGCTTTTTAGAAATTGGATTGTTGCTGGAAATTCATGCCGTTTGTCCTGTTCTACACTGACAAGTTTGTATTTTGCAGTGAAGAATTGCGGTTGGGACATGAAACATCTTCGTTTTACAATGGTTTCCGGACTGTCGCACAAGGGGATAAAGCATATAATATCCGGGCAAATAAAGAAGCTGAAGGACTTTCTGAAGAGGCACAAGTGCAGTGTCTAATTGACCAGGCCACGGATCCGAACATCCTTGGCAGAACTTGGAGAGGGTGGGAGCCCTGGATTTAAAACAAAGATGCATCAAATGCTCACCTTTCACAGCATGACATTTAATATCATTTCATTTTTATTTTAGAGGTTTCAGTTTTACATGCACAAGAAAGGTTCCAACTGATCCATTCAGAATACTAAGGATAAAGTTAGAGCAGATTTTAAAGCCATTTTAGTTAATCATTATGTACTTTATTAAGCTTGATCCTTACCATGCCAGTCAAATTATTTTTATATACACTGGCTTAAAGCTGAATGTGCCATGTTTCCATTCACTTTAAATAGTATGTTTGGGCCAAGCTGGTCCAAATAAACTATTTTTATAAATAATTCTAACTCTGTAAGCACTGTATTGTGCAGTTGTAAACTTGAGTCGGGCTGAGTGCTTTTTGGTTATTCAGGGGAGGCTTTCCAATTTCCTCAAAAAACAAATGCCTTCTTGTGATTGACCGAGGTGGAGGGGCAGGCAAGAGACACCACGGTTTCCACTTCGGCCAATAAATGTTTTTTTCATTGATAAAACTACAAGGCTACCTCTGGCTGTGAGGCACTCAGCCCAGCTCAATTTTGTTCCTGCAGCGGGCAGGAATGCACCTGAGATGCTGCTGGAACGCAGCGCTACATACTGTATGTAACAGATGCTACAACAGAATGATGCATCACTCACAGCAGCAGAATAACTTAGTCATGGAAATTATTTTAAGGTGAAAGGAAATGTCGACTTCGGCCTAAAATTGTATGCTCCTGTATCGTTTATTTCTTTGCTAATTTAAAATTTGTGAAAGATCAACAACTGTAATCTGTACTTGTGTGATTGTGCACTTAAAGCAGCAGTCATCCATGTGCCACATACTAGTCCAGGAACAATGAAGCAGAACCTATTTACAGAGTCTCTGTTCTGAAGCTGGTATGTGCCTAAGTACACAGCTTCCTCTACTGCTTTTAAAAGATAATATTGCATTTTTCTTAGCAACTGGATTCAATTAGATTGTACTGTAATTAAAAAAAAATGTTTTTGCAGAATTAAAGTTGTTTGTGTATTTTTTTATAAAAGGAAATAAAATATCTACAATACTGCTGCATTAGATAGCCAAAATGTATATTAAAGAAAGTTTAACCTGATAAGGCCTACTCAATTGAATGACATGCTCTGCTGTTAACATTCACATAGATCAATGTACTGGGGTTGTCAGCCTTCCCTGGCTAGTGTCAGGGATCATATTTGTTGTCTTCAGTAAACATTCTGTTATGCAAAATGATTAATTATAAGACCTAGGAAATAATTCCATTGGATTCCTTTTGTATTACTTTGGTACAATTTGGTTACATGTTTTATTAGCCATACCCAAGTGCGGTATTTATCTCCCAGTGTCCCATTTGGCTATTCTAAATGCTCGGTAGCCTTTCGGCTTCTCAGAGAAAGCAGGAAGCTGAGCCAGAATTATGAGGGGAATCTACAATATTAAATTCTACTCTCGCTTTAACAACTGTAGAATTCTTTATTTTCTCACTTTGTTTTAGTGACCAGGACAAAAAGAGCATAATTCTCCCCAATGGGCACACAGGAAGGATTGAAAACTTGATAGGGTTGCTAACCCCTCTATATTCTATCCAGGAAAAATTGTCTTTGGCTGTACTTTACCATATCAAACAATTTAACACTGAGAACCAATTTTTTGGTTATTTATAACCTTTCCTATACAACTGGCAACCACCAGAGGGGAGGGGGCATTTTACTCACAAATAGGAAAGTTTAATGGGAATGATGAAATATAATACCCACTGTAATATCATTGACCTTTTATTTACAATTTTTATTTTGTTAAAAAGTAATGTGTGCTTTTACATTTTTACATATAAGATGAGTTTCCTCTACCTATCTGTTAGAGTTGAACATTTATTGTAAAACCCAGGACAAAGCGCTTTCTAATCATTACCATTGAGCTGTATCAACTGACAGCTTCAGGTGAATGGACACTGATACTCAAAGTGAGAAGGGGGTGGCCTTATCACAGATATATAACCACGCCGAGCCCCAAGATAGACAAGGTGGCCTATATCCAGGTTAGTTTCCAAGGGAATCTCTTGGAGGAACTGTACCTGTGTCTTGCTTGGTGCTAGTTGCAGGGATCTGCCCGTAAGTGGCTGCCTAAGCACTGGATCCTGTTTTTAAAAGCTGATCTTGGTACGTGGTACATCCCGTGAAGTGACTTGCAGGATGCTATACGAAGCCAGGGGAGAGGTCTGCTGAGGTGGAGACCTTTGGGGAAGCCTGACTAAGGAGGAGTGAAGATTGAGCATCCTCTGTTACAACCGTAGCTTTCAGGTAAAGTAAAAATCTCCTATGCACTGCAGGTTATTAGCAGGATCAGTGGGATATTAACTGTAGACATTTCGGTCAGTTTCCTCTAGTTATCTATATCTCTCCTCTCCTCTGTGTTCATTTAAATACTCTGAGCTCTATGGGCAACTTGGCTACCATGTAGTCAGACGTTGTCCTTCTGTGGTCGGGGTTCTGGCATGGGCTGATGATGCCCTTCCTGTTTTAGGCAGGTGCAGCCACCATTTTGATCTGTTCACGGGGGATCACTCATAACCACTTAAGGACCAGCCTCGTTTTGGATTTTAGGTGTTTACATGTTTAAAACAGGTTTTTTTGCTAGAAAATTACTTAGAACCCCCAAACATTATATATGTTTTTTTTTCTAACACCCTAGAGAATAAAATGGCGGTCATTGCAATACTTTTTTTTGCACCGTATTTGCGCAGCGGTCTTATAAGCGCACTTTTTTTGGAAAAAATTCACTTTTTTGAATAAAAAAATAAGACAACAGTAAAGTTAGCCCAATTTTTTTTTATATTGTGAAATATAATGTTACGCCAAGTAAATTGATACCCAACATGTCACGCTTCAAAATTGCGCCCGCTCGTGGAATAGCGTCAAACTTTTACCCTTAAAAATCTCCATAGGCGACATTTAAAAAATTCTACAGGTTGCATGTTTTGCGATACAGAGGAGGTCTAGGGCTAGAATTATTGCTCTCGCTCTACCGGTCGCGGCGATACCTCACATGTGTGGTTTGACCACCGTTTTCATATGCGGGCGCTACTCACGTATGTGTTCGCTTCTGCGCGCGAGCTCGTCAGGACAGGGCGCTTTAAAAAATTTTTTGTTTTTTTTATTATTTATTTTACTTTATTTTATTTATTTTTTCACTGTTTTAAAAAAAAAAAATTTTGGATCACTTTTATTCCTATTACAAGGAATGTAAACATCCCTTGTAATAGAAAAAAACATGACAGGTCCTCTTAAATATGAGATCTGGGGTCAAAAAGTCCTCAGATCTCATATTTATACTAAAATGCAAAAAAAAAAAAAAAGTCGTTTAAAAAAATGACACAAAAAAAATTGTGCCTTTAAGAGAAGTGGGCGGAGCCGTCGTAATGACGTCGCTCCGGCCATCACATGGTATAGAGACGGGTGGGGGCCATCTTGGCCTCACTCGTCTCAGTACCTCAGCAGTGACAGGTCCCGATCTCCTCCGCCGCTACCGACGGCTCCGGTAAGCGGCGGAGGGCGCGGGAGGGGGGGTGGCACCTCTCCCGCCGCCGATAACGGTGATCTCGTGGCGAACCCGCCGCAGAGACCACCATTATCGTGTACAGAACCGCTCGCTGTAAAGATGGATACCTCGGTTGTGGCAGCAGCTGCTGCCGTTACCGAGATATCCATCTTCAAAAAAATGACGTATATATACAGTGAGCGGTCGTCAAGTGGATAATGACCCAGGCACAGCAGGATTAGGCCGAAGCTTCTGCAGGAGTGCTTGAGGACCACAACTATATTCTAGAGTGGTGGGTGGTGTTGTGAGTACCCCATAGGGTTTTTTTTTCAGGTAAAGCATGTCGGAGGGCAGACACAATGGGATGGGTGAGAATTTAAATAATTTAAGGTCTGCTTCCCCAAATTTTTCCCCAGAACTCATAGCCTAGTTTAGGATCTGTGATAGATTTTTCTGGCTCACAGTATGATAGGTGCTTTGTTTTTAAACCGGAGTTCTCTGCGCCCATACAGGCTGTAATGTAGCAATATGCTCTCTTCTCTTTTCCATCGTGAACTAGGCAGATATATTTCCCTTTACTATTCCTGGTATATTACCTTCAGACGCGGTAGAAATATTGTATTCTTCTAAGTCCTCCTTTTAGAAGGAAAATCTAAAGCATATCATCAGCCCGAAAGGCATTAATGACTAATTGATGCAGTGTGGGAGAATTTGAAAATTCCACTTCCAGAATGTATAATCCCAATGGTCAGTCACTCTGTGCATTGAAGCTATATCTGGTTGAGGAAGAATATCAGAGCAAAATGGGCCTAAGCAGTGGACGACCCAGCAATTTCTTACCTAAATAAGATATTGCAGCAATACCATGTGCTGTGAACTAGGTGATAAAAATGAGTCCAAAAATCCTAAAAACAGATATGCGAATCCCCCTTTTGGAGACCCCACTCACCAAAAATGGCAGACCCTCAGCTTTACAGTCTGGGATGGTAAACAAACACAGTCACCTGAAATATTGCAGTTTCATGAATGAATCAATCAATGGATGCTTGAAGGCATGAAGGATATCGTATTCCACTGGAAAAGAAAGAAAGGGTGATATAGTGAAATACCGCTGGGTAACTGGATGGCGCGCACTGAAGCGCTACTTACAAGATGTAGGCAAAAACAGGCTTTCAGAGAGAACTTCTGCGATCGTCGCTCAAATGGCGTGCGTTCCACGGAGGCAGGAAATTGCATCACTGGTTCTGTCGTGAGCCGGAAGTTAGGTAGATGCGTTTCGCCCCTCCAGGGCGTTATCAAAGACATCACATCTGGCTCACACAAATTTTGATAATTACACATTTTAGTTCTCTTTCTGAAGGAAGGTTTTTTGAGATTAAAAAGTTTATCACATGTGGGACCACACATGTTACCTATCTTTTATCTTGCCCGTGTGGTCTACAGTATGTAGGGAGGACCACCAGACATTTATGGGTAAGACTTAGGGAACATGTCAACAGGATCAGGAAAGGGTATAAACATCATGGTCTTTCCAACCATTTTAAGCTGTTCCATGAGAGGGATCCGAGTGTTCTTGCATTCTGTGGAATCGACAGGGTGGAAGAACACTGGCGAGGCTCTAACCTCAAAAGAGCTATTTCCCAGAAGGAGACCCAATGGATCCATAGACTTCGTACTTTGAGCCCTTATGGCCTCAATTTTGAGTTGGATCTCAATTGTTTTTTGTCGAATTGGTAATTTATTTTCATTTTTTTTATATATTTTTTTTATATTTATTTTTATTTTCATTTTTATTTTATTCTCAGATTTAATTTTTGTTTACGTTAGTTAAATTGAATTGATCATGCCTTCGAGACCCATTAGGATATAATTATTTAGGATTCAACTATTACTGTATTACCATTTTTCAGATAGTGTGTCCTCATTATTTTGTATATAATTTTTAAATTTTTTTTTATGTTTTTAGCTCACGACAGAACCAGTGACGCAATTGCCTGCTTCCGTGGAACGCACGCCATTTGAGCGGCGATCGCGGAAGTTCTCTCTGAAAGCCTGTTTTTGCCTACATCTTGTAAGTAGCGCTTCAGTGCACGCCATCCAGTTACCCAGCGGTATTTCACTATATCACCCTTTCTTTTCTGGTGGAATGCGATATCCTTCATGCCGTCAAGAATCCATTGATTGATTCATTCATGGAACTGCAATATTTCAGGTGACTATGTTTACCATCCCAGACTGTAAAGCTGAGGGTCTGCCATTTTTGGCGAGTGGGGTCTCCAAAATGGGGATTCACATATCTGTTTTTAGGATTTTTGGACTCATTTTTTATCACCTAAAAAATGAGCACATGGGGGCGTGGCCGGGATGGAAGACTGAGCGGACGTGTTCCTGAGCTCTCCTGGAGTGTGATCCGGTAATTTATCCGTTTTCCCTACTTTTATCTGCAAAAAAGAGAATTAATAATCCCTGGATGCCTTCTAAAGCTTCCGGCTACCAGAAGAGGGGCAAGAAATTGAAGTTTCCCCCTGATATACCCGTAGAGACTGTCTCAAACCCCTGCTCCACAAGATCTCCTGCGTGCCACAGCAATATGGCGTCGCAAACAGAGCACGAGGCGAACTCAGGGTCGGCGTCTCCGGGACTGCCAGAGATCATGGCGGCTATTACAACCTGCCAAGCTGCCATTACCTCCTGCCAATCCACCTTGGCTTCAAAAATAGAAGAGGTGCAGCTGGATGTCGGCCTGATTCGGCAAGATCTGGACAAGATCCGCTCCAGAGTAACGGAGGCCGAGAACAGAGTTGGGATGGTGGAAGACACAGTAACCGACCATGCTGCTTCCATTCGCACACTTCAAACTAAGGTTAAGGCGCTCGAATACCGAGCTGAAGATGCCGAGAACCGGAGCCGCCGGAACAATTTGAGGATCGTAGGCCTGCCGGAGGGAGTGGAGGGCCGTTCCCCATCACAGTTCACGGAGGGTCTGTTGCGCTCCCTGCTACCGACGGCTCAGTTCTCCCCTTACTTTGCGGTTGAAAGAGCCCACCGAGTGCCGCCAAGACCTGGCCCTGAGGGAGCCCCTAAGAACTTTCATTCTCAGGCTGTTAAACTTTCGGGACCGTGACGAGTTACTCAGGGCGTCTCGTGCTGCGGGAGATTTACCCTTTCAGAACACCAAACTCCTACTATTCCCGGATTATACAATGGAAACACAACGACAGAGGAGATCCTTTGATGCTGTAAAGGCAGCCCTGTGGAAGAAAGGTATAAAATACAGTATCCTACTCCCGGCCAAATTAAGGGTGATTGATGGGGAAACGGCACGCTTCTTTACTAGCCCCAAGGATGCATCGGCTTGGTTGGACACTCTGCCCCCATAAGAGGATTACTCTGCAAGGTCGGTGCACTGATTTACCAGCTAAAATGTTTTCCTACCTTCCTAAACCGATTTCTCCTGTGTGTTTCCTGACTTTGACCGTTACCATATGTCAGGGGCTTGTGCTCCAGTTGCAACAATCGTGTCTGACATGGATTATGTTAAGATGTCACCGGTTCCTGCTGTGCCGCTTAGCCGGCATTTAGTGCAAGTTGAGTGCCTGTCCTTGAAGCACGGAATATATCCTTATCACAGCTCGTCAGTACTCGATAGTTGATTGTCTTTGGTAGGGACTACACTGTAATTGTATATATGGAACCCTTCGATCTTTTTGGGAGAGGGAAACTGGACGAGGACGATGCCATTCTATGGTAAAAGACTCTAAGAATGTGCCCCTGTTTAGGCAGGTGAATGCTGCAACTCTCTTTTTTGCGTATGCCTGGTTATTTTTTTATTTTTATTTTTCGGTATTTTTATTTTTGTGTTCACTCCACTAGCTCTAAGAAGGAACTCACCACACTCACACATAACCCCTGGTTACCAGGGAAGATGTGAGGTCTTTACCCAAGCTCACAACCCTAACTTAGGTTACTAACTCTAGTGTTATGGGTGTTCTGGGATCCAGATGCTCCTCATGTTCCCAAGGTGCATGGGGTGGGAGGGGGGGTTGTTTGGGGATGCTCATGTTTGGGCACCCACGTTAGTTTTTTTGTTTTGTTGCTTTTACTTATTATTTCTGTTTTCATGAATGTAGATGCAAATTACGGTTGGTCTTTATATGCAAGTATATGTTGGTATATCCCTATAACACCGAACTCAATCTTTTTGGGGTTCTGTGGGTTATGGATCTCCAGTATGTCCCGGGAGGGAAAAGTCCCCCCTTGAAATTATTGCTTCCAGATGCTCTTAACATTTTATCTTTTTTATTTTTATTGCTGCACCTCTCCCATGGCTAAGTGTTTGGTGGTATCTTGGAACGTGAGAGGCCTTAACTCGGCGGTTAAGCGCTCCCTGGTATTTGCCTACCTGCGGAGACTCCGCCCACAAGTGTGTATACTCCAGGAGACACATCTTGTTGGCTCTCGCATTCTTAGTTTGAAAAAGGCCTGGGTGGGTGCGCATTATCATGCACCATACTCTAATTATGCAAGAGGAATTAGCATACTAGTGAATAGATCCCTTCCATTTCAGATTGTGGAGGTCAGGTTGGACCCGTGGGGGCAGGTACATCCTCCTACATGCTTTTATCTCAGAAATTCCTTTTGTAATAGTGGGATTGTACCTGCCACCTCCGGCAGACGTTACTGTCCTTCACGAACTTATGCAAAAGGTCGCATTATACAATGTCGAAAATGTATTATTTATGGGTGATTTTAACTTAGCCCCTTCCAGAGACATTGACAGACTCCATGCTTCCGGACCACCCCAGCATGGACTCTCTCATTGGGCCTCCGCCTTCCACATGACAGATGTTTGGCGCCATTATCACCCCTCAGATAGGGCTTTCACATGTCTATCTACAACATACCGGACCATGTCCCGCATTGATTTGGCTTTTGCCTTTTCTGCGTTACTCCGGAGGATTGAATCCTCTGAGATCCTTTCCAGAGGTATCTCGGATCATGCTCCGGTATCGGTTACTATTCGACTCTCCCATGTGGTGGGTGAGAGAGTGTGGAGGCTGTCTAAATACTGGATTATGGACCCTGACATTCAAGACGAGCTCCCTGAGGCTTTATGTAATTTTTGGCTAAACAATGATGGGTCCACTGGACCTCTGGCACAATGGGACGCTTTTAAGTCTTGGCTTAGGGGGGAGTACATGACCCGCATAGCAGCCAAGAAGCGTGGCTCTGTGCAGTCTCTGAGACATCTGGAGATGCAGGCGAAATTGAAGGAAGAGGAGTATATACAAAACCCTGTTCAGAATTGCTATGTGCTCTGGCAGGACTCTCTGAGGGAACTGTCCCTTCTTAGAGTCGAGCTAACTCAAAAAATCTATGCTGGATAGTGCACAGAGGGTATTTGAATTCGGTGATAAGAATGGAAGGCTATTGGCCTGGTTAGCAAAGGGAAGGAATAATATGACCCATATTGGAAGGTTGAGGGCGCTAGATGGTCGTCTATTGACGACCCCGGCTGACATTAATGCAAGATTCCTTGAGTTCTATCAGAATTTATATTCATCTAGAGCAAACTTCAGCGGTGTTGAGCTGCTCCAGTATCTGGAGAGGATTCCCTTTCCCTCCTTGGCAGCTGAGAAGCGCGAGGAGCTGGATAAGGACATTTCCTTAGAGGAAGTCCAGGAGGCACTGGGTGCTATGCAATCTGGGAAGTCCCCTGGACCAGACGGCATCCCCATTGAATTCTACGCCACATACCAGGATCTCCTGGCACCCAGGCTTACCTCTCTACTGCTGAAGTCTGCTGAACCGGGATCCATCCCAGATTCGTTATCCGACGCGATTGTGGTATTGGTGCCCAAGCCTGGCAAGGACCCTGAGGAATGCGCCTCTTACCGGCCTATCTCCCTTATCAATGCTGATGCTAAATTGTTGGCAAAAATACTGGCTATTAGACTTGGTAAGGTGATAGAAGACCTAGTGCAGATTGATCAGACTGGTTTTATGCCGGGTAAGGGCACCGATATCAATATCCGTCGCTTATTTCTGAATCTGGCTGCTGCCCATGATAATAGAGGAACTAGAGTCATAGCCTCTCTGGACGCAGAGAAGGCTTTTGACTCTGTTGAGTGGGAGTATTTATGGGCGGTAATGCAGAAATTTGGAATAGGACCTCGTTTCATGCAATGGCTCCGTATCCTGTATAAAGGCCCTAGGGCAGGGATTTGAGTAAATGATACCCTTTCAGATTTCTTTCTCCTTCAGAGGGGCACTCGGCAGGGTTGCCCCCTCTCTCCCAGCTTGTTTGCACTGGCCTTGGAGCCCCTGGCGATCTTGGTCCGGGAATCCAACCGCATAGTTGGACTCAAGATTGGCCCTCTGGAGGAGAAGATATCACTATACGCTGACGATACCCTGCTTTACCTGCAAGATGCCAATGCCTCATTGGAGGCTGCTCTTGAGGCCTTTGACGAATTTGGGCAATTCTCAGGGATACGTATAAATTGGACCAAATCAGTCCTCTTCCCTTTAGATGGGCGGGCGAAAGAGCTGGCTCCTCAGTCGGCATTGAGATGGGTGGAAGAATTTTACGTACCTTGGTATAAGGATTGCGAGAGAGCCCCAGGCATTTCAGCGCCTCAACCTTTTTCCAATAGTTGCGCAATTGAAAGAACACTGTTCCCGCTGGTCCAATTTGCCCCTGAATCTCCTTGGGAGGATCAATATTTTAAAAATGATATACTTACCCAAGCTAAACTATATATTTTGAAATTGCCCAACGTGGATACCCCAAGCTTTTTTTAAGAACCTAGATACGTGTATTGGCTCCTTTCTGTGGAGGGGATCGTCTCCACGTATAGCACGATCTACCTTACAGCTCCCTGTGAGTTATGGAGGCCTAGCCTTACCTAACCTGATGGTGTACTACTGGGCGGCCGTCCTGGTCATGGTCAGGTGGTGGTTCGAACAATCCAGGGCCAACGCGGCGGTGTGTCTTGAGGCGGCCATCGTGGGATCCCTTACTGAACTCCGTAATCTGGCCTATCACGGGGCTTCATCATACCCCTCTTTGCCTGCTCCTACTGCAGCTACTTTGCGAGTCTGGGGAATAGCTAGGAAAAGATTTTTAGCTACCAACCAATAGTCGCCATACTGCCCGTTGTGGGGGAACTCAACCCTCCCGCACTTTCGGACCATTCCGGATCCGCAGGTGTGGGCCAGGTCTGGTGTCAAGGTCTTGAAAGATATTATGGCATCAGGATCCCTTATCCCCTTCCGTGCACTAGCGATTAAACATAATCTCCCGGGGTGGATGTTGTTCCGCTATTATCAGCTGCGACATGCATTCCAAGCGCAGTTTCCGGTCCCGCCTGTTATTCAGGCTGATGCAGTTGAGGAGTTGCTCTCACAAGAAGCTCTGCATAAGCCCTTGTCTATGCTATACTTGACATTACTTAAGAAAGACTCACCCAAGATGGAGGCCTTGTGGGTTAAGTGGAGGACAGATATTCCTGTTATGGAAATGATTAAGAGCTCCAATCGAGCCCAAGGTTATCTGCTGCTGTCTCTAATTTGAAAAGTGTGGATATGCATGCATATAAAAGTAAACACTCTGAGACACGCTCAGCACTGTTACTTGTTACACTTCTAATTTATTCAAGGCGGTGTTAATGTTTTATACACACAAATACGTCATTGCTATGTTAGTCTAATAGGTACATCTCATTGGTTAAGATAGAAAAAGAAAATGGAGAATGTTCATAACGAGGTCTGGCTGATCTTTGGTTTTATCTTGTTCCGCGTTCTTCTGATGTGTGGGATGTAGGGGGTACCCGCCATCTTGAGAAAATATAGGAACAGAGCAAACCTGTATACTTATATAATGAGTAAGGAGAAAAATATGTATGCACATAAGAAAATAGACATTTTCAGATTACTATTATTATTATCTACATCACATTCCTTCACAATCCCCCCTAAAATGACTATTTTCTCTTTTCTGTCCCTAATACTAAAGGTCCCACTTTGGCCTGGCCCTTCTCCTCAGCAACTCTTTTTGGCTGTATATAGAATTGGGCAGCAACTGTTCACTTCCCTCCTCGATACAGCTGGAGAGGTGCAGTCAGGCACTATCTATCCCTATAACCCTATAGGATGGTGAGGTTATGGACAGGGAGTGACTGAGAGGAGTGAAGGGTTTGTCATCTTCCATCATAAGGAGGTCCTCTTCTTCTTGGTGGAGAAATGTAGGTGTGCTATTGTCTACAGCCTTGCTCATTAACTTTTTATGAAAGGTAGAATACAGTATACAATCAGGGCTAAAAGAACCAGGATTATTAATACCGTTACCCGTATCTGGGCGAGCACCTTCTGCCACCCACTCATCCAGCTAAAATATTGGTCCCATGGGTCTGTGATACCTGAATTCTTCTTCAACTCCAGTGACAGATCTTCTAATTTCTTTATAGCTAGAGTAACCTTGCCATTTGGGCCAATATTATCAGGAATGTATGTACAACAGGTTCCCGTTTTTTCCTATGATTTTACAAAACACCTCCTTTCCCAACTAGCACCATGTCTAAGGCCATCAGGTCCTGGAATGTCATGTAGGAAGTGGGGGCTAACTGGTCAGCAATTCCCTGGAGGGCATCTTTAGTGTAATTTACAAATCTCTGTTGGTTATAATATGTGTAGTGTCAGGTCACCTAGAGGCTGGGTGACAGATGCACACCGTCGGGATCAGGAGTGCACCGCAAGGTAGTGGACCCTACGGCTGACTGCTGCGGATTGAACCCTGGGAGGTTCGGGAAGCAGGTCTACTGGATCACTGACACAGATCCCACTGGGAGCTAGAGCATAGATTCCCCAGGGCGCGGAGTCTAAGAGCCAGCAGGTGTTCACCAGAGCCTCTAGTGGTGAGGATGGACTGCGCTGCAGTCTGGCTCCAGGTCGCGGCCCCCAGGGTCTCACAGCTCACGCTCACGGTAGACTACAGGAGAAGAGGAAGGAGGCAGCTGGCTGGAACATCAGGGTCACAGGCAAACAGGGATGGTCGGGAACAGGCTAAAGTCGGTAACAGGAATCAGATGTAGGAAACACAGCAAGTACACACAGAGGCTAACACACAGTGGTTGATCAGCACTGCTGGCTTGCAGTGCACAGGTTAATATAGGGTTCCCTGATAGGGCCTGGGGTGGGGCCATGCTTATAGGAGAGGTTACAAAAGCAATCAGGTGAGGGTCAGCTGGTCTCTAGAGATGAACACATGGAGACAGGTATGCTGATCGACAAACTCTATTGCATAACCATGACATGTAGTTAATCCAATCTACATTCTTGCTGACAGTTGTTATGGGGATCAAAGACTCAAAACCAGCTTTTACCTGATCCCTGGCTTTAAACTCATCAGGGACCCCCCTTGTAACCCCTATGACATGTATGTATACATGAGGATCAAAGCTTCCGGAGAGAGCTGCTCGCTTCCTCCTCTGACTGTGTGCTGGGTCAGTGTATGTATCAGGGGTATCTTTGGTTAGGATATGGGGCTTTCTATTTTCATCTTCCTTTTTTTTTTTTTCTAATGCACTCTGTGGTCGCCCAGTCTGGCCCTGTGTTCCAACCCACTGGCCCCCACAGAAACCACAACTCTGTCCCCAGTAACTGTCTGTGTGGCATACATATATGTCCTTACCTTTAGGGATATCACTGTACCAATGGCATCACCATGAAGGGTCAAACGGACAAGGTACTATGTCACAGTAATCTAAGGTAAAGGTGGTCACATGTGTACCTAAAGAGTTACACTAAAACGTAATTATGTTATCATTTTTGTGATGGCCACTTCCTGGGCCCCTCCCCCCTAGATCAAACAGAAAAAGGATATGCAGCACCCGAAAACACGCTCTCCTGCAGTGATAAGCGTGCATTCAGGTGTTTTTCCTGGCCAACTTGACTGAGGTGGCTGTGGTCACCAAAACTTGGAATGGACCATCATAACTTGGCTCAAGGATCTCCAGACAGTAGTTGGTGTGTTCCTGTATCTAATTCAGGATCTGGAATGGAAGAAAACACCTGGACATGCATTCAGGTTAATTCTCGTGATAAAATGGTTACATAATTAGTCAACACATCAGACTGTAACTGTAACTGTTGTGGAAAGTAACAACCAAGTCTGGGAGCTGAACCAAACAAAATGTCATAAGGGGATAGGGCATGTTTCCCCTGGGGGTGTGTCTGACACTGAACAGGGCAATGGGCTAACTGTCTGGCCAACTCATGTTAGTCTCTTGGGCCATCTTTAACATCCTGTTTTTAGTGTCCCATTCATCCTTTCTACCTAACCGCTACTTTGAGGGTGGTATGGGATGTGTAGTGCCAACTGAACCCCCAGTGCTGCCCAAATCTCTTTAGTAAGGGTTGTTGTTAAGGCTGGTCCCTGATCTCTCAATATCACCTCTGGGACCCCAAATCTACATACTATCTCACTTAGTAGTTTCTTAGCTGTGGTCCTGGCAGTCGTGACCACTTCCACTAGGGCGTATTCGAATCTGCCACTTCTTGGCACTTGAGAATGATCAATTTGCATCCTCTGGAATGGGGTATAGGGCTTTTGCCAGGTGCTTCTTCTGTGCTTCCTGGGTTACATTTGGTGCAGATAATGCATGATCTGCAGAAGTTGTCGGTCAGTGGAGTAACTCTTGGTGCAACACTTGTTGATAAGAGAGTTCATAAAAGTCTTTGTCAAGTGGGCAGCTCCATGTGTCCATTACACCACAGCTGGGTACATACTCCTGGGTAGACAAGGCTTCTTGTTGCACTCGAATAGTCCATTTCTGAGAGTTCCTCCTCTCCGTTTCCAGCTTTCCTTCTTATCCGGACTTGTTGTTTCCTGTAGTTCTTTTAGATAAACTCTGTCCACTGGGAAAGTCTGTAAGGTAAGCACGGGGTGGTCTTCTTCTACCACCCTGCTGTCCACTTCCCGTGGACCACCAGCTGTCTGTTTGGCAGCTGAATTGGCTAGATGATTGCCTAGAGCTTCCTTTGAGTTCATTTTGTCGTGTGCTTTACTCAGAATAGTCACTTGGGTTGGGAGAAGCAAGGCATTAATCAAGTTTTCACAGGTGTTCCTGCAGCCATCAGGAATCCTCTGTCCTAGATAACACCATAATCATGGGCAATGCTGAAAGCATATCTTGAGTCCATATGAATGTTGGCTCTTTTTCCCTCTGCCCATTTACGTGCTGTAGTAAGTGCTTACAGCTCTGCCTCCTGTGCAGACATCACCGGTGGTAAGACTTCAGCTTGTAGAACAGTGTTTTCAGTGGTGACCGCGTGTCCTGTGTGGTCATGGGGTGACAAGTCAGGACTCTACTCCTCCTCCTTTCCCCCCTCGAGAAGTGGAAGAAGGGTGGTAGGGTTCAGTGTTTGACAACTTAATAGAGTAATGCTGTCCAGTAGGAGGGAACACAGGAGTCTCAAGTGTCTGGTAGTGGACAAGTGTTTCGGCTGGATCTTGGTTGAATATGGCAACAACGTCTTGGGGAGCAAGCAGAAAGAGGCAGTGTCCGAGGACCAAGTTCAAAGTTTTGTCAAGCAAGGCTTGTGTAGCAAAGCCAGCTCACAGACACAATAGGCCTCCTCTTGCTACCACATCCAGTCGACAGGAATAATATCCTACAGGGCGTAGGCTGATGCCGTGTGATTGGGTGAGTACACCTGCAGCATGTCCCAGACGTTCGGATACAAAGAACTTGAGCGTTTTGCCGTAGGCTGGGAGCCCTAGCGCCGGGGGTGGCGCACTTAAAGGCTTCAAACTTTAGATATTTCTTCAGGAGACATCTGGAAGGGTCTGATTGCAGAGCATCAGTAGGAAGGCTTCTGGAATCCATGCTCTGCACTCGGAAATTAGTCCAAGGAAAATGACAGGTGTTGAGCACCACTGCAATTTGGGCTTTGAGGCTCTGCAGCCCTGGTTGGCAAGATAGCACAACAGGCTTTCTGAGGTGACTTCAACAGGGGGTAAGTCAGCTGCACAAAGGAGAAGGTCATCAACATGTTGGAAGAGAATCACTTCCGGCTGTTCCTCTTGTCATGTGTCAAGGATGATAGCCATAGTTTTTGCAGACTGGCTTGGAAAGTTCTGTACCCCTTGTGGCACAACTGTTTAGGTATGTTTCCGTTTCTTTCCGTGGATGAATGCAAAAAGGTACCAGCAGGAGGGGTGAGGGTGGACACTGAAGAAAACGTTTGTAAGGTCCACCTCTGTGAGGTATTTTGCAGTCAAAGGCATCCACAGCAGGTACCTGGTTCTTCTTTAGGGGTTCTCTTCTTGGGGTTATTGTGGTTTCCGGGGCAATGAAGCGCCCTCTTTTAGCTTGTTGAAACTGGTGGCACCTTTAAGTGACCGTTGTCTTCCGGTCCTGTGGACCATAGGCACGCAGGGATTCTGTCAAGTACTTCCTGCAGTATTGAACTTGAAGTTTTTTGCTTCATTAAGTGTCATCAGGAGAGGCAGAGAACACAAAGCAGATGAGTCTTCTAAACATAGGGGATTATGTAACTTCATCCCCCCTTCAGGCGTGTCCTGATTGAGGCCTGTAGTCTGGACAACACATCAGCTCCTAGTAGATTCAAGGGACATGTAGAGGACACCACAAATCTGGCAAGCAAATCAGGAAGTGGACTGGAGCGGGGCACCCCATCCATTCCTACGCAGGAAACATCAATAGTGGAAAGGAAAGAATTATTAGGCAGGTTCACCGCCCTCAACACACTTTTGGCTGCACCCCTGTCAATGAGGAAAGTGGTAGGTTTTTCGTCTGGGACATCTTGGGGCTCTGCATTCTTTTCTGAAGTGACCCCATTTCCCACAGTTGTAACAGGTGATCCTTTTCCTGGTATTGGGCAGTGGTGGTGGACTAGTGTAGGCGGGATCTTCGTCATGGGTTACCATGAGGGGCGTTGGTTTTTTACCTTTTTTATTTTCTATACCTCTGGTCACCGACAATAAATCAGACATTTTCATTGAATGGTATTCAGGGCGGGCCACCATCAGGATTTTTCTGATATCCTCTCTGAGCCCTGAAACAAAAGCAGTTGATAACGTGTGTGTGTGCCTTTATGAGTCTAGCATGATACTTCTTCACAGACTCCCCTTTATCTTGGGTAATATCTTGGATTGTGGTGGTCTGATCCGTCAACTTCTCCTTTGCCCAGTCGTGGAGTTGTGCACAGAACTCCACGCCTGAGGTGTAGGAAGTGGCACTTGTCAGGCAGGCATCATTGAAGGCCATCTGCATGACTGGCCAAAAGACGTATCCTGCTTTGATTTGGCATAGGCTGATCAAGTCTCTCCAGGCAGCTGAGTAAGTTTCTTGTATCTGCACTATCCTGTGGTAGAAGGGAATTGGCTGCTTCTCTGGGTCAGGCAGACTTGTCACTAAGGCCGCTGCTTGTGATAGAGTAAAAGCGACACACATCACTGGTGCCCCTTCTGGTAACCGAGACTGTTGTTGGGGCGGGGGCTGGCAAGAGGCACTGTTCCTTACGGTTGCCAGCATGTGTTTGAGATCCTCTCGGAACTGAGAGTCTGGAGCCGGATTGGGGGTTAAATCAGTGGGTGGCTTTGCTGCCTGCTATTGGGCTTCCCACTCAGATGCTTCTTCATCATTAACATATCCGGCCTGGGAATGTGATGCTTCCGTATTGGGGAAGACAGATGTGTGGTACGAACCATCTTGGTTTAAAACAGGGAGGGCTGGGTACAGGCTGTTTAAGCTTACTGGGTGTACCAAGATGGCCACCGGCAGGAAGTGCACTGGACTGGGTAGAAAGTGAAGGCATGGGTGCACTAAGATGGCCGCCGGGCTGAGTTGTCACAGTGGGTTGTGCTTGGGTGGTGAGAAAGGAGTGGTTGTTAGACGGAGGGCAGTGCTGTCCCTCCCCTCCTTTGTTTCAAGTTCCAACATATCATCAGCTCTGTGATACACATACATAATACAATCGCCATCTTTCTTAACTTCCTTTATCCAATTTTCTTTATCACACAGGATTTTTCTCCCTGTTTCTTCAGCAACATAACTTTCGCCACTTCTTTCAACTTTAACTATTTCAACATCTTCTTTGCAATATCACTTTCTTTACAATATCACTTTCTGTTTCTCAGCTAACGGCTTGAGAGGGGAATACATACAACCAAGGAGTTAATATTTTTCTCAGCGTTCTTTATCAAAAATTCCTTCGGTGGGGGCACTTAAGACTAATGTACGGTTAATCTCAGAACAAGAACAAACACATCAGGGGTAATAGGGAGCAACGTAGCAAACAGTAAATCACAAATACAATCACGACAGGACATTACACCTGCCACTCTTCGAACTGCAAAATTTCAGCAGGCTAAGATAACCACAAGGGCAGACCACCCTGCAAAAATAAACCCGTTTTATAGACGTTTGCCACAAGGGAAACCATCTCATTCCAGAGACCGATAGCTCATCTGGAGATGAGACCACACATTCACACATGTAGCACTCTAGACTGCAAAGCCAGCAGCTAAAATAGTAATCCGTCTATAAACGTTTGCTACAAGGGAAACCATCTCATTAAAGAGACCACACATTCACACATGTAGCACCCTTAGACTGCTGAGTTTCGTAGCCCAAAGAATGGCAGACAGTGAACAAATACAGTCAGCAGAAACCCATCAGCAGGTTCGTTAAAACAACCTCAGGCGAGGAAATACCTGCCTCTAAGACAGTCTCAGCATACCGACAGAATCCAGCCGTCAACCGAAAGATAAGAGAGTCGTACAGTGGTAAGAATATAAATCAAACTCACCGGTACTGTTAGGGCTGCGCAAACCCCACTCTCATCAATCAGTTAACGCCCGAATGCTTGTCGCGGTATAACTTCGACTGTAGCCTGAGGTCCCGGGTTTCGGCACCATCTGTTATGGAAATGATTAAGAGCTCCAATTGAGCCCAAGGTTATCTGCTGCTGTCTCTAATTTGAAAAGTGTGGATATGCATGCATATAAAAGTAAACACTCTGAGACACGCTCAGCACCGTTACTTGTTACACTTCTAATTTATTCAAGGCAGTGTTAATGTTTTATACACACAAATACGTCATTGCTATGTTAGTCTAATAGGTACATCTCATTGGTTAAGATAGAAAAAGAAAATGGAGAATGTTCATAACGAGGTCTGGCTGATCTTTGGTTTTATCTTGTTCCGCGTTGTTCTGATGTGTGGGATGTAGGGGGTACCCGCCATCTTGAGAAAATATAGGAACAGAGCAAACCTGTATACTTATATAATGAGTAAGGAGAAAAATATGTATGCACATAAGAAAATAGACATTTTCAGATTACTATTATTATTATCTACATCACATTCCTTCACAATCCGACCTTAGACAGGGAATCATGGGAAGAGTGCTTTGAAAATAGTCTTCAAATACTGATCTCCTCTAGGGATAAATTAATCCAAACCAAATTCCTGCACAGGGTATACTTCACGCCTCAGAGACTGCACAGAACATTTCCACAGAGAACCTCGAATTGCCCGCGGTGCCAGTCACCAGACAGTGACTATATTCACATGTTCTGGAACTGTCCTAGACTCTCCGGATACTGGGCCGCTATAGAGGAGTTTGTGAATGTCCGACTCCAGTTGGAAATTTCTCTATCGGCTGAGTTGGCTCTGTTGGGTATTCAAGACGACGAACAGAGACCGCGCTATACCAAATTATTATTGGCCCTATTACTATTCTATGCTAAAAAAGTGATCCTTCTAAAGTGGACATCTCGTCGCCCCCCTACAATAAGAGCCTGGGAGAACTCGATAAATGCGGTTATACCTCTTTACAAATTAACTTATATAAGTAGAGGGTGTCCCCAAAAATTTGCCAAAGTCTGGCAACCATGGACTGATCCGATCTGACCTCCCCCTCTATATAACGGATGCTTTAAGGTTGGGCAATATATGTGGTGTGAGATGGGTGTGTTGCCTCCTGTCACCCCCCCCCTCTATATCGTGCAATTGATATCTGTATGTTATGTTATTGCCCCCCCCCCCCGTCCGGTGTCATGGAAATTGAATAATACTTAATGTTAAGTTAACACTGTCTGCTGATTACTATCTATACGTTGCATAACTATACTGTGTATTTGATATAATAATTTCGCTTATTATATTCTGTACATTATATTTTCTCAAAGACCAATCTTGTTGTTACAAACAAAAATGAGCACATGGTATTGCTGCATTGCCATTTTGTCATTTGTATAATTTGATAATTTCATATTTTTATACTTTGTTCACGCACAGACACGTATTGAGGTTTGTCATTATTGATTTAGATTTTAGTTGCCAACGCTGCATTCATTCGTTTTATCACATTGAAGTTTTGTGCAGCAGCTGCAATGGTTTTCACCTTATATTCACCTTTGTTATCAATTTACTTCAGAGCCAGTTTTTTCAATATATAAATAAGATATTGACAGTCCCAGTATATGAGGTACCAATATTTAACCACTTGCTTACTGGGCACTTAAACCCCCCTCCTATCCAGACCAATTTTGAGCTTTCAGCGCTGATGCACTTTGAATTACAATTGCACGGTTATACAACACTGTACCCAAATTAAATTTTTATAATTTTTTTCCCCACAAATAGAGCTTTATTTTGGTGGAATTTGATCACCTCTCCGGTTTTTATTCTTTGTTAAAAAAAATGTAAAAAGACTGAATTAAAAAAAAAAATGATATTTTGTTATAAAAAAATTAAAACAGGTAATTTTTCTCCTTCATTGATGTACGCTGATGAGGTTGCAGTGGTGGGCACTGATGGGTGACAATAATGGGCACTGATCAGTTACATTGATAGGCAGCACTGCTAGGTGGCACTGATTGGCACTGCTGGTGGGCATTGATAGCTGGCACTTGTGGGCACTGTTAGGTGGCAATGGCAGGTGGCACAGATGAGGCAGATGTGCCTCTTCCATTTCAGGACCGATGTCCCTTGCAGCTGAGCAGGTGATCGACTTTTTTTTCATTGGCTGACAGCTAATCACATGGTAAGGGGCCGGGACCGGCCCCTTACTCGGATCGGTGATGACCCGAGTCTCAGTGACTCGGTGATCACAGCACGCTCCGCGCGCCCTGCAGTATATGACGGCCTCCCGGAAATTCAGGTCCGTGCTGTGGCCGTCATTCGGCTATAGCGCGGATGTCAAGTGGTTAAAGACTCCACATATAAAAGGTTTAAAGCACATTTTTAAGGCTTCCTTTTCCTTAGTTGGATTGGCTTGACAGCCTTCTATTTAGGTATTCCAGGCACTACAGATGTGGGCAAAATGCATGGTGCATAAACCCAGGTTTGATTGGCTCTGATTCTTCTATGAGTCAACCGTTGCAATTGTTTCCATAAGCTTTTTTGTTTAGATGCTTTGGAGGATTCCATTCATTAGGCATCCCGCATGACTTTAATGTCTGTTCATGTGAGGTGTATGTTGTGGTTAAAGTGCTGGTTGGCAAAACTTCCCTGAAAAAAAAAAATGTTGGAAAAAATGGCTTTTGAGAGAGGTGGGTTGTTTGGCATGGCCTTAGAAACTTTCATTCACCAAGTTTTGTGAGGTATGAATACGCTGTTGCCCCTAAAGAAACCACTGGAAAGTAAGCCATCTTTGTCTGAAGCTAAGAAATGTTCTTTTTGCCCCACTCGTGTCTCATGTTCTCAGAATTAACAAAAGTCTCAGTTTCTTAAGAATAACTGGTCCGGAAAACCAACTAAAGCAGGAGATAAGACAACTTCACAATGAAGAGGCACGCCCATAATACAAGTCAGTGACCAATTAAAAAATGTTGCAAATGTTTGGACAAGGAAGGTGACTGATACTTGGACTTCCAGCATAGTGTATGTAGGATACAGGCTGGATTTTGTGCATTACCACCACCGTAATACATGACGCCAAACATGTTTTTGATTTCTTGCAGAGGTGAGTTTTCCCTGACACAGCTCATTTCCTAGGGAGCATTCATTTTTCTGCCAGAGAAAGAGTGCTTCGGGGGTTTTTAGTCCAACTTATTCATGGTCCCAAAACTAGATGGCAAGGTACATCCTATTCTGGACCTAAAGGAGCTCAATTGGTACCTTCAGGTACAGAAGTTTTGCACTGTAGTCCTATTGAACAGTAATTGCTTCCTTGAAAGCAGGGACTCTTCTAGCATTGGTGGATATAAAGGATGCTTGTTTGCAGTGAACCTCATCAGCATTACTTACGTTTTGCGGTAAAATTACCAGTTTGTAGCGCTGCCTTTTGGCTTTTCCATGGCACCTCAGGTATTCATCAAGATGTGAGCCCCAATCTTGGCTTTGTTGAGAGTGAGGGTGATCCCAATTGTAGAGTACTTGGATTACCTGTTATTAAGAGAACAGTTGAAAGATAAATGGGCCACAAACATTTAGCAGACAGTACAGGTACTGCAGAGATTCAGACGGATCTTGCATCCTCAAAAATCAGTTTTGAGTTTGAAACATCCTGCACCTTGGAGTATCAGGGCCTTCTGATGGACATGGTTCAATTGAACGTGCTTCATCCACAAGTAAGATTGGACCACCTTCGTTCCCAGGTGTACATGTTACAGAGCAGGCCACTCTGCCCACCATGCCTGTGTTAAGTGTACTGGGACAGATGCTACCACATGGTCAGTTTGACTCTAAGAAGTTGCAATGTAGTGTCCTGTCAATCTGGGACCAAAGGACTACAGTCTCTAGATTGTCCGGTGAGGTTGTCACCCTAAGCCAGGAGGTCTCTGGATTGGTGGATTTTCAGCTTGATACTGGAGCAAGGGAGGTCATGCCTGTCATGTTTGTTGAGAAATGCTATCTACAGAGGCCTGTCTGCAGTTTGGAGGCCCCTGACGAATCAGGATACATCATCAGCTAGGGAGGCTTGGCTTTCAAAATACTCAAACTCAAAGCAATTTGTAGATCCTTACAATGCGTAATTCTGTTGAGATTCAATTTGACAAAGCAATCGCTGCAGTATATGTGAATCCTCACGGAGGTGCAAGGAGTCATGCAGTAAAGAGTTAGCCATTCCACATTCTGTCATTGGCGGAACGTTCTGTTCCTGCTATTGGTGCGACACATTCAGGGGGTGGAGAACTGCAAGGCGGACTAATCACCAGCAGCTAGATCCATAGCACATACACCCAGAAGTTTTTCAGCAGACCTGTCTTAGGTGTGGGACTCCAGATGTGGATCTACTTATAGATTCAACAATAAACTAG
This sequence comes from Aquarana catesbeiana, assembly GCF_042186555.1. Classification (NCBI taxonomy): domain Eukaryota; kingdom Metazoa; phylum Chordata; class Amphibia; order Anura; family Ranidae; genus Aquarana; species Aquarana catesbeiana. Next base: position 499,123,143 of record NC_133328.1, on the reverse strand, counting down.
ACACATTTGCACCCAAAATAAGAGAGCCAAAGGTTTTTGCTTTGGATGCGCTAGGATCCATGTAGGATAAGTTTTGTCTGACAGACTAATCCCCTCCCATCAGATTACTGTCGCATTTACTGAGCAGGATAGAGTTCTAGGACATTATGGTTGCTCAAAATTGACCAAGGAGGATGTGATACTGTGGGAAACACAGAAAACCTTTAGGAAAAAAAAATTCTAAAATATTATTGCTTAGAACATCATTGAACTGTGGAAATTATATTTTTTCAAGTGACTACAAGACTAGTCCGCTTTAAGAAAAGTAAGAGGGGGAGGGGGCATACATGCCCAGAGCGCTGAGACCTGTGTTCCTTGATGGACAGAGATTTTATAGTAAGTACACAAATATAATTTTTACGTTGTTCAATGACAGATACAGGAATCTTAGACAAGTGGGACTTCCAAAAGCAGCCCCAACAAAAGGGTGGGCAACACACACTAACCAGCCGAAAATAAAGGGAGAGCATGCAGTTCAAAGAGCTGCCTTTAACACTTTTAAATCCAAAGCTGGCATCAGCAGAGGCTAAGACAGCCACCTAGCAGAACTTTGTTTCCTGTGTTTGCAAGGTTGCCACATGGTTCTCTGTTTAAATGGTCTCTAAGTCCTGATACCTAAAAGCTCATGGAGTGCCCACAGCTTTGATGGAGTTTGCTTTACAGGAAAGGGGAAACCCTATCCTATAGACCAGGGGTCTCAAACTGGTGGCCCTCCAGCTGTTGCAGAACTACAAGTCCCATCATGCCTCTGCCCATGGGAGTGTCCTGCTTGTAACTATCAGCCTTGCAATGCTTCATGGGAATTGTAGTTCTGCAACAGCTGGAGGGCCACCAGTTTGAGACCCCTGCTATAGACCAAAGGATCTGGATGATCTGACCGTTCCACCTAGAAATAGTGGAGCTAAAAGTTGGGTTGCTCTGTCTCTGAAGACTCCCTTTGTAAGTACGTTGTTCAAGTTGAGCACCTACCTCATTATAGGAACTACTGAGCACCTTCAAATTTCCTATTTTTCCCTTGGCTTTACTGCAGAAGGGGTAATGCTGAGGGACTGAGCACTGACATCACCCAATGGGTAGAGTATCTTGCACACTCTGGTCTGTCTTTCCTGCTTCCAAGCGCCATGTGGAACTCTAATCCACGGTCCATTTCTACTGCCTGCTCTGTCACCTTCAGCCAAAATGGCCCTACACCTGCTTCCAAGCAGTTGGATTTGTACTTGATACTTTGCCTTGTGCCTTGAGCTACATTGTCTTTCTGCCTTGTGGTGCATCATTTCTGATTGTAGATACAAGGGTCCAACCCCACTGTACCAGGTGCCTCCAGCTCACTCCACTAATGGCTCCAGTATTGCTTGCAGCATGTTTACTGATGCCGCTGACACAAGCAGCCTGGAATTTTACCCTCTGCGGAAGTCTGCCATCTTAGGAGACTTCCGTGAGCTTTTGGGCATGGTCACTGCCTTTCTCCAGGATGAAATTTGCTGCAGACATGCAAGAATTTATGCGCCAAATAGCAGTGATGCTTACTGACTGCAAAGGCCATAAGTGTGTTTTCGCACCTTCCCTTGCAGATTCCGAACAACCTCTGAGGAGTATCATGTCTAAGGCGAACTGGTTGTTCCTTCAACACTGGCTGGAAGGTCACCTGAGCTAGATTCATTCAGACAACGTCACCGCAGTGGCATAAAGCAACCATCAGTTTTGCAGACTGTCTCACTGAGAAGAGTTGAAAACTCAGCAGGTCAGAATGTCTGGTCGGGGCAAGAAAGTCCATGAGCCTGCAGCTGGCATGTCCTCCAGGTTGGCTAAGGAAAGTCTCCCATTTCTAGTAGGCCACATCTACCACTTTCTAGCCCAGGAAAACTATACAGAAGCAGGAATCTTTTAGTTTCAATCTTTTTTATTGAAAAAAACAAATGATTTACAAAAGGTATAACATTATACACACTTATTTTGTATTGTATGAGTAACATTCAAGCCTTAGACATTGTGATTATCAAGGTTAACAATCTGTATAGTAATAGGGATATACAATTTACATTCGATATACAGGCTTGTCAACTGGCCCGGTCCCCCGAGATCCTTTACAATGGTCTCCCCAACCGAGCCAGCCGACTCCTGTCTTACAAATAACCCTTTAGAGTCTTTGCCCATTCAAATGTTTCAAAAGTATTGTTGAAGTTTGTGTATGTATTGAAGAAATTGTTTAATTCTGTACCAATTTTATTAATAACTTTTATGTAGTAACAGCTTAAAAGGAAGTAAAAGTAAAAAAAAAAAATAAAAGTGAAGTAGAGAAGAAAAGAAAACAGTTCGTGTAGCAAGTCCTCATAGTAATGCAAAATTGTCAGCTTGTTAATCCACTTTTCCTTTGGAGTACCATTTGTGCCATGGAGCCCACAATTTAGATACCGTGTCGTATTTCCCCCTAGCTGAGTAATATAGCATCTCATATGTACCATGTGTATGGACACATGTTATTACTTCTGCTATTGTTGGCAGCTCTGTGTCTTTCCAATGTCTGAGAATGGTTAGTCTGGTAGCTAGTGTAATGTGGGATATTATCGTTCTGTGGTGAGGTGATATAGACTAGTTCTAGTGATAGAATGGCCATTTCTGGTGTAAGTGTGAAGCTCATTTGTATAATATTGCGTATGATGTTTTTGACTTGAGCCCACATTTTTGTGAGTTTTGGACAACTCCATAACATATGTATCAGTGTACCAGATCCCCCACACGACCTCCAACATGTCGGTGAGGTATTTTGGAGGAATTTGGATATGCGATTTGGGGTCAAATACCATCTAAGGAGAATTTTTTGTTGTAATTCCAGCAGATTTGTGCTTTTAGTAGATAGGTAGGTAAGTTTGAATTATTTCCTCCATCGATCTATTGGGTATTCCACTCCCAGATCTCTTTCCCATGCTGTCATAGAGTTTGTCTTTACACATGTGTTCTTCTCTTGAAGCCCTGAGTAGAGGATTGATATTCCTTTACGTATTGTCGGGGTATGTGAGTAATAATTAGTTATTTGTTTGGGTAGTATTGTAAGTATATGAGGGTTTTTCTTAAGAAGTTGCAATATTTGTATATGTTTATATTGTTCTGTGTTTGTGAGATGGAATTCAGATTTTAATGCGTGGAATGATTTAATGGAGGTAGTATCTAATATGTCTTCCAGATAGTGTATTCCTTTATTTTGCCATGATGTTAAGTTAATGTCTGGAATTAATTGGGTGAGAGCAGAGATGGGAAGTTTCAAGGGTAGCGGCGTGCCAGACCAAAGGTGGTATTTTCTAAGATGAACCCAGGCTCGTATGGAAGCTAGAATCGTGGGGGCTAGTTTGCTATCTAGAGCTGTGTTAAAGTGGGCTGTCATTAGAAAATCTGTTAAGGAGCCTTTTGGTATTTGTGTTTGTTCTATTTCTGTCCATAGTGTCTGAGATTCTGGGATTAACCAATGTTGAAGTTGTGCCAGTATTGTTGCAAAATAATAGTCTTGTAGGTGTACGTGGCTTATCCCTCCTGCTTTTCTGTGTTTTATCAATTTGCTGAAAGCACACCTAGCTTTTTTCCCTTGCCATAGGTATCTGTTCAGTATAGGTTGTAGGGTATTAAAATATGAATTAGGTAGTGGTATTGGGAGAGTTCTAAAAAGATATAGTAATTGTGGTAGTATTTGCATTTTGAAAGCTGCTAGTCTTCCTAGACAAGATAGTTCATTTCTGTTTAGTGCAGCAGGAATCTTTTGAGTAGCCACTCCAGAATACTCATGTGCTGAGGTCCTGCAGTTGTCACGAAACAAGCCAGAGACAATAAGGCATCCTGCATCTTGTACGGACGCATCCAACTAGCTGTAAGGAATGACGAGAAGGTAGTAGCTCTTCTGCAAATGTAATGCTATACACAGTGAGGGGCAGCTTTATTCTGATGGCCCTTGAAACGTGGGCTTTTGGAAGGCCACAAAAAACTTTCCAACATACAATTTAATCCAGAAAGTATGGAATAAAGTCAAGTGCCTTCTAGAAGTTATGGGTATTAGTGTTTAGTCCCATTTGGTCAAATAATACCTACCTTGAGTTGGCCAAACTACAACATGGTGCAATATGGAAGAGGTATGGCGTTGTTTATTTGAGGCAAATCTTTCACAATGGAGTTCTGCTCCCATTTGATGCTTTACGGGAGGCATATGGTCTTCAGCCCTTTATGCACTTCTACTACATGCAATTACAGCATGCCATAGTTGTCCAGGGTAGAACCTCTGAATAGTCCATGTCTCCAGTACCTTTATTTTTTACTTTGGTTAAGGAGGCCGTAACCTCTTCTTGGCTTTAATGCTAGCTGATTATTCAATTTGAATTTAGTATGGGAATAGTGTTGACAAGAGCATGTACATTCTTTATGTAAGCTGCATTGTATTTGTGTTTGCGTTTTGATGTATACATTCTGTGGTCACTGTCTGCACAAATCCGGTCTATTTTTGTATAATATACAGTGTATACATTCTGTGGTCACTGTCGGCATGAATCTGGTCTATTTTTGTATAATATACATGTATGTGGTTGGCTATGTTGTTTTGGGCTGTATGTAACCAATAAAAATAAATAAATAATTGGATAAAAAAAGGAATGACGGGGAACTGGTCAAGCTTCTGCATATAGTGGCTTGCCCAATATCCAAACTTTTCTTATGCATAAGAAAACCATGCAAGGCTCTTCCTCCAAAGAATCCAAAGCTGTCGAGACTCAGGAGTTTTGAACTTTTATAGGGATTGGCTGTACAACCATATTTATTAATGCCTTATTATTGATATAGTAAAATGTGACATTTTAAACTTCAAATAAACCATTTTATTAAAAAAAAAAAAAAAAAGAGTGGATCCTGTCCCGGGCAAAACTTCATGTTTCAGCCCTGTCCCAGGCATGGGAATTGGCATGCAGACTTCTTCAGTCAGCTGAGCCTCGAACTGGGGGAGTTGTCCCTATACTTGTAGGTGATACAGGACCTGTGTCACAGGTGAAGGATGCTGACCTTCCAGGTTCAACTAAAACAGAACAGGTTTGCTTCCAGGTGCAGGAATCCTCTAGTCTAGTGGAAGCATTTGATGCTCTCTGGGATAAGTGAATCCTTTATATTTCCTCCCCTAAAACGCCTTCTGCTTAAGGATCAGGATGGAGGGCATTCAGGTAATCCAAACTGGCCCAGGTGGATGTGGCACTCCGACCTGATAAGGCTTCTGGCAGACGCTCCATTGGCTTATATGGATCTTTTGTCCCAAGGACTAATTTACCATCATGCTTCACCATCACTGTCTTTAACAGAATGGCTGTTGAAGCCAGGTTCTGAGGGACACAGGATTTCTGAATTGGTTATCCCAATGCTGCTTAAAGCTAGGGGGAATCTACTTTCCGGAAGGTTGATCACCGTTCATGGAAGCCATATTTCTCTTGGTACGAAAAGCTTGCTGAGGAAACTCTCCATGGGGAAAATCCTTTGCCTTTTTACAGATGGGTCTGGGCTAGCATGTCCCATGGGCCCAGAGTACCATCAAGGCTCCGGTTTCTGCTCTTGCAGTCTTGTTCAAGAGACCACCAGCTTCCCATTCCTTTTGAACCTATCAAGGATATTCTCCTACCCACTCTCATACATCAAGGATATTCTCCTACCCACTCTCATACATCAAGGATAATCTCCTACTCACTCTCATACATCAAGGATATTCTCCTACCCACTCTCATACATCAAGGATATTCTCCTACCCACTCTCATACATCAATGATATTCTCCTACCCACTCTCATACATCAAGGATATTCTCCTATCCACTCTCATGCTGGCAGCTTTATTCTGTAGAGAACACTTTTTTCCTGTTTTTTTACAAGGACAAGGTGACATTGAGGCCCCAGAACTTTCCACCTAAGGTAGCATCGGCCTTTCACCTCAACCAGGACCTCAGACCAGTTCCAGTTTATTAAAAGATCTCTTATCATTGCCTGGATATAGTTCGCAGTCACGCTTCCTTCAGATATACTGACTCCCGTAAGCTTAACCAGCTTCTTCATCAGACATTTCTTGTTCAGATAGACTATAATTAAGTGTTCTTGCATAGCAAGACCACTTACTGTTATCTCACATATATATTATTATTCTTATTAAGTGTTCTTGCATAGCAAGACCACTTACTGTTATCTCACATATATATTATTATTAAGTGTTCTTGCATAGCAAGACCACTTACTGTTATCTCACATATATATTATTATTAAGTGTTCTTGCATAGCAAGACCACTTATTGTTATCTCACATATATATTATTAAGTGTTCTTGCATAGCAAGACCACTTACTGTTATCTCACATATATATTATTCTTATTATTATAGCCAAATTTACCACCCTAACTCGTCCCACAGTTTTTACACTACATAGACAAGTAATATACCGAAACGTGCGGATTGTTCCCGAATGGTGTGCTATTACTTTGTGGAACGTTTCGCCGAATGGTTCACGAAATATCGTCGTTTTTGCGGCGAAATTGGTCCCATAGGAATGAATGGGGAAACTAGAGTGGGAGATGACAAAAGCTGAAAAATCAGAACATGATTTCTAAACTGCCGCCACTCCCTCATTTTCAAGCCCACCTACACAAATCTTATATCAAAACGTTCAGCTATCCCTGCTGCCACTAAACATGTCCACGGCTAAGCCATAGTCCTGATAGTTTTCACAATATGACCATTTGTTTGCAACTCACGCCGTCCATTGACATTCATTGAAACTACACTCTAGCCCCCTCCAAATTTGAAGGGCAATTTCTAAACTGCGACTGTGCCTTCATTTTTAATATTTCAGAGACATACTATACATCAAAATCTAGGTCTGGGTCTTGTGATTCTCACAATATAAAGATCTTCGCTTCACTATATATAGTTTTTAAAATACGGCCATTTGTTTAGAGGTCATTTCAGGAAATTTTAGCCATTAATCAGAGTGTACTGTTAGTGTTTGTTTTGTTGCCATGGTTACCAAAGCTTCTGTTATACACAGGGGGGAGGTGGCTGGAGCATCTCAGCTGATTACAGAGCCCGGGGGAGGGGACAGACACACCATGTACTGATTTATAATAGAGGAATATGATGGGGCAGTTTTGATGGGGTAATTCTGATGGGGCAGTTTTGATGAAGTAGATTTGGAAAGCATAAACAGGGCATGAGCGTTGCTAGGAAACAGTGGTTGTAAACACAAGATGCTGAGACACTCCAAATGCATGTGACTTCATCTGCTAGACTTGATAATGCTTGTAGACTCCTCCAACAGTTTTCACACTACAGAGACAAATAATATACCGAAACGAGCGGATTGTTCCCGATTGGTGTGTTATTACTTTGTGGAATGTTTTGCCGAATGGTCCACGAAATTACGTTTTTGCGGCGAAATTGGTCCCATAGGAATGAATGGCGAAATGTTCAAAACTAGAGTGGGAAGTGACAAAAGCTGACAACCCCATGATCAGCCAAAACATTATGACCGCCCCATGTAAAAAAAAAAATATTTTTGAAAAAAGTAAAAAAAATAATTTTTGAAAAAAAAAAATCATTTTTGAAAAAAAAAAACATATTTTTGAAAAAAAAATTATTTTTGAAAAAAAAAATATTTTTGAAAAAAAAATTTCTTTTAAAAAAAAAATTATTTTTGAAAAAAAAATATATTTGAAAAAAAAAAATTATTTTTGAAAAAAAATTACTTTAAAAAAAATAATAATTTCGAAAAAAAAATTATTTTTGAAATAAAAAAATTCATTTTTGAAAAAAAAATTACCTTTGAAAAAAAAATTACTTTTGAAAAAAAAAATCATTTTTGAAGAAAAAAAAATCATTTTTGATTAAAAAAAATTCATTTTTGAAAAAAAAAATTACTTTTGAAAAAAATGTTCAGCTCTTTCAGCGAATGATGGAACTTTTTTACTACTATTTATACTTTTTAAAATATTAAGCTTTTTAACACTTTTCACAGTTACTCAAGCCACTCCACCCCACCCAGTTACTCCGCCCACTCCAGTTGTAGAGGCAAGAACACTTTTCACAATTTCCCCAGAAATTGTACCTTTTCTAGTTAAGTGTTCTTGCATAGCAAGACCACTTACTGTTATCTCACATATATATTATTCTTATTATTATAGCCAAATTTACCACCCTAACTCCTCCCACAGTTTTTACACTACATAGACAAGTAATATACCGAAACGTGCGGATTGTTCCCGAATGGTGTGCTATTACTTTGTGGAACGTTTCACCGAATGGTTCACGAAATATCGTCATTTTTGCGGCGAAATTGGTCCCATAGGAATGAATGGGGAAACTAGAGTGGGAGATGACAAAAGCTGGAAAATCAGAACATGATTTCTAAACTGCCGCCACTCCCTCATTTTCAAGCCCACCTACACAAATCTTATATCAAAACGTTCAGCTATCCCTGCTGCCACTAAACATGTCCACGGCTAAGCCATAGTCCTGATAGTTTTCACAATATGACCATTTGTTTGCAACTCACACCGTCCATTGACATTCATTGAAACTACACTCTAGCCCCCTTCAAATTTGAAGGGCAATTTCTAAACTGCGACCGTGCCTTCATTTTTAATATTTCAGAGACATACTATGTATCAAAATCTAGGTCTGGGTCTTGTGATTCTCACAATATAAAGATCTTCGCTGTAGGATGTATAGTTTTTAAAATACGGCCATTTGTTTAGAGGTCATTTCAGGAAATTTTAGCCATTAATCAGAGTGTACTGTTAGTGTTTGCTTTGTTGCCATGGTTACCAAAGCTTCTGTTATACACAGGGGGGGAGGTGGCTGGAGCATCTCAGCTGATTACAGAGCCCGGGGGAGGGGACAGACACACCATGTACTGATTTATAATAGAGGAATATGATGGGGCAGTTTTGATGGGGTAATTCTGATGGGGCAGTTTTGATGGGGTAATTCTGATGGGGCAGTTTTGATGAAGCAGTATTTGGGAAGCATAAACAGGGCATGAGCGTTGCTAGGAAACAGTGGTTGTAAACACAAGATGCTGAGACACTCCAAATGCATGTGACTTCATCTGCTAGACTTGATAATGCTTGTAGACTCCTCCCACAGTTTTCACACTACAGAGACAAATAATATACCGAAACGAGCGGATTGTTCCCGATTGGTGTGTTATTACTTTGTGGAATGTTTTGCCGAATGGTCCACGAAATGACGTTTTTGCGGCGAAATTGGTCCCATAGGAATGAATGGCGAAATGTTCAAAACTAGAGTGGGAAGTGACAAAAGCCGACAACCCCATGATCAGCCAAAACATTATGACCACCCCATGATCAGCCAAAACATTATGACCGCCCCATGTAAAAAAAAAAATATTTTTGAAAAAAAAAAATAATTTTTGAAAAAAGTAAAAAAATATTTTTGAAAAAAAAAAATTATTTTTGAAAAAAAAATTTTTTTGAAAAAAAAATTACTTTTAAAAAAAAAAATATTTTTGAAAAAAAAAATATATTTGAAAAAAAAAATATTTTTGAAAAAAAAAATATTTTTGAAAAAAAAAATTATTTTTGAAAAAAAAATTACTTTAAAAAAAATAATAATTTCGAAAAAAAAATTATTTTTGAAATAAAAAAATTCATTTTTGAAAAAAAAAATTACCTTTGAAAAAAAAAATCATTTTTGAAGAAAAAAAAATCATTTTTGATTAAAAAAAAATCATTTTTGATTAAAAAAAATTCATTTTTGAAAAAAAAAATTACTTTTGAAAAAAATGTTCAGCTCTTTCAGCGAATGATGGAACTTTTTTACTACTATTTATACTTTTTTAAAATATTAAGCTTTTTAACACTTTTCACAGTTACTCAAGCCACTCCACCCCACCCAGTTACTCCGCCCACTCCAGTTGTAGAGGCAAGAACACTTTCACAATTTCCCCAGAAATTGTACCTTTTCTAGTTCTTATTATTCTTATTATAGCCAAATTTACCACCCTAACTCCTCCCACAGTTTTTACACTACATAGACAAGTAATATACCGAAACGTGCGGATTGTTCCCGAATAGTGTGCTATTATTTTGTGGAACGTTTCGCCGAATGGTTCACGAAATATCGTTGTTTTTGCGGCGAAATTGGTCCCATAGGAATGAATGGGGAAGCTAGAGTGGGAGGTGACAAAAGCTGAAAAATCAGAACATGATTTCTAAACTGCCACCACTCCCTCATTTTCAAGCCCACCTACACAAATCTTATATCAAAATGTTCAGCTATCCCTGCTGCCACTAAACATGTCCACGGCTAAGCCATAGGCCTGATAGTTTTCACAATATGACCATTTGTTTGCAACTCACGCCGTCCATTGACATTCATTGAAACTACACTCTAGCCCCTTCAAATTTGAAGGGCAATTTCTAAACTGCGACCGTGCCTCCATTTTTAATATTTCAGAGACATACTATGTATCAAAATCTAGGTCTGGGTCTTGTGATTCTCACAATATAAAGATCTTCACTGTAGGATGTATAGTTTTTAAAATACGGCCATTTGTTTAGAGGTCATTTCAGGAAATTTTAGCCATTAATCAGAGTGTGCTGTGTTTGTTTTGTTGCCATGGTTACCAAAGCTTCTGTTATACACAGGGGGGAGGTGGCTGGAGCATCTCAGCTCTGATTACAGAGCCCGGGGGAGGGGACAGACACACCATGTACTGATTTATAATAGAGGAATATGATGGGGCAGTTTTGATGGGGTAATTCTGATGGGGCAGTTTTGATGAAGTAGTATTTGGGAAGCATAAACAGGGCATGAGCGTTGCTAGGAAACAGTGGTTGTAAACACAAGATGCTGAGACACCCCAAATGCATGTGACTTCATCTGCTAGACTTGATAATGCTTGTAGACTCCTCCCACAGTTTTTACACTACAGAGACAAGTAATATATCGAAACGAGCGGATTGTTCCCGATTGGTGTGCTATTACTTTGTGGAACGTTTCGCCGAATGGTCCACGAAATGTCGTTTTTGCGGCGAAATTGGTCCCATAGGAATGAATGGCGAAATGTTCAAAACTAGAGTGGGAGGTGACAAAAGCTGACAACCCCATGATCAGCCAAAACATTATGACCACCCCATGATCAGCCAAAACATTTATGACCGCCCCATGTAAAAAAAAATATATTTTTGAAAACAAAAAAATAATTTTTGAAAACAAAAAAAATAATTTTTGAAAAAAAAAAAAAATAATTTTTGAAAAAAAAAATAATTTTTGAAAAAAAAAATAATAATTTTTGAAAAAAATAAAAATAAAATCATTTTTGAAAAAAAAATTATTTTTGAAAAAAAAAATATTTTTGAAAAAAAAAATTATTTTTGAAAAAAAAAATTCATTTTTGAAAAAAAAATCATTTTTGAAAAAAAATTCATAATTTTTGAAAAAAATGTTCAGCTCTTTCAGCTAATGATGAGACTTCAACTTTTTTACTACTATTTATACTTTTTAAAATATTAAGCTTTTTAACACTTTTCACAGTTACTCCAGCCACTCCAACCACACAACAGTTACTCAAGCTACTCCACCCAGTTACTTCGCCCACTCCAGTTGTAGAGGCAAGAACACTTTTCACAATTTCCCCAGAAATTGTACCTTTTCTAGTTCTTATTATTCTTATTATTATAGCCAAATTTACCACCCTAACTCCTCCCACAATTTTTACACTACATAGACAAGTAATATACCGAAACATGCGGATTGTTCCCGAATGGTGTGCTATTATTTTGTGGAACGTTTCGCCGAATGGTTCACGAAATATCGTAGTTTTTGCGGCGAAATTGGTCCCATAGGAATGAATGGGGAAACTAGAGTGGGAGGTGACAAAAGGTGAAAAATCAGAACATGATTTCTAAACTGCCGCCACTCCCTCATTTTCAAGCCCACCTACACAAATCTTATATCAAAACGTTCAGCTATCCCTGCTGCCACTAAACATGTCCACGGCTAAGCCATAGTCCTGATAGTTTTCACAATATGACCATTTGTTTGCAGCTCACGCCGTCCATTGACATTCATTGAAACTACACTCTAGCCCCTTCAAATTTGAAGGGCAATTTCTAAACTGCGACCGTGCCTCCATTTTTAATATTTCAGAGACATACTATATATCAAAATCTAGGTCTGGGTCTTGTGATTCTCACAATATAAAGATCTTCGCTGTAGGATGTATAGTTTTTAAAATACGGCCATTTGTTTAGAGGTCATTTCAGGAAATTTTAGCCATTAATCAGAGTGTACTGTTTGTTTTGTTGCCATGGTTACCAAAGCTTCTGTTATACACAGGGGGGAGGTGGCTGGAGCATCTCAGCTCTGATTACAGAGCCCGGGGGAGGGGACAGACACACCATGTACTGATTTATAATAGAGGAATATGATGGGGCAGTTTTGATGGGGTAATTCTGATGGGGCAGTTTTGATCAAGTAGTATTTGGGAAGCATAAACAGGGCATGAGCGTTGCTAGGAAACAGTGGTTGTAAACACAAGATGCTGAGACACCCCAAATGCATGTGACTTCATCTGCTAGACTTGATAATGCTTGTAGACTCCTCCCACAGTTTTTACACTACAGAGACAAGTAATATACCGAAACGAGCGGATTGTTCCCGATTGGTGTGTTATTACTTTCTGGAACGTTTCGCCAAATGGTTCACGAAATATCGTTGTTTTTGCGACAAAATTGGTCCCATAGGAATGAATGGCGAAATGTTCAAAACTAGAGTGGGAGGTGACAAAAGCTGACAACCCCATGATCAGCCAAAACATTATGACCACCCCATGATCAGAAAAAACATTATGACCGCCTAATAAAAAAAATATATATTTTTGAAAAAAAAAAAAAAATCATTTTTGAAAAAAAAAAAAATCATTTTTGAAAAAAAAAAATAAAATTCATTTTTGAAAAAAAAAACATTTTTGAAAAAAAAAATCATTTTTGAAAAAATAAAATTCATTTTTGAAAAAAAAAATAAAATTCATTTTTGAAAAAAAAAAAAAATGGAAAAAAAATCATTTAAAAAAAAAAAAAAATTTTTGAAAAAAAAAATCATTTTTGAAAAAAAAAATCATTTTTGAAAAAAAATAAAATTCATTTTTGAAAAAAATGTTCAGCTCTTTCAGCTAATTATGGGACTTCTTCAACTTTTTTACTACTATTGATACTTTTTAAAATAGTTACTCAAGCCACTCCACCCAGTTACTCTGCCCACTCCAGTTGTAGAGGCAAGAACACTTTTCACAATTTCCCCAGAAATTGTAGCTTTTCTAGTTCTTATTAAGTGTTCTTGCATAGCAAGACCACTTACTGTTATCTCACATATATATTATTCTTATTATTATAGCCAAATTTACCACCCTAACTCCTCCCACAGTTTTTACACTACATAGACAAGTAATATACCGAAACGTGCGGATTGTTCCCGAATGGTGTGCTATTACTTTGTGGAACGTTTCGCCGAATGATTCACAAAATATCGTCATTTTTGCGGCGAAATTGGTCCCATAGGAATGAATGGGGAAACTAGAGTGGGAGATGACAAAAGCTGAAAAATCAGAACATGATTTCTAAACTGCCGCCACTCCCTCATTTTCAAGCCCACCTACACAAATCTTATATCAAAACGTTCAGCTATCCCTGCTGCCACTAAACATGTCCACGGCTAAGCCATAGTCCTGATAGTTTTCACAATATGACCATTTGTTTGCAACTCACGCCGTCCTTTGACATTCATTGAAACTACACTCTAGCCCCCTCCAAATTTGAAGGGCAATTTCTAAACTGCGACCGTGCCTTCATTTTTAATATTTCACAGACATACTATACATCAAAATCTAGGTCTGGGTCTTGTGATTCTCACAATATAAAGATCTTCGCTGTAGGATGTATAGTTTTTAAATTACGGCCATTTGTTTAGAGGTCATTTCAGGAAATTTTAGCCATTAATCAGAGTGTACTGTTAGTGTTTGTTTTGTTGCCATGGTTACCAAAGCTTCTGTTATACACAGGGGGGGAAGGTGGCTGGAGCATCTCAGCTGATTACAGAGCCCGGGGGAGGGGACAGACACACCATGTACTGATTTATAATAGAGGAATATGATGGGGCAGTTTTGATGGGGTAATTCTGATGGGGCAGTTTTGATGAAGTAGTATTTGGGAAGCATAAACAGGGCATGAGCGTTGCTAGGAAACAGTGGTTGTAAACACAAGATGCTGAGACAACCCAAATGCATGTGACTTCATCTGCTAGACTTGATAATGCTTGTAGACTCCTCCCACAGTTTTTACACTACAGAGACAAGTAATATACTGAAACGTGCGGATTGTTCCCGATTGGTGTGCTATCACTTTGTGGAACGTTTCGCCGAATGGTCCACGAAATATCGTTGTTTTTGCGGCGAAATTGGTCCCATAGGAATGAATGGCAATATGTTCAAAAGGAAATGTTGCTAGGAAACAGTGGTTGTAAACACAAGATGCTGAGACACCCCAAATGCATGTGACTTCATCTGCTAGACTTGATAATGCTTGTAGACTCCTCCCACATTTTCCACACTACAGAGACAAGTAATATACCGAAACGTGCGGATTTTTCCCGATTGGTGTGCTATTACTTTGTGGAACGTTTCGCCGAATGGTCCACGAAATATCGTCGTTTTTGCGGCAAAATTGGTCCCATAGGAATGAATGGCGAAATGTTCAAAACTAGAGTGGGAGGTGACAAAAGCTGACAACCCCATGATCAGCCAAAACATTATGACCACCCCATGATCAGCCAAAACATTATGACCGCCCCATGTAAAAAAAAAAATATTTTTGAAAAAAATAAAAATTAATTTTTGAAAAAAAAAATATTTTTGAAAAAAAAATATATTTTTGAAAAAAAAAATTACTTTTGAAAAAAAAAAATTAAAAAAAAAATCATTTTTGAAAAAAACAAAATTCATTTTTGAAAAAAAAAATTTCATTTTTGAAAAAAAAAATCATTTAAAAAAATCATTTTTGAAAAAACAAAAAAACAAAATCATTTTTGAAAAAACAAAAAAACAAAATCATTTTTGAAAAAAAAAATCAGAAAGCTCTGAGGGGAATTATAGCTCCTCTCACACAGCTCTAAGGACAATTATAGCATTATAGCTCCTCCCACACAGCTTGGAGGGAAGTTATAGCTCCTCCAATACAGCTTTGAGGGGAATTATAGCTCCTCCCACACAGCTCAAAGGGGAATTATAGCATTATAGCTTAGCATTATAGCTCCTCCCACACAACTCTGAGGGGAATTATAGTTTCTCCCACACCGCTGTGAGGGGAATTATAGCTCCTCCTACACAGCTCTGAGGGGAATTACAGCTTAGCATTATAGCTCCTCCCACACAGCTGAGGAGAATTAGAGCTCCTCCCACACAACTCTGAGAGGAATTATAGTTTCTTCCACACCGCTGTGAGGGGAATTATAGCTCCTTTTAAACAGCTCTGAGGGGAATTATAGCTTCTCCCACACAACTCTGATGGGAAATGTAGCTTCTCCCACACAGCTCTGAGGGGAAATATAGCTTCTCCCACACAGCTCTAAGGGGAATTATAGCTCCTCCCACACAACACTAAGGGGAATTGTATCTCCTCCCACACAGCTCTGAGGGGAATTATAGCATTATTGCTCCTCCCACACAGCTCAGAGGGGAGTTATAGCTCCTCCCACACAGCTCTGAGGCGAATTATAGCTCCTCCTCCAACACAACTCTGAGGGGAATTATAGCTCTTCGAACAAAGCTCTGAGGAGAATTATAGCTCCTTCCACAAATATCATCATGCCATCTAAAGGAAAGAGATCTAAAGCTGCAAAGATACGCTGGACTAAACTGGATCCGGAGCCCCACAGCAGCATAGTGGATATGGAGGTTTGTGACAGTGAATGTGCCCAGGAGGTACATAGTGAACCTGTGGTGTCATTTTCATGTTCAACTCAGTGTCAAGTTCAAGAGCACAGTGACAGTGTGATGGGCACTTCTGAAAACCATGGCAAGCAAGAACCATGTGTACCAAGTGAGATTTCTGTGCAGGCATCATTTCATCAGGGTCATCATGGCTATGGAAGGTTAAGGAACAAACAGTGTACATGCATGGCTCTGACATTTTTGGCATACCACAGTGAGCTTGATGATGTGAGAAAGGGTGATCTTGATCAAATACTGAAGAAGGGCAACAGCTTGTATGGCTCAACAATAAAACAGCTAAAACAAAGAAATGTCTATCAGCATCAACACTTGACAATGGAAGAAGTGCCCCTCAGAGTCAACACTGACAAATATGAGTATAACGTTGTTAAATCTCCAGTGTTATCGGGATGTATGAGAGACACGGTAGACGGTGACAACCAAGGTTGGTTTGTTGACCTCTCCACAAGACTTCAGTGCCTCAATGCAGATGTTACACATGCACTTTTTATAGTAGTGCCATATTGCATTGCATTGTTCAGAGACAAGTCTGGGAGATATGGACTGTTTGATTCTCATAGTCGAAATAAGGATGGACTTCCTGCCACTGGAAAAGGAAAAGCTGTTATGATCACTTTTACACATTTGAGTGATATGGGGGCAAGGATTTATAAGTTGTATGAATTGCTCCTTACAGACACCAGAGGCCCTATTGATGGACTGCAGTATGACTTCATGCCAGTCTCATTTCATCGTGCAAGACGTCTGTCAGATGGTTTGCTGTCCCCACTGGTGCAATCTGACAAACCACATAATGCAAAGCATGTGGAGAACAAAGTGACACAGATGACCAAAGATGTAACACACACTGGATTCCCAGCCAGCAAGCATTCTCCACGGTCAGTTGATGCGAAATCCTCACAGGGCATATGGAAGGACAGTAAGGCATTGTCCAAATTAAATGCACAGAGACGACAAAAACTGAAGACAAGACACAGAAATGAAAGAAGGCGTGATTTCAAGGCTACAAAGATGTCTGTCACCAATAAGAAAAGGACATACATCACCAGCCGATACAGAGCAGATGCTGATTTTAAGTTGAAGCAGAAGCAATATATCATTCGCAAATATGCAACAGATGCCAATTTCAACTTGAAGCAGAAGCAATACATCACCAGAAAATATGCGACAAATGCAGATTTCAACTTGAAACAGAAGCAGTACACCACCAGAAAATATGCGACAAATGCAGATTACAACTTGAAGAAGAAGCAATACATCACCAGAAAATATGCCACAAATGTCGATTTCAAGTTGAAGCAGAAGCAATACATCACCAGAAAATATGCGACAAATGCAGATTACAACTAGAAGAAGAAGCAATACATCACCAGAAAATATGCGACAAATGCCGATTTCAACTTGAAGCAGAAGCAATACATCACCAGAAAATATGCGACAAATGCCGATTTCAATTTGAAGCAGAAGCAATACATCACCAGAAAATATCATAATGATCCTGCTTTCAAAAAACGTCACTTGCAACATTGCATGAGTTACATGAAAATGAAGCGTCACACTCAAGCAGATTTTCGCATAACCTATAAGATGCAATGTGCCTTCAAAATAAGAATGAAATACAGACGATGGACTTGTGTCATGCGGGAATGCAGTCAACCAGTGGACAACAGCCTAATGCAGACAGCTATATCCACTTTCCATGAATGCATTAAAGCTGGGCCAACATTTGTGTGCACGATGTGTCATCGCACCCTTTTCCCTAACCAAGTGAAACATTGCATTCACAGCAATTACAAGAAGAATCTACACATTGTTGCTGCCTGTTTGACAGGGAAATATGTCCATGTGTGCAACAATCACTGTCAAGGACCTGAACAATGCACCGTACCAGATGAAAGGACCAAAGAATGGATTTGTCACAACTGTGATTCACATTTAAAAGCAGGACACAAATCATCCATCGCTGTGGCTAACAACATGGAGCTGGCGCTCATTCCCCCAGAGCTCTGCGATTTGAATGTGCTGGAAAGACAACTTTTGCCCAAAATACTGCCATTTTCCAAGATCATCACACTTCCCAAAGGTCGACAGGCAGCTATACATGGCGCTGTAGTGTGTGTGCCATCCGAGGTGGAAACCACGGTCAATACTCTACCAAGATCGCACAGCACATCCCAGTTACACAGAGTGAAGCTGAAAAGACGTCTGACTTACAAAGGCCACCAGCTGTTTCATAATGTCAACATGGGAAATGTAGTAGCAGGTCTGTCAAAACTCATTGACACACACCCCGACTACAGTGACATTTCAATTAGAGTGGATGAGACAATCGCTGATGATGATAATGATGATGGGATGGAACTCGACAGTTGGGACGAAACTGAAATGATGGAGATACTTGAACGCATCGAAAATTGTGATCCATCAGAGGTACAGTCTGCATGTTTACCGGCTGCTTCTGAGCAACAGGAAGGCCATGACCAACAACCTCCCAATGCTGAGGATGAGAAGGATACACTAAGACCTGGAATTGGCCTAGACAGTTGTTTGCAGCCATCTGACCTTGGAGAGGAAGCACTGATACATGGTGATGGAATATTCAGCATTGCACCTGCACAAGGAAACACACCTGTCAGCTTCTTTAAAGTTCCTAGGCTTGAGGCAATGGCTTTCCCTGTTCAGTTCCCTACTGGACAGAATACATTGGACCAGGCAAGACAAGTCAAACTGTCCCCGAGCATGTATTTCAGTGCAAGGCTTTTTTGTGTTGATACTCGTTTTGCAAGAGACACAAGCTACCTCTTCTTTGCGCAGTTTGTCACAGAAACACACATGGCCAAAAGCAGCATGTCCATCCAGTTAAGGAAAGGAAAACCCAATACCAGGGATGGACGGAAAATATCCAACAAGCTGCTACAGGACAAGTGTGAGGTTGAGAGGTTGGTGCGAAACCGAGGTGCCACAAGGTTCATGCAACCACTGAGAGGGAGTCCAGCTTACTGGGATAAAAATCTGAAGAATTTGCTAGCCATGGTCAGACAATTGGGTAAGCCAACATTTTTTCTTACCTTCTCTGCTGCAGAATTCAGATGGCCAGAGGTAATAACGGCAATAAAGGCACAACAAGGTCAAAAGGTGGATTTTGCGGGGCTAGACTGGGCTGAAAAGTGTGACATTCTTCGAGCAACCCAGTGACCACCATGCGCATATTTGACAAACGGGTTGATGCTCTGATGCGAGAGCTGCTGTTGGGTCCTGCACAGCCAATTGGTGAAGTTATCGATTACTTTTACCGGGTTGAATTTCAGGCGAGAGGGAGCCCTCATATACATTGTCTCTGTTGGGTAGCAGGAGCTCCTATATTTGGACAAGACAGTGATGACAAGGTGTGTGCCTTTATAGATCATAACATCTCATGCCAGCTGCCTGATGAAGCCAAACAGGCCTTACTTCACAGATTTGTAACAGAACTTCAAATGCACAGCAGATCTCATTCAAAATCATGCAAGAAAGGTAACAGAGTATGCAGATTTGGATTTCCAAAGCCACCTATTAGAAAAATGAGGATAACTTACCCGATGCCAGAAGAACAAGGAGATTGTGCAATGAAACCACAAGCAGCCAAAAACAAACTGAAACCAGTCTGGGATTTGTTAATAACCCAAAAGTGCAGCTTGAAGACATGTCAAAGCTACTGGCACAGTGTGCTATGACTTTGAATCAGTACAACTCGTACATTCAGGCATTGACCTCAAGCGTGATTCTAATGAAGAGTGATGTCAAGGACTGCTGGGTGAACAACTACAATCCACATTTGCTGACGGCCTGGAACGCCAACATGGACATCCAGTACATTCTTGATGAGTATGGTTGCATCATGTACATGTTGTCCTACATATCCAAGCCAGAACGGGAGCTGAGTGACTATCTCAAAACAATAGTCAAAGAAATGAGCCCAGAAACAGCGACAGATCGAGAAGAAATGAAAGAGGTGGTTCAGGCTTATTCAAAACACAGAGAGGTCAGCGCCCAGGAGTCTGTGGCCCGTACGTGCAGCCTGAAAATGAAGTCTTGCTCACGTGAGGTTGTTTTTCTGCCAACTGGTGACAACGCACTGAAAATGAGTCTCCTGCTCAGTGCATTGCAGAACAAACCAGCCGATTCTCTTAATGTGTGGATGACGAGTTTTGTCGACAAATACAGAGCCAGACCCGAAACACCAGAGTTTGAGCCCATGTGTCTGGCAGACTTTGCATCCCATTACAGGGTTGTCTATGGCAAGCAGAAGGAAGACAGCAAGCGTGTCAGCCTATTGAATGAAATGGGAATGATTCAAAAATGCACGAGAGGGAAGCCTGCAATCATCAGGTACGCACGCTTCTCAGAGAAGAAGGACCCCGAGAACTACTACGGCAGACTGCTTAAACTCTACCTCCCCCACCATTCAGAGTCATCACTGAAAACTGTAAGGTTCCCAACACACCAGGATTTTTACAAAGGCGCCTGTGTGAGCTTACCAGGAGAAGAAGCAATCCGAGCAGTGTCTGCAATTGTTACCAGCAACCAAAAGAAGTTCGAACAACACAACAAAATTGTGGAACAAGTCTTGGCTGACTTTGTAAAAAACGGCCCTGTTGAAGATGCTTGGAACACTTTTGCCCCAGAAGCTGAGTTGGATAGGTTGGAATGTATAGAGGAACGCAAAGAAGGGGAGCCACTTCATGAGAATGAACAAGATGATGTTCCGGAGTATACACGTCACAAACAAACAGGTGGAATTGCGCTTACTGTGAAGGCCCCACAAATGTGCCCTGATTTCCTTCGGAAAATGTACAGAAACCTTAACCGGACACAAGCTCAGACATTCTACTCAGTTTGTGACTGGTGCACTAACCGTGTGCGTGGCCTAAATCCTGACCCATTCTATTACTTTGTCACTGGTGGTGCAGGGACAGGCAAATCACACCTGATAAAGTGCATCTATGCTGAGGCGACAAAGATACTCTGTAAACTTACCAGACTACGTGAGGAAGCAGACATATCCATGCCCAGCGTTTTACTAACTGCATTTACAGGAACAGCAGCTTTCAACATTTCAGGCAACACTTTGCATTCTCTACTGAAGTTGCCAAGAAGCTTGAAGCCACCCTACCAAGGACTTGGAAATCTAATAGATGAAGTGAGGGCACAGCTGTCAAATGCGGAGATCATTGTTATTGACGAGGTGTCAATGATTTCAAAGCCCCTGTTTGCCTACATCAACTGGAGATTACAGCAAATCAAAGGCAGTAAGAAACCTTTTGGTGGTATGTCAGTACTAGCAGTAGGAGACTTTTACCAGGTCCCCCCGCTGGGAAAAAGTAAGCCACTCTGCGTGTTTGAGGAAAATACCAATGACCTCTGGAAAGACAACTTTCAGATGATCATGCTGACAGAGATCATGCGACAGAAGGATGACATTTCATTTGCTGAGCTTTTGAATAGAATCAGAGTCAAGCAGAAGACTGTCACATTAAGCAATGATGACAAAGCTCTGCTTGCTCAGGCTTTTACAGATCCCACCCACTGCCCTAATGACGTGCTACACATATTTGCCACCAACAAAGAGGTTCACAAACATAATGCTGCAACTGTGTCTGTTCTCCATTCAAACGTCACCAACATAGATGCCGACGATTACAGAAAAGACCCTAAGACAGGACTGATGCTGAGGCAACACCAACCTTTCAAAGGACACAAAGACAATCTGATTGACACACTGCAAGCAGCTGAAGGTGCCCGTATCATGATCACAAGAAATATTGATGTAGAAGACGGGCTTGTTAACGGGACATTTGGCAAGATTGCAAGAATAATCATCCAGACTGAGAATGGTACTACTACGGTAAACAAGCTTGGGCTTATGCTGGACAATCCAAATGCAGGACAGAGATACCGTAACAAGTCGTCTTGTGATGCTGACAACTTGGTGTACATAGAAAGGGTAGAGGAAAACCTGAGACAGAAAGGAGTTGTTCGCAAGCAGTTCCCCCTGAAGTTGGCTTTTGCATGTACGATTTATAAGTGTCAGGGGATGTCGATACAGTCAGCAGTGGTCTCATTGAAACGGGTCTTCCAACCGGGAATGGCCTATGTTGCTCTGAGTAGAACGACTACACTGCAAGGACTGTACATAACCGACTTTGATGAGAAGAAGATCTTTGCTGATCCTGAAATCACAGCCTCCCTGGATTCAATGAAGAATGCATCACTGGAAAGTGTTATGCCCCTCTTAAAGTTTCTACAGATAACAGACAAACAGCAAACATTAACAATTATCCATCACAACACGGAAGGATTACGAGCTCACATTGAAGATATCAAATCTCACCATGAGTTGACACTTGGAGATGTTTTATGTTTCACTGAAACTCATCTCTCAGGCTCTTCTGTTGCTGAAAGTCTCCAGCTGGAGGGCTACAACCTGTTCAAACGCAACAGACACCTCTCGTACACGAACCTTCCTGACATTGCAAGTAAAAGTGGTGGAGGTGTCGCCTTGTATGTCAGAAACCATTTCAAGGCCTTTGAAAAGCAGTATCATCACAATGTGACTGACTTGGAGTTCTTGGTTGTCAAACTGGAGTCCCCTGTACAAGTTTTGATCGCTGTTTACAGGCCACCGGATTACAGTATTGGCCAATTCCTTACTAACCTGCTGGGCCTCTTGGAATCTTTGGAAATGATGGATTGCCAACCTATAATACTCTGTGGAGATTTCAATGAAGATTTTCTGTGCAGAGAAAAGAAGCCAATATCTGACCTTCTTCACTCAAGAGGATATACCCAACTGGTCTGGGCAGCCACCACAGAAAAAAACACACTGTTGGATCACATTTACATCTCCAGGGTGCAGCACTGTCTCCAGTCAGGAGTACTGTACAGTTATTACAGCTATCATGATCCTGTGTATTGTGTTTTGAACAGTGGTTGTGAACACGCTTAGAGCCTGCATAAACAGGGCATGAGTGATGCCAGGAAACAGTGGTTGTGAGACAGTGGTCATCAAACAGATAATAAAGTGGCAATGAGGGTCAGTTTATGTTATGTGAGTTTTATGTCATGTTCGGTGTACTTGTTAGACACTGAACTCACTTACTCCCCCCCATCCATCGCAGACATCTGTCCTCATCACACTCACCCTCTCCTTCCTGTGCTATAGCCTGCTTGCTGATTAGTAAGACAGATAAAGAAACAGCAAGGAGCAAAACTGCAGAGAAACTGAAAATTTGTAAGGGTTTAAAGTATATGCTTTAATGAATTGCCTTGTATCCAAAAAGTTCAAAAAGTTGACTGTTCAAAATGTTAATACAATGTATAACGGAAATATACTGCCAGTTCGCTTGTGATGCAATATATTGAAATTATATGTACACTGTGTAAACTGTTTTTGACACACTTGATTTTGGGACACGAGTCCGTCAGGTGCTATGCTTTGGCTGGGGCAGAATAAATCCTGGTAACCCTTAAGTCTGTGTCCGACAAAGTCATTTACCGATATTTCTACCTTCTACATCATTAGCACTTGTGCACTTTTTAAATTTGATCAATCAATTGGTTAGTGTAATGTTTACTATCTTTACTCACTACAAACACTCCACACAGTTACTCTGCCCATCTGCCCAGTTCAACCTTTCCACAGTTACTCCAACCACACAACAGTTACTCCAGCCACTCCCCCCCAGTTACTCCGCCCACTCCAGTTGTAGAGGCAAGAACACTTTTCACAATTTCCCCAGAAATTGTAGCTTTTCTAGTTAAAGATTATGGTCTCAAGGATTGGGTGCCACATTTTCCGCTCAAAGCAGCCTTTTCAGATTTGCAAGGCTGTCATCAGGTCTTCTGTTCATACACTCTCCAAAACAAGTTTTACCAGGTAGATGTCATTGGATGCCCGCTTCGGGCATAAGGTTCTTTTAGACAAGTTTTGAAGAAAAAGAGAGACAGGTCAGATACTACCCATGACATACCTCCATTCCTAAATAATGCAACAAAAGGAAAATAGCCCATGGGACTTTCAGGCAAGCATGGGGGCCAACAAAGTAGAGTAAAAAAAGTAACATGGTTTATTAAAACCTGAGTAAATGCATAGACATAAAAGCCAAGCTGTTTATCATGATGACAAATTGCTTGAAAACATGCACATGTTATTGTATACAATGTTAGAGTTGTACTGGCATCTATAACTCGACGTGTTTCGTGAGCTACTGCTCGGTTCTTCAGGAGTAGATCAATAGGCGCAGTATCTCTAGAAAGACAAAGTATGCATTGAAAATACACATCACATAAAATATCTTTTTGCAAATAGAGGCCCATATTTACAAAACGGCAAAGCCAAGGTTCCAAAAAGTGATCCTCTAGAAGGCAACAACGGGTTGCATTCGGCCCAGGAGCTGAAGGGATGGAGCTGCCGGGGGGAACATGCGAGGGACAGACATGATTCAATAGTGACAGTTGTGTCTACTAATGTATCTCAGCATTCAGGATAAACCACTACAAAGTAAATATAAATATGTATATCTGAGTATTCTCATAAGTCTTATTATGGCAGGCTATAAAACAGTAATGGATGATCTCAATGTAGTATAAAGCATAAACAACTGTAGTATGAATGCAAGTATGTGTATCTAAAAGCTGTCACAAGTCCTGCCAGAACAAACTGTATAATAGTATTGGGTAAATCTACATGTTTTGCAGAGCATATGCAACTGCAATGTAAATATGTATCTATTTTCATGAATCCTGTAATGGCAGACTGTGAGATAATGTTTAAGTCAACATATTATGCAGAGCAATCCTACAAATGCTGTGGGCATAGTGAGAGGGAAGTGCTGTAAGTTGCAAATATACTTGAATGTAGCAAGAAAAAAATCAAAAGACAACAAAAAGTAGTGCTAATGTAGAGCCAAAGGCAAGCGTTGCCTGGGTGCAGAATGTGAACATGTGCATGAGAATGTCTCGAACGGATGGATATGTGTTTCTTACCAGTAAGTATGTCCTCCATATCTGGAATGAAGTGGCAAAGTGAAGAGAGGGAAACCCCCATGTCTGTCCTCCCACCTACAGTGGGGACGGAAAGTATTCAGACCCCCTTAAATTTTTCACTCTGTTATATTACAGCCATTTGCTAAAATCATTTAAGTTAATTTTTTTCCTCATTAATGTACACACAGAACCACATATTGACAGAAAAACAGAATTGCTGACATTTTTGCAGATTTATTAAAAAAGGAAAACTGAAATATCACATGGTCCTAAGTATTCAAAGCCTTTGCCGTGACACTCATATATTTAACTCAGGTGCTGTCCATTTCTTCTAATCATCCTTGAGATGGTTCTACATCTTCATTTGAGTCCAGTTGTGTTTGATTAAGACCTTACAGCTCACAGTGCATGTCAGAGCAAATGAGAATCATGAGGTCAAAGGAACTGCCTGAAGAGCTCAGAGACAGAATTGTGGAAGCACAGATCTGGCCAAGGTTACAAAAACATTTTTGCTGCACTTAAAGTTCCTAAGAGCACAGTGGCCTCCATAATCCTTAAATGGAAGACGTTTGGGACGACCAGAACCCTTCCTAGAGCTGGCCGTCTGGCCAAACTGAGCTATCGGGGGAGAAGAGCCTTGGTGAGAGAGGTAAAGAAGAACCCAAAGATCACTGTGGCTGAGCTCCAGAGATGCAGTTGGGAAATGGGAGAAAGTTGTAGAAAGTCAACCATCACTGCAGCCCTCCATCAGTCCGGGCTTTATGGCAGAGTGGCCCGATGGAAGCCTCTCCTCAGTGCAAAACACATGAAAGCCCGCAAGGGGTTTGCTAAAAAAACACCTGAAGGACTCCAAGATGGTGAGAAATAAGATTCTCTGGTCTGATGAGAAGCATGGTGGTGGCAGCATCATGCTGTGGGGGTGTTTTTCAGCTGCAGGGACAGGACGACTGGTTGCAATCGAGGAAAAGATGAATGCGGCCAAGTACAGGGATATCCTAGACGAAAACCTTCTCCAGAGTGCTCAGGACCTCAGACTGGGCCGAAGGTTTACCTTCCAACAAGACAATGACCCTAAGCACACAGCTAAAATAATGAAGGAGTGGCTTCACAACAACTCCGTGACTGTTCTTGAATAGCCCAGCCAGAGCCCTAAATTAAACCCTATTGAGCATCTCTGGAGAGACTTAAAATGGCTGTCCACCAACGTTTACCATCCAACCTGACAGAACTGGAGAGGGTCTGCAAGGAAGAATGGCAGAGGATCCCCAAATCCAGGTTGGGATGGCAGACTCATGGCTGTATTAGATGAAAAGGGTGCTTCTATTAAATACTGAGCATAGGGTCTGAATACTTAGGACCATGTGATATTTTAGTTTTTCTTTTTTAATAAACCTGCAAAAATGTCAACAATTCTGTGTTTTTCTATCAATAAGGGGTGCTGTGTGTAATGAGGGGAAAAAATGAACTTAAATGATTTTAGCAAATGGCTGCAATATAACAAAGAATGAAAAATTTAAGGGGGTCTGAATACTTTTCATCCCCACTGTATATCCCCCCGCAGGCTCCACCCCTAATGCCATGTGAGGTGGCTAATTGTGTGAGCGTGAAAAACGCCGACCACCTGCAAGAGGAGGGATGGACAAGCCACATCCCATCACAATAACGTCGCTGGAACGCGGAAGTCATACGAAGGCGTGCAATCACACCATGACGTAGTGATGCCGCTGATCTGCGGAATTCCCACGACAGGTGTGGAGGCATGGCGCCGATGTGAAGGTGGCCCCGCCGTTAGGCAGAAAGGAGGGGACAGCAAGGGAGGAGACCTCCCCTTTGCACATTGCAGCTCCCAGGACAAATGAAAGACGCAGCCACCCCCAGGACAATCCACAGCTGGAACCAAAGATATTAAGGAGACAGTAAAACAATGTGATTTGAGGCATACATAGTAAAATACTGAAAATGACATCAAATAGTAGGCTATATGTTGTACTATGTGGCCCAAAGTAGCAGCAGACCAAAAAGGGCATATGGGTGTCTTCCACCCGGGTTAATACAGAAAAAGAGACAGGTATGATACTACCTCTACCAGCTTCAAACGTTAGGCAACTTTTGAAGCTGCAGGCAATCCCTAGTTCTGTTGTTTTTTTGTGAGATTGTTAAAAATTTGCTGTTGCCCATCCCTCTGTTGGACTGCTTTTGGATGTCACTAGAGAATAAAATGGTAGTCGTTGCAATACTTTGTCACACCGTATTTGCACAGCGGGCTTAACACACTTTTTTGAATTGAGAAATAAGACTAAAGTAAATTTAGCCCAATTTTTTTTTATATTGTGAAAGATAATGTTACACCAACTAATATGATACACAGAATATGATAAGCTTCAAAATTGCGCCCGCTCGTGGAATGGTGACAAACTTTGACACTTAAAAATCTACATGGGCAAAGTTTAAAAATTTCTACAGGTTACTTGTTTTGAGTTAGAGTAGGTCTTTTGCTAGAATTATTGCTCTCACTCGTGGCAATACCTCGTGTGGTTTGAACATCGTTTACATATGCCGGCACGACTTACGTATACGTTCGCTTCTGCGCACAAGCACAGCGGGATGGGGCACTTAAATTTTTTTTTTTCTTATTTATTTTACTTTTTTTTTTTAAACTGTCCCTGTAAAAAAAAAATTTGGATCCCTTTTATTTCTATTACAAGAAATGTAAACATCCCTTGTAATAAAAAAAAAGCATGAAAGGACCTCTTTAATGTGAGATCTGGGGCAAAAAGACCTCAGATCTCACATTTACACTAAAATGCAATAAAAAAAAAAATCCCCTTTAAGACCATTGGGCGTAAGTGACGCTTGACGCCGCTTCTGTCCTCCAGTAGTATGGAGTCAAGTGAGGGGCCATCATTTCCTCACTCGACTTCCAGCCTCGAAAGCATTGAATCGTCTCCACCACTACTGACGGCTCCGGTAAGCGGCAGAGACGCTAGGAACGCGGCAGGAGGGGGTGGGCCTCCTGCCGCAGAGACAGCTTTTACCTGAAAGCGGACCGCCTGCCGTTTTTAAAAATATCGGGGTTATTGCAGCTATCTGATAGCTATTAGCTATAATGACCGCGGCGGTCCGGAAGTGGTTAATGGCATGCCAATCTTGGTCCGTAGGGTTCAATATTGAGTTGGCCCACCTTTTGCAGCTATAACAGCTTAAAATCTTCTAGGAAGGCTGTCCACAAGGTTTAGAAGTATGTCTATGGGAATGTTTGACCATTCTTCCAGAAGCGCTTTTGTGAGGTCAAGCACTGATGTGGATAGGACGGCCTGGCTTGCAGTCTCCGCTCTAATTCATCCCAAAGATGTTCTGTCGGGTTGAGGTCAGGACTCTGTGCAGGCCAGTCAAGTTCCTCAAACTCGCTCCTCCATGTCTTTATGGACCTTGCTTTGTGCACTGGTCCAAATCATTTGGTGGAGGGGGGATTATGGTGAAGGGTTGTTTTTCAGGGGTTGGGCTTGGCCTCTTAGTTCCAGTGAAGGGAACTCTTAAGGCGTCAACATACCAAAACATTTTAGACAATTGCTCCCAACTTTGTGGGAACAGTTTGGTGATGGCCCATTCCTGTTTCAACATGACTGCACACCAGTGCACAAACAAGGTACATAAAGACATGGATGAGCGAGTTTGGGGTGGAGGAACCTGACTGGCCTGCACAGAATCCTGACCTCAACCTGATAGAACACCTATGGGATGAATTAGAGTGGAGACTTTGAGCCAAGCCACCTCGTTCACATCAGTGCCTGACCTCACAAATGCACTTCTGGAAGAATGATCAAACATTCCCATAGACACACTCCTAAACCTTGTGGACAGCCTTCCCAGAAGAGTTGAAGCAGTTATAGCTGCAATTGTTTTTGTGTTGTCTACTGTTTGGACAACTTGCAATTGTATTTCATTTGAACAGCAGACAAAAAAAAAAAGAAAATTTCCCCCCCAAAAAATGCTAACTAACCCATGTAAGAAAAATGCATATAATAACCTGTTTTTAGGGTGTTCTGGACCAATCACATAATTTGTCTCCCCTGTGTCGGACAGCACAGCTTCAATAGAGAAAAGAAAGCACTAACAGATGGGCCATTGAAGCCTATGGGTGATGTTACCACTCCAGGCTTTACCAGCCATTGTTGGCACACTCTCTCTTCTCCCCCGCAGCCACCGCTTGCTGACACAGGGGTGATCACATGAACGGACTGGAGTGTCCTGAGAATAGGTAAATATATACATCTTAACCAGTAGCAGACCAGCCACCATCGTTATACTGCAGCAGGTTGGCTCTCCTGGGCAAATTGCCATAGCTGTACGTCGGGCGTGCAGCCGCCTAGGGGGCTCGCGCACCTGTGGCGATTGGATTCCCTACAGAACCGATCAGTCTCCAGGCCAATGATTTCTGGCCTGGACCTGGTAAACAGTTCTGGCGAATGAGAGACTGTCCTCTGCCTGTGTAATGTAAACCGGAAAATCCTTTTCGGTTCCAGAGAGAGGACAGAAGACATCCAAACGTGATTTGCACCAACACTCCACTGGCACAGTACACATACGCACACATTAAATCCCCTGATCGCCCCCCAGTTAACCCCTTCACTCCCTGTCTCTGTGTCACCAAGTGCAGTTTTCACTGATCACTGTACTGGTGTCATTTGTGACACTAATCAGCGTTAGGGCAGCTAGTAGGTCTAGGGTACCTCCCTAATAAAGGTTTAACCCCTTGATCGCCCCCAGTTAACCCTTTCACCTCTGTCACAGTGTCACTAATATAGTGTACAGATCTCTTTTCTGATCGCCATATTTGTGTCATGGGTGATGCTAGTTAGTTGGTTAGTTTTACCGTCAGTCTTTTATAGCATCAGGGTACACCCATATATTACCGAAAAAAGGCTTTAACCCCTTGATCGCCCCCAGTTAACCCTTCCACCCCCTGTCAGCAGTGATCACCATATTAGTGTCATGGGTGACGCTGGTTAGTTAGCTTTTTATAGCGTCAGGGCACCCGCCATATTACCTAATAAAAGTTTGACCCCCTGATCGCCTGCCCGGTTTTAGCATCAGTGTCCATCCCAGGCAGTGTCAGATTAGTGCAAGTAGCGCTAATACCCATGCACGCACCATACACATCCCTTTCTAGTACAGAACGGATCAGTATCTTTGATTTGATCAGAACTATATTAGTGTCCCCAGTAGTTTAATGTTCCCAAAAATGTGGCATTAGCAGGATCAGCCCAGATACCTGCCAGCACCTGCGTTTAGCCCCTCTGCCCAGCCCACCCAAGTTCAGTGTCATTCGATCACTGCCGCTTACAAAACACAACGCACATAACTGCAGGTTATTTCAGGCCTGATCCCTGCGAACACTAACAGTTTTTTTGGTAGCGATTGAAGCAGGCTCTGACAATCAGGTGCTCTTTTTGCCTGGTACACCCTGGTCGTAGACAAACCAGCACTGCAGTATCACACAGGGGCGGATCCAGAGTCTAGTCTCGGGAGGGGCAGTGCCAGAAAATACTTGTTATGTGTGCAATTTATCGAGGAAATGGCTGGTGTTGGCGCTTCGATCATCCTGGCACCATGGTTATGGTGTCAGGATGATTGAAGCACATTATTTCTGTTATTACATTGTAATAAAAAATTAAATGGTTCAACTCACCATAATGCACAATCAGTGGGAGCCCTGAGCGTGTCACTTGCCACCGTCGCCTGCCACACATGGCAGGGAAGTGACAATCCGCAAACAGATGCAGATTGTCAGCTGCTACCAGATGCGGACTGTCACTTGCCATGTCACCTGCCACACATTGCGGATTGTCACCTGCCACATGTTGCAGATTGTCACTTGGTACGTCACCTGCCACACGTTGCAGATTGTCACTTTCCACGTCACCTGCCACCAGATGCAGATTGTCACGTGCCACGTCACCTACCACACATTGCAGATTGTCACGTGCCACGTCACCTACCACACGTTGCAGATTGTCACGTGCCACGTCACCTACCACACGTTGCAGATTGTCACGTGCCACGTCACCTACCACACGTTGCAGATTGTCACGTGCCACGACACCTACCACACGTTGCAGATTGTCACGTGCCACGTCACCTACCACATGTTGCAGATTGTCACGTGCCACGTCACCTACCACACGTTGCAGATTGTCAGTTGCCACATCACCTGCCACCACATGTGGATTGTCACTTGCCACACGTTGCAGACTGTCACTTGTCAGGTCACCTGCCACCAGATGTGGATTGCCACTTCCCACATCACCGGTCACACATTGCTGATTGTCACTTGCCACGTCACCGGCCACACATTGCGGATTGTCACTTGCCACCAGATGCAGATTGTCACTTACCACACATTGCAGATTGTCACTTGCCTGCCACCAGATGCAGATTGTCACTTGCCACATGTTGCAGATTGTGACTTGCCACATCACCTGCCACACCTTGCACATTGTCACTTGCTACGTCATCTGTCACCAGATGCAGATTGTCACTTGCCACGTCACCTGCCACACCTTGCACATTGTCATTTGCCATGTCACCTGCCACACATTGCAGATTGTCACGTCACCTGCCAGCAGATGCGGATTGTCACTTACCACACATTGAGGATTGTCACTTGCCACATCACCTGACACACCTTGTGGATTGTCACGTGCAGGCAGGCAGCAGAGATAATGTAATCTCTCTGCTGCCCACGCTGCCTGCACAGTGAGGGCGGGAGTTACTGCAGGGATGTGGGGGCAGTGAGAGATGTCATCTCTCTTCTCCCCTGCCCACCGGCTTGCTGATTGGCCAGCCGTCCACTCACACCTAGCCTGCTCTCACCCGCCCACAAACCGAGCTGCCCGGTCCTCCCGCAGAGCCACCCAATTACTCAACCACCCGCTCTCTCATCCGCCCACGGAGCCACCTGCTCTCATCCACCCGCCCTCTCATCCGCTCGCGGAGCCGCCCGCTTTCATCCACCCGCTCGCGGAGCCGCCCGCTCTCTTATCCACCCGCGGAGCCGCCTGCTCTTTCTCCCACAACAAATTTCTCAGGGGTGGCAGTTGCCCCCCTGGATCTGCCCCTGGTATCACGTGGTGACGTGGCAAGTCCCATAAGTGCAGTGGCTAGCAGAAGTAGTGTCCCGCAGCCACCACGAAGACAAAGACAGGCCCGTTGAGCCCATAGTGCCCTTCCCGCTGCATTTGCCAATCCTAATTGGGAGCCCACCACTTCTGCAGCACCCGTACTTCCCCCATTCACTGGCCAACCCAGAATTCAGGTGGAAACATTTGATTTTACATCACTTGATTTTTTTTGCTGTTTTTCACTGAAGATCTCTATAGATCTATTGTGGACCATAGCAATTTGGTCAATTCATCGCCACTAATCCGCAGTTGACCCTTGCCAGAGATTGGAAACCTATTACGGTTTCCAAATTTAAGACCTTTCTGGGCCTATCCCTCCTCATGGGCATCACTAAAGTGAGTGAGTTGCGGTCATATTGGTCCACTGACCACATTCATCATATATTCATCATATGCCCGTGTTCTCTGCTTCTATGACCAGGGCTAGATATGAGCAGATCTTGCGGATTATGCACTTCAACAGCAATGAACTTTGTCGTCCTTGGGGTGACCCTGGATTTCATCGGCTCCACAAAATTCGGCCCCTCATAAACCACTTAATCCAACAGTTTGCAGCCTTTACTCCTGATTAAGTTGTCTGCGTTGATGAGTCCCTAATTAAGTTTTCTGGCCGCTTGTCTTTCAAGCAGTATCTCCCCAGCAAGCATGCCAGATATGAGGTCAAGTTGTATAAGCTCTGTGATAGGGCAACAGGCTATACATACAGTTTTATGGTTTACGAGGGAAAAAATAGTCGCGTGGAGCCCCACAACTGCCCAGACTACATAGGGAGCGCTGGCAAGATTGGGACTTGGTGTCACCTTTATTCGGAAAGGGGTACCATTTGTAAATGGACAATTATCACTTTTTAGTCACCTTTTTGATTGTGGAATTGGTATATGTGGCCCCATGCGATGTAATCACTGGGGCTTACTCCAACAGCTTGTAGAATCCCAACTTAGACAGGGAGAGAGAGCCTGCTTGAGATGTAATAATTTGCTTGCAGTGAAGTGAAGGGATAATAGGAATGTTTTCATTCTGTGTGCTTATGTGCTATACAAAGCGTCAGGATGAACTGGATCCTTCCTTAAAAACCAGGAAGAAAATATCACAGCCCTTCTGTTTCCAGACGGAGCTGTGCCCCAACTTCCCAATGCAAATGCAGGGAGCCGACTGCATTAAAGGCATTTTCCGTATGTCCTCCCTGGTACCCCTACCCAATGAACACCCCAAAGAAGATGTCGTGTCTGTAGGAAACGTGGATACAGGTGTGACATCCGCTTTTATTGTCCCTCCTGTCCTGACCAACCTGGTCTCTGCATCACTGAATGTTTCCAACGCTAGTGGAGTATTGGCGTACAGCACTGCACAGTCCTAGGGCACACGTTCACAGGGTCTCCAAAGATGTCATCGCATTTTTAGAGACCCGAACCTGGAACCTTTACAGTTACATATATATATATATATATATATATATTTTTTTTTTTTTTACTTGTTTTTGTGTATATATATTTATATATATATATATATATATATATATATAAAAAATAAAAGCCAAAAATAGTTGTAATTTTCTTCTTCTTCCCTCTCTATGGTTTTTCTCTGTTTTGCTGTATTTTATGCTTAACGGCAATGTTTTATTGTTACTATGTTTTATCATGTTTGCTTTGCAGGTATGTAATTCTTTTATACCTTACTGTTTACTGTGTTTTATTGTCAATCATTATTTTCTTTGTAGGTACACCATTCAGCTGCAGCACTGATTTATTTATCTTGACAGCGACAGCGTTTGCTCTCACAATATGTAAATCAGCAACTCCTGTGCTGTAGGAGGTGATTTCACCACCACAGTTAATGAAAAAAAGCATATATGCCAAAGCATGGGGGCAGGGGTGGAGGGGCGATTTGCCCCTAACATTAGGGGTGGATTGCCCCCATGCTTCGTCATATGTTTTTTACTCTTTTGTCACAGATTGCAAATATAAAAAGTTTTTTCATTGAGTTAATGTTTTATTGTTACCATTGTTTGCTTTTCAAGTATGCCATTCAGCTGCAGCACTGATTTATTTATCTTGATAGCAACAGTGTTTGCTCTCACAATACGTAAATCAGCAACTCCAGTGCTGTAGGAAGTGATTTCACGACCACAGTTAAAAAAAAAATGCATTAGAAGTGGGTGGATGCAGGGCGGGATTCTAATGATGGGCATACCCACCGATCAATCTCTTTTTGTTTAGCCCACAGGCTGCATGAAAAAAAAGAACAGTACAATATATGCCCAACAAAGACCAGCGACACACTGGTATGTTGCTGGACTTTGAGTGGTTATACCAGAATGATGTCTGCAGGTTTAGGTATCATCTTGGTATCGTTCTTTTCAGCCAGCAGTTGGCTTTCATGTAAAAGCAATCCTAGCAGCTAATTAGCCACTAGACTGCTTTTACAAGCAGTGGGAGGGAACTACCCCCCCGCCATCCATGTTTTTTTTTGGGCTCTCCTGTCCCACTGGGAACCTGAGAATGCAGCCGGTGGTTCCGCCAGCTGACCATAGAGCTAATCAGAGACCAGAATGGCTCCAATCATCTCTATGGCCTAAGAAATCAGAAGCTAAGAGCATTTCATTACTTCAGTTTCTCCGGATATAAACAGCGCCATTGGGAAATTTGGAAAGCATCTTATCACACTGATCTTGGTGTGGTCAGGTGCTTTGAGGGCAGAGAAGAGATCCTGAGTCATATAGACCCCAATTTTTTCAATTGGGGTCACTACCTATTGCTATCATAGGGGATATTTACATTCCCTGTGATAACGATAAAAATTATAACAAAAAAAAAATAAAGGAACAGGGTATAAATTAAATAAAAAAAGCAAAATAAATAATGAAAAAAAAAAAGCACCACTGTCCCCCCGTGCTCGCGTACAAAGGCGAGCACAAGCGTTGGTGTCGTATGTAAACAGCAATTGCACCATGCTTGTGAGGTATCACCATGAACGTCAGATCAAGGGCAGTAATTTTATCAGTAGACCACCTCTGTAAATGTAAAGTGGTAACCTGTAAAGGCTTTTAAAAATGTAGGTAGTTTGTCGCCACTGAACGGTTGTGCGCAATTTTAAAGCATGTCGTGTTTGGTATCCATGCACTTGGCATCATCTTTTATACTTTACCAAACATTTGGGCGATATAGTGTGTTTTAGTGCATTATAATTAAAAAAAAGTTTTTTTTACCAAAAAAAATTGCGTTTGAAAAATCTCTGTGCAAATACTGTGTGAAAAAAACACCCACCATTTTAATCTGTAGGTCCTTTGCTTTAAAAAAATATAAAATGTTTGGGGGTTCAAAGTAATTTTCTTGCAAAAAAAAATATTTTTTTTTTTCATGTAAACAAAAAGGGCTTTGTCTTCAAGTGGATAGAAGAGTGAGTGATGTGTGGCATAAACTTCTAATGTTGTGCATTAAAAGCCAGGATAGTTCAACCCCCCCCCCCCCCCCCAAATGATCTCTTTTTGTAAAGTAGACACCCCAAGCTATTTGTTGAAAGGCATGTTGAGTCCATGGAATATTGTATGTTTTGCCACAAGTTTCGGGAAAATTACAATTTATTTATTTTTAGACAAGGTTGTCACTAAATTATATATTGCTCAAACATGCCATGGGTATATGTGAAATTACACCCCAAAATACATTCTGCTGCTTCTCTTGAGTAAGAGAATACCACATGTGTGGGACTTTTTGGGAGCCTAGCTGCATAAAGGACCACAAAAACCAATCACTGCCTTCAGGATTTCTAAGGGCGTAAAATGATGATGTTACTTCCTCACTACCTATCACAGTTTCGGAGGCACTGACATGTCAAGATAGCACAAAACCCCCCCAAATGACCCCATTTTGGAAAGTAGACACCCCAAGGTATTTGCTAAGAAGCATGGTGAGTATTTTGCAGCTCTCATTTGTTTTGGAAAATAAAGAAAGAAAAGGAAAATGTATTACCGTATTTATCGGCGTATAACACGCACAGGCGTATAACACGCACATTCATTTTAAGAGGAAAGTTTCAGGAAAAAAAAAAAATTTTAAATAAGGAACTTTGAAGTAAAATAAGGGTCAATGCCCATCTGCAGCCTCACCATTGCCATCAATGCAGCCTGATCAATGCCCATCTGCAGCCTCATCAGTCCACATCAATGCAGCCTCACCATTGCCATTATGCAGCAGCCTCACCATTGCCATCAGTGCAGCCTGATCGATGCCCATCTGCAGCCCAGAGGGGACAGGGAGGGGGGCGGGACGAGTGTCGACAGATTACATACAGTGAGAATCTCCTATAGACAGAACAGTGGTTCAATGGCGGCCCAGAAGACAGAAGTTCCTATTACAGAGGCTGCCAAGTAAACAGGAGATTCCCACTGTATGTACGGTGCTCATCCTGCCCCCCTCCCTGTCCCCTCCGAGGCAGCTAAAACTGAAGTATTGGCGTATAACACGCACGCACTATTTGCACCCGATTTTCATGGTGAAAAAGTGAGTGTTATACGCCAATAAATACAGTATTTTGTATTTTTTAGATTTTCCAAACTCTGACAAAAAGTGAGATCTGCAAAATATCAACATGCTTCTCAGCAAATAGCTTGGAGTATCTACTTTCCAAAATGGGGTCATTTGGGGGGGTTGTGCTATCTGGGCATTTCATGGCCTCCAAAATTGTGATAGGTAGTGAGGATTGAAATAAAAAATGTATGCCCTTAGAAAGCCTGAAGGCGGTGTTTGGTTTCGGGGGTCCTGCATGCGGCTAGACTGCCAAAAATTTTTCTTTTTTTTTTCCCCAAAAGTTTTTATCAAAGTTTTCAGGTTTACAGAGAAGATAAAAAGAAACACGACCAGTGAATTGGTTACATGAAACCATAATAATTGCATGAATGGTATCAAGACATATAGAAGAAACAGTAAATCGTTCAGTATAGAGTGTAGACAGATGGTTTCACATGTGACTTTACTGTTGGGAATTGGGGTGCATGGAACCATAATAATTGCATGAATGGTATCAAGACATATAGAAGAAACAGTAAACCGTTCAGTATAGAGTGTAGACAGATGGTTTCACATGTGACTTTACTGTTGGGAATTGGGGTGCTGCACTTGGGGGGCTCTGTATGGTGAGTACAGGTAAACCAAAACAAGCCATCTCAGGACCCAAACACCCCTATTGGGATCAAACTGTGAGTGGGTGGGGGCAATGGTTGCTGGCAGAGGTTTTCTTATCAGTATTGGTTTACTAAGAGGCTTAGGTGAGCCCCATTGTGTCTGTAGGGTTCTATGTGTGGCTCGTTCCCTTCAGTGGGCGGCCCTTTAGGAGTGTTTATCCTGACAATTTATCTATTATGGCCCTTCGTTAGGAGGCTTTTAGAGTTTTATGTTTGCCGGTGAGGCGTTGGAACATATTGTTGGGAGGGAGGGGAGGAAAGAGGGAGGGTAGGTGTGGCAGAGATTTGAGATGTATGCGAGTGGCATCTTGTTCTTCCTGGGTTATACAGTTATGAGTTGCTTAAAAGATTTTGAAAATCTGTGGAGTCCCTAAAGTGTAGCCAGCAAGCCCACGTTTTGCTATATTTTGTTGGGGTCTCTTTAGCTTGGTGGATTAGGTTTTCCATTTCTGCTTCTTTCTCTACGCGATGAAGCCACTCCTGAGAATTTAGGGGGACTGGTGCTTCTCCAGTGTACAGCTATACACTGGCAGCGTTGATGAGGTGTAAGGTGAGGGATTTCTTGTATGCTGAGTGAGGTATAGATGTGTGGTGAAGCAGGTATTGAGCCGGGGTAAAGTCTGGGGTGTATGTTGTAATTTGAGTGGTTATGCAGTGAATTTCTTTCTAGAACGGTTGTATGAGCAGGCAGTCCCACCATATATGGAGTAGGAAGCCTAGGGCTGAATTACATCTACATCATAGCGAGGAGACGCTGGCGTGATATTTGTGGATCTTATCGGGTGTCCAGTACCATCTGGAGTAAATTTTATAACCAGTTTCTTGTGTTGATATCTTAATGGATCCCTTGTGGATGTGGTCGTATATACGCTCCCATTTATCTTTGGGTAGGTCCAAGGCAAGTTGACTTTCCCAGCGTCTGCAGATTTTGTTTGCCTTGGGATTGCAGCCTACGAACAGGAGTGCATATACGGCCGAGATCAAGTGTCGTTGGGGTTCCGTGCCATTACAGATTGCTTCAAAGGGAGTGTAGTCTCTATGTCACTTGGCAAGGGGTTTGGTGCTGTTGAGAAAGTATCTAATCTGTAAGAATTTGAAGAAGGGAATGTTATGGGAATCAGGAGGAGAGTGCTGGGTATGTGAGAAAGCTTGTCATTCTGAAAAAAATGTTGTGCTCTAAGTGGAGGTTCGCATTGTGGGTCAGTCGGGTTGTGTTCCGAGAGACTTGGAGGAAAGTCGGGGTTCTGGTCTATCGGGGTCATAGGACCAGGCGATGGGGGTCAGGCTAAGTTTTTTGCATGCTGATCTGAAGTTCAGTATCGTAGGGCCTATTAGAGGGTGTGCAGTGTATTATTTAGGGATTGATTTATGTTCGATCCAGGGTAGGTGGAAAATTGGTACCTGAGCAAAGGATTCCTCAATTTTGATCCAATCTTTAGTGTTCGTGTGGATGTGCCAGTCGATTATTCTGGTGAGGTGAGAAGACCAATGATATTTGTGAATGTCAGGGAGTCCAAGCCCACCTTTCAATTTGGGGAGGACCAGTCTATCTCAGCTTAGTTTGGGGATGTTGGAGGACCATATAAGGTTTCTACATAGCCGTTTGTATGATGTAAAGAAAGATGGGGAAAGTTTGATTGGCACGGTCTGAAAGATGTATAGGATTCTGGGTAGAATATTCATTTGTTATAATGGCCGTTCTTCCAAACCATGAAAAAGGACCCATATTCCATTTGTGAAGGTCCCTTTGAATGGTCTGGATGATAGGTAGGAAGTTTCTCGCGTATAGTTCGGATAATTTTGTGGGGATTTGGGTACCCAGGTATGTGATGGCATGTAGTTCCCAACAAAAGGGAAAATTCGTTTGGCATTGTGTCACTATTGTCGATGGGAGGGAGATGTTCAAGGCTTTTGATTTCGTGAAATTAATTTGGAGGTTAGAGATTGTTTTGAAGAGAGTGAAGTCCTTAAGTAAGTTGGGTATGGTGGTTATGGGGTCTGAAAGGAATAGCAGAATATCGTCTGCGTGTGCCGCAATTTTGAATTGTTTGTTTTAAATGTCAATGCATTTGATGTCTGGGTTGGCTCTTAGTCTGCGTAGAAGGGGTTCCATGGCGAGTACAAAAATGATGGGGGAGAGGGGGCACCCCTGGCGTGTGTTGTTCGAGATGCAGAAGGCGTATGACAGGCAGCCATTGACTCGGATTCTGGCTGTGGGAGTCGAGTACAGTGCGAGTATCAATTGGAGTAAGAGCTCTGGAAATCCCATTGCCTGCAATACTACCGTCATGTAGTCCCAAGCTACTCTGTCAAACGCCTTCTCCGCATCGAGGAACAGCAAGAAGCCCGGTTTGGATGTTGTTGAGAGCCAGTGGTAGATGTTAATAGCTTTTATGGTGTTATCCCTGGCCTTTCTTCCAGGGATAAATCCAACCTGATCTAGTGAAATCAGTTTGGGGAGTAGGCGATTTGCAAGGACTTTGGCATAAAGCTTCACGTCCACATTTAGGAGTGATTTGGGTCAGTAATTGGACACCATTGTGACGTCTTTGTCTGGCTTTGGTATGAGCGTTATATGGGTACCTAGTTTTGACAGGTACCCAGCTCCTACTTC
The DNA here is from genome assembly GCF_042186555.1 of Aquarana catesbeiana. Classification (NCBI taxonomy): domain Eukaryota; kingdom Metazoa; phylum Chordata; class Amphibia; order Anura; family Ranidae; genus Aquarana; species Aquarana catesbeiana. The sequence goes on along the minus strand of NC_133328.1, from coordinate 499,083,083 downwards.
CGCTTGGGCCGCCTAGGCGACTAGAGCAGAAGTTCTCCTCTCCACCTTCCTCCCTGCAATCTTCTGGGACACGTCACAGGTCCCAGAAGATTGCCCGGTGTTTTGTCATATTAGTTAACGGAAGTGAAGTTTGGTAACCTGTGAATGTGTATATCCGCTACTCTGTTGCCTAATCTGGTAAAACACTATAGTCAGAAGAAGGTGGCCACTGACATCTTAGTACACCTAGCTATGTCTTGAATTTAACCACTTGCTTATTGGGCACCTAAACCCCCCTTCGCCCATACCAATTTTCAGCTTTTAGCGCTGTGACTCCTTGAATTACAATTGCGCGGTCATACAAATTTCCCAAAAATAGAGCTTTCTTTTGGTGGTATTTGATCACCTCTGGGTTTTTTATTTTTTGTTATACAAATTAAAAAAGACCACATTTAGAAAAAAAATAAAATACAAAACCGTTTATATTTTGTTAATAAATTTTGCAAACAGATAATTTTTCTACTTCATTGATGTACGCTGATGAGGCTACACTGATGGGCACTGATAGGCTGCATTGATGGGCACTGATAGGCGACACTGATAATGCGGCACTGATGGGCACTAATGAGGTGGCACTGAAGGGCATTGATAGGTGGCACTGAAGGGCACTAATAGGTGGCACTGAAGGGCACTAATAGGTGGCACTGATAGCTGGCACTGATGGGTGGCAGTGATGGGCACTGGTAGGTGACACTGACAGGCAGCACTGCTAGGTTTCACTGATGAGGCACTGATTGGCACCACTGGTGTGCATTGATAGGTGGCACTTGTGGGCATTGATTGCTGGCACTGATTGGTGAGCACTGGCAGGCGGTACTGGTGGGCACATATGAGGTGGCTTCGCCTCTTCCTCTTCGGGACCGATGTCCCTTCAACAGAAGCCGTTGATCGCCTTTTTTTTCTCCTCACGCTGTCAGCGTGAGAAGAAAAAAAAACGATTACCGATCTTCTGTTTATATCACGTGATCAGCTGTCATTGGCTGACAGCTGATCACGTGGTAAGGGGTCAGGATCGACCCCTTACTTCGATCTGTGATCACCCGAGTCTCATTGACTCGGGTGATCACAGCGAGCGCCGTGCACGCCCTTCAGGGGGCGTGGCCAACATGCAAAGGGGGGGAGTCTATTGACTGCCTCCCGCAAAGCAGATAGGCTATAGTGCAGATCTGAAGGGATTAACATTAATTTTAGCAATAAAGTGAGCGTATATACATAAATATAGTATATTGACATCTGTGATGGTGATTTGATGTTAAACTTTGAAAGAAGCTGGACGCAAGCAGTAGGAAGGTGGCGGAGTAGTACCCCCCCCCACTGCTTAGCGCTAAACCTTTAGGCTTTCAAAAATAAACATGCAAACAGCATCACAGATGTTAACATACTGTATTTATGTATACGCTCACTTTATTGCTAAAATGACTGATTAATTAAAGACATAGCTGGGTGTAGTAAGATGTCCGTTGTCTTCTTCTGACTGCAGGTGTTCTATCAGATTAGGCTGTACGCGTGCACAGGTGACGGAACGTCACTTCCGTTACCTAATCTGATGGATCGCTGATTCTGACAGAACACCGGCCATTCAGGATGCGCAGAGCGATTTGCGCATGTTCACCCGGCTGTGAAGCTGCAAGCTGTCACAGCTGGGTGCCTGCACTAGTGATGGCGGGGGGAGAGAACCGAGGCTTCAGGCGGCCGCATCGCTGGATCATGAGACAGTTAAGTGTGTGTTTATTAGGTCAGCAACTACACTTTTTTAGCTGTTGACTTTTAATAAACACAGAAACGGCTGGAACTCCACTTTAATACTTTAGATTTCTTGCTCTGTGCCCAGTTGGGAGCATACCTTTGCATTTTACCAGTGGAATACAAAAAGGTAAGAAAGCCATCCTCATTTGAACAAACTTGTCTTAACAGAATGCCAGTAAGGCACATTTTGTCATGGCTATATTCCTCGTTGCTAGAGATGGGGGGCCTACAAGAACTCCCTTTCTTATGGTGTTGGAAGGTGGACTTAAAAACTACTTTTTCTCAACCTCAAAAAAATAGGATCATTCTTTTTACAAATAAGCTTCTGTAACGTGTAATGGGGCGTACACACGGTCGGACTTTTCAGCTACAAAAGTCCGACAGCCTGTCCGACAGACTTTCGACGGACTTTCGACGGACTTGCGGCGGACTTTCTAACGAACAGACTTGCCTACACACGATCACACAAAAGTCCGTTGAATTCTTACGTGATGACGTACACCGGACTAAAATAAGGAAGTTGATAGCCAGTAGCCAATAGCTGCCCTAGCGTGGGTTTTTGTCCGTCAGACTAGCATACAGACGAGCGGATTTTTCGACCGGACTCGAGTCCGTCGGAAAGATTTGAAGCATGTTTCAAATCTAAAGTCCGTCGGATTTGAGGCTGAAAAAGTCAGTTGAAAGTCCGGAGAAGCCCACACACGATCGGATTACCAGCCAGCTTTAGTCCGTCAGCGTCCGTTGGACTTTTGTAGACGAAAAGTCCGACCGTGTGTACGCGGCATAAGTACCAAGGAGATTATAAGCTCCTAACTAGAGGGTTCAGAACCCGTGATCCTTCACAGCATGTTCCAACAGGTTTCTAATAAGTGCTGGCGATGCCTTGAGTTGGAAGTCACCTTGTTCTATATCTTTTGGGACATGGATGAATAAACTATTAAAACTATTACAGGTCTGTCTTTTGATGGGAATTCAGCAGCCTACTTTTTCTATGATCTGCCCTTATCTAATAAAAAGTAACATTCCTTACAAAAACATCTCCTTAATGCAGCGAAAGCCTGCTTTCAAGTGCTGTGGAAACAACCACCCCCTCCTACTAAGAATAAAAAAAACCCCAAATAGATAGTGGGACTTTAAAGGCAACAATGTATTTAAAAAAGCATAATTTATTGATTACAAAAAAACACAAAAGATTGAGTACAAAATCACAATAAACATAAGAACGTAGGAATATTGATAATCATAGAACCACTAAAAACAAGAGCATGGAGCAATCACGGTGTATGTGCAGTCTTCCACATAGCCCTACGTGTTTCGGCATTTATCTGAAGCGTCCCTTTATCGGGGGCAGTCAGTGGAACAAAAATCGCACTATCCAAATCTGAAAAAGTTATATCAATAAAATGTTACATAAATACAATGTAGTCAAATACAATACACAATTGCTCTATATCATAACCGCAAGCGGCATAATAAATCCATAGAGAAACATACCCAAACCCAACATAGTTGAAATCTCACCGCGAAGACCGCGGCGACGACCGTATCAAACAACACCCCAGAATCCAAAAGGAAAAAGGGGAAGTGTGGCTGGCCCCACTTTATCCACACTGGTCCACCCAAACATAAAGGCAGTGCACACCGAGGACGGTACCACTGATGTGGATCAAAGCTGTATCAGAAAAAAATTATACATATAAGATTATGTGGCCTGTTTTCAGTGAAATGCCAGTTACAATAAGCACATAATTTGCATTAAGAAAACTAAAAAGGGTCACAGGTGTCCTACCTTAACAGAGTGGAAAGCAAAAGGGAGAATGTGTATCAATGGATAAGCAGAGAAGGGCAATCCAGGCTGGGGCAAAAAATGTAGTCAAATGCTCCTAAGTATATTACTTGAGTGATATGCAATCACATAAAAGGATTCTGCAAATAAGGGAAAATACAAGAAAAGCCCATAAGCAAGGCAATTTACAATATAAATAACTGAGTAAATTGCTGCAGTCATCACACTGAACAGCAAAGGAGAGGTAGGTGGAGGAAGTTTGAGAATCTCTACTTACAGCACAATAGGAACTATCTGATATATGAAGCTCACAAAGCAAGCCGATTGTCCGTCCGCTCGTTTCGCCACCATCAACTACACTGACATTAACTCCCGGTTGTTTCCGGTTTAAAAAGGCACCAGGAGGTGACGTCAAACGCGGTGCCACTCGAGAGGGTGCCCCCCACAGGCCAGGGTCTGTGAAGAAAGTCCTGCAGCAAAGGTCCAACGATGCAGGAAGACGGCCAAGTGGACAGACATCACCGGGCTGCATCACCAACGTCTTGATGGGAGGCCTTCGCCTTCACCCCCGGTCAACGACGTACTGCCGCGATGACGCCACTCTCGAGTGGTGCCGCATTTGACGTCACCTCCTGGTGCCTTTTTAAACTGGAAACAACCGGGAGTTAATGTCAGTGTAGTTGATGGTGGCGAAACGAGCGGACAGACAATCGGCTTGCTTTGTGAGCTCCATTAATCAGCTCCTATTGTGCTGTAAGTAGAGATTCTCAAACTTCCTCCACCTACCTCTCCTTTGCTGTTCAGAAATTATGATAGTTGATCAGCATTTGGAGTTTAAAACTTACTTTAAACCCACAGACCGAAACGGGTATATCCTGTCCGATAGTTGCCACCATGCTCAGTGGCTACGGTCTGTTCCACGCAGCCAGTTTTTACAACTGCGTCGTAATTGCTCCAAAATTTCTGACTATTATGCCCAATCCTACATACTAAAAGATAGATTTGTGGCTAAAGGGTATAATGCAGGGGAATTGAATGCAGAAATCAATAGGGTTTCACAGATTGATAGGAACTCCACTTTGGTTGAACGTTCCACCACTACCTCTGACTCTAGAGCTAAATGGTCCTTTTTTACTACATATTCCACCTAGTTTAAAGAAATAAAGGCCATTTTCAGAAAAACATTGGAGAGTACTTATGATTGACAGACTCCTAGGTCCTGTGTTACCCAAAAATGCTGGGGTTATTTTTAGAGGTGCCCGCTCTATACAAGGACAAATTGCCCCTAACATTATAGACCCTCCTAAGAAAGTCTCCTTTTTTCAACAATGCCAAGGCTTTTATCCATGTTGTAGGTGTAATGTGTGCGCACATAATGCCATGGTGAGACATAAAATTGACACTTTTAGTTCCACTACCACTTTGCGTATCTACCATATAAGAGAGTTTGCCACCTGTGCCACTCAATATGTGGTATATTTGCTTACTTGCCCATGCAAGAAGCAATATGTGGGTAGGACCATCAGAACGCTCACCATACGTGTGAACGAACATATTGCTGGCATAAAAGGGGGCAAAGATAAGCACACGGTACCCCGACATTACCTATTACATCACAACAAGGACCCCACAGGAAGGACATTCCAAGTGATAGATAGGTTTGTTCCCCATTGGCGGGGTGAGTCTCGTTTACGGGGTGTCTCCAAGTTAGAGATGTACTGGATACATGAGCTTACTTTCTGTTTGGGAGTGGGATCTGAATTAATTTATTAATCTTTCATAATTTTCATTGTTCAGTGTAATTATTCCATCCCATTTTATTTAATCTAAACCTAAAAAGGTTTACATTTATGTTTCATTGTTAGTTTTACCATATTAGTATCTTTGTTTTTCTTCTTTTTTGTTTTTCTTTCCCCATTAACATATAATTATCTTCATTCAGACCTTTTAAATATACCCCATGGTTAGAACTAAACATCTGGCATAGTGTGGTATAGTGTGTTGAGATTCTGGTCTTGTCCACCCCATGTTTCATTTATTCTTATTTATTTTTATATTTTTTGGTTATCCGGTACTAATCACGTGCCCTTTTTTCATTATGGGAAGGTCATGTGACCACTTTGTTGTCCGTGTAGATTTTTCGGCAGGACGCACATGGTTTATCCAGCACGCTGATACGCTCCCCTTGTCTGACTGATGTCAGCTGTCACATGGGAGATCAGCTGTGCGTCTATACATCCAGCACACTGATACGCTCCCCTTGTCTGACTGACATCAGCTGTCACATGGGAGATCAGCTGCGTGTCAGGTGATCGCCGTGCGAGTACGCCCGCGCAGTTACAGGCTTCCTTGACATGGCGCTCGCCGTTGCTTGGCACCACTCTACGCATGTGAGTGACGTTAGGCGTCACATGGGGGAGTAGTCACGTGATGGCCGTGCGAACACGTGTATGTGTTTCGTGGGCTTTTGTGACACGGCGTGCATCGTTGCTAAGCAACCTCCATGTGCGGCACGCATATTTTCGGGTGCCAGCGTCACGTGCTCAGTTTCTCCGGCTTCCAGCATGAGACGCCCACTCGGGATTTTAGTAGTTTATGGATATAAGTGATATTGGATCTTTCTATTGGTAGACGTACACACAAGCATTTAATTACACCCAATTATGTGTATATTGATTGGACTTTAGGAGAAGGCTGGTCACGCCCCATCATGGGACCCTCTCCTTGTCCAATAAGATTTACGTTTGTTCATGCCCTTACAGCTGATTGGTCTTGTATTTACTTTGTAATTTTATAGAATTTTATAAATTTGGGCAGTGTCATGAGGGTCTTCTATGCCCCTGTTGAAGGTCTTTTGATCGAAATGCGTAGGGAAGTTTTTATACCCTGTACACTGCCTGTTTTATATTTGTGATCACTTTTATGTACTGCGGTTTTTTAGTAATAAATTACCCTGATTTACACTATGTGGAGGCATCCCTCTTTTTTTCCCACATACTTCCGGGATCTGAGAAACAGCTTCAACCTTGGAACCAGTTTTGGCTTCTTTCCCGTGTATCCAGAGGTGACATCCAGGCCTTACAGAGGCTCCATCTGTCCTCGACCACTTCATACACTTGCCTTTGGTGGCATACAGCTCGATTGATCCTATGCTAACGGCAGTAGAATCCAACAGTTCCGGTAAGCGTACCCCATCTATTTATGATTTTGATGACATCTGAGTCGAGATTTGGGAAGCAGAAGGAACTGTTACACTGTTTGCACCCATTCACTGCGGATTATCACTTTTCCTTTGACAATGCGTCATCACTGGGACATAATTTTATGTTTACAGAGACATTCTGTTCATATGATATATGTGTGTGTTAGCGCTACAATTTATTCAGTATTGGTTTGCATTTTGGTCACATGGTTTGTAGCAGCTTTTGTTTTCTTCCTTTTTAGGTAGCGCATTAATTATTTTCTTTTTTCACTGTTCCGTGTGATGACTGCAGCAATTTACTCAGTTATTTATATTATTTTTATTGTAAATTGCCTTGCTTATGGGCTTTTCTTGTATTTTCCCTTATTTGAAGAATCCTTTTATGTGATTGCATATCACTCAAGTAATATACTTAGGATCATTTGACTACATTTTTTGCCCCAGCCTGGATTGCCCTTCTCTGCTTATCCATTGATACACATTCTCCCTCTTGCTTTCCACTCTGTTAAGGTAGGACACCTGTGACCCTTTTTAGTTTTCTTAATGCAAATTATGTGCTTATTGTAACTGGCATTTCACTGAAAACAGGCCACATAATCTTATATGTATAATTTTTTCTGATACAGCTTTGATCCACATCGGTGGTACCGTCCTTCTTGGTGTGCACTGCCTTTATGTTTGGGTGGACCAGTGTGGATAAAGTGGGGCCAGCCACACTTCCCCTTTTTCCTTTTGGATTCTGGGGTGTTGTTTAATACGGTCGTCGTAGCCGCGGTCTTGGCGGTGAGATTTCAACTATGTTGGGTTTGGGTATGTTTCTCCCCCATGGAATTATTATGCAGCATGCTGTTATCATATAGGGCAATTGTGTGTTGTATTTGACTACATTGTATTTATGTAACATTTTATTGATATAACTTTTTCTAGGGATGCTTCAGATAAATCCCGAAACACGTAGGGCTATGTGGAAGACTGCACATACACCGTGATTGCTCCATGCTCTTGTTTTTAGTGGTTCTATGATTATCAATATTCCTACGTTCATATGTTTATTGTGATTTTGTACTCAATCTTTTGTGTTTTTTTGTAATCAATAAATTATGTTTTTTTAAATACTTTGTTGCCTTTAAAGTCCCACTATCTATTGGGGTTTTTTTTATTCTTGATATTTAGGGATGTTGGCAACCTACATGATCTATTTGGATGTTTTTCTCTTTTAAAATCCCCTCCTACTAAATCACACTGGCATGCCAGAATTGCAGAAATCCAACGAATAATCTTACTATGGCTTTGAAAGATCAGAAGTGTTGGCAGATCTGGGCGCCATATTTCTTCTATAAGTATCAGACACCATTAGCTTCACAATAGCAGGTTGGGCTGTATCTTCTCTCAGAACTCAATATTGTGTGATGTGTAATTAATCCCCCCCCCGCCCCCCCAGTATCACCTAAAAAGCCTGGTTATGCACTCCCCTCTGTAAACTGACTGCGGTATATAATCGCTGCAGAGCCCTGACACTGTGAGAGAGCCGAGGAGTCACGTGAGCGCCGGGAGTCGCTTTGATATACGTATAATCTGCATTTTTTTTTTTTATACAGCACATAGCGTTATATAACTGAGGGGATGGCATGATCATATTATAATGGGTTAACAACCACTTTACATATATATCTTTTTTTTAAAGTATTGGGAAACAGTAGTCGCTTGTCTAGTGTCCTGGACCAAAGTTACCTTGATCGGAACATGAGATTCATGTAATTAGAATGTGTACCTTATGCATCAGCCACTTTGGCTCCCATGTCTTGATACTAGTTTACTGCTTATCTGTTTATGATAATCTGTACATCAACCATTTTTGTATTACTGTTTTTCCTTAATAAAGAATTTAAAAAAGAAGGTTCCTCAGGAAGCCAGACCTTTAATAAATCTGCATGCTAATATTTCAGGCAGCCAAAAATTTGTGATGCATAAAACAAACACCAGAGGGAGACATTTACTCACAAGAGGAGTTTTTCACCTTGAGCAAATTTCTACTTTTACTTTTTCGTATAATAGCTTTATTTATTTTATTTATTTCAGGTACTTATATAGCGCTGTCAATTTACGCAGCGCTTTACATATACATTGTACATTCACATCAGTCCCTACCCTCACGGAGCTTACAATCTAAGGTCCTTAACTCACATTCATACATACTAGGGACAATTTAGACAGGATCCAATTAACCTACCAGCATGTCTTTGGAGTGTGGGAGGAAACCGGAGTACCCGGAGGAAACCCACGCAGGCACAGGGAGAACATGCAAACTCCAGGCAGGTAGTGTCATGGTTGGGATTCGAACCAGCGACCCTTCTTACTGCTAATAGATGCTGTTAAACATTTTCTGTTAGAATACAGATTCCAAAGCTCTGAAATATGGGGTTCTTATATTTAGTCACATGTTCACTCAATGCTCTCCAGTGCATAATGCACTTGTAAAAGGACCTGAACATATAAAAATAAAATGGGAGTATGATTACCACAATAATATCCATGCCAATGATTCTCATCACAAATGATTGAGGCTGCTACCTCAGTGGTGTTTGCCTGGCTGTCATGCTGAGCCTCTTTCTTCAATACTTTGATTTAGTGATCAGAACAAGAATTCAGATTAGAGATTTCTTAACATTCTGAGCGGCATGCTTCTTTTAGCCTGTAGCTGTTGACTTAAAAAAAAAAAAAAGAAAAAAAAAAGTACTTACCAGTGCCTGGGATAAATTTCTGTCTTTCCACAGCCGGTTATTCCTGCTGCGAGTCTCAAGAGCTGCCATTTTGAATATGTGGCCCTGCAGTCTTTTGAGACATGTGATGTGTCCCCGGTGGCTGTGAGTGGGGGAAATGGGCAGGGGGATACCTGCCTGCACATAACTCTTGCCTAGGTGAGATCTGAGGATATGGGAGCAGGTATCTGTCTGTCGGTGGGGAGGTGGACAAATGGCACTTTTACTTCTGAGTGAAGGTCCGCTTTAAGTTATTTTCCTCCAGAGCAAGGAGAAAATATGGGACAAGGTATGCAGCTCAGCATTGTTAATCTCCACCCTAGAAACCACAGGTATAGTACAGGGACATAGTACACATGTCCATGATGTCATTACAGTATTGAAAAGTTTGTTACCCTAAAAAAAAAAAAAATGGATCCTGTTCCCTTAAAGCTTGTTATACAGCACAGTGACTGTGCTGTGTAATTTGTCTCTTTCTATTACCTGAAAACCTGGCTGATCCTGCCTGGCTATACCCTCCCTCATGTAAACTGACCACAGTGAGCAGTTTACATGCCTCCGTCAACCGCAGCCCTGCTCTCATGTGCCTGTGTCGTCCCCCCCAGCCTGCCTGTCAGCTCAGTCCACATCACAATCCTCCCCTCCTGGTGCAATCATATCTATACTACGACAATGCCATCCCCTCTAATATATCATGCCCCTGTGCCTATGTTACGTTTAAAAAAAATGCAGATTATACCATATATTAGAGGGGCTCCCGATGCTCACGTGACTCCTCTGCTCTCTCTCCTCCCCTCCTCTACTGCTGATGTCAGTGGCAGTGCTCAGCTCCGCCCGCTATAGTTGTCAGCCGGGCAGAGGAGAGAGCTGAGGAGTCACGTGAGCGCCGGGAGACGCTTTGATATAAGGTATAATCTGCATTTTTTTTTTTTTTTTACATAACACAGGCACATAGCATTATATAACAGAGGGGATGGCATGATAGTAGTATAGTGAGTTAAAGAGGCGTTCCCATTTAAAAAAAATAAATAAATAAAAGTCAGCAGCTACAAATACTGCAGCTGCTGACTTTTAATAATCGGACACTTACCTGTCCCACGGTCCAGCGATGCGGGGGATAGAAGCCCCGCTCGTCTCCCCCTCCGTTTGGCGGCACTGGCATTACAACTGTGGGCGCCGGGCTGTGGCTTCACAGCCGGGCACCCACTGTGTATGCACGAGCGGCGCCGCGCGCCATGATTGGCCGCTTAGTCATCTGGGACCTGTAATGTGTCCCAGATGATTGACAAGAGGGAGGGAGCAGAGCTGGGCCCTTCCTGCACCGAGGGGAAGTGATGTCACCAGCCCAGGCACTGAAAGAGGCAGACTATGAGGGACCCCCTAGCAACAGGCATTTAGAGGTAAGTTAACAAAAAAAAAAATCCAAACTTTTAAAAAAAATTTTTTTAGGCACATTCATGCATTTTTTTTTTTTTTGGGGTGGAACACCACTTTAACAACCATTTTAAGGGCCTGTGTTGATGGCATCAGTTTGGTATCTTCTTGAGGTGCCTCTGAGACCCATCAGAATTCTCAGAGTCCTCAGTTCTACCCATATGCTCTGACCATGATAGGTAGTTTACTCTCCCTACTAGATATTTTCATTTATTTTACACAAGAGAATAAGTCTGGCCACAGGAGCCCTAAAGAGATATACTGTGTGAAGCCAGTGGATTTAGTCCACTATTTCCCACCAAAAACAAAAATTATCAGTTTTGGATGGACTGATGTTTGAACTTATGTATACAGCACTAAGCTTTAATTGTAAAAGCACACAGGTTGTTTGGAATTTAACTTTACTCCCCCATATTTTCTTCTTGGACACCACTGCCTCACATCCGGTATTAAATAGGGCTTTCTAAATTTACCAGCACTCACATTCCAGTGTGTTTACATTCCTGTCTGTGCATTGTAACCACAAGGTGGCATCTGACATCACTGTATTTTCATTCTTTGGAATGCTCCTCATAAACTTCCATCAAGTGGTCAGCAAAGCTGGATATTAGTACTTCGGGAATTTCCCTGTAAAGAACTCCGGGATAAAAAAACATTTTCTGGGAAGTTACACAGAGACACTAGGACATGTTATTCTATTAACCCCCAAACAGTAAAACAGCGTCAGAGCTGACTGGAAATAGGAGGCAAATGTACCTGAAAAAGAAAAAGTGGCTTCATGCGGCAAATCATCCTAAAGACAGCATAAGAATCAAAATTCATTGATTTCAGAGTCCTGTCATGGCTTAACCACTTGAGCCCCGGACCATTATGCTGCCTAAGGACCAGAGGTCTTTTTCCAATTTGGCACTGCGTCGCTTTAACTGCTAATTGCGCGGTCATGCAATGCTGTACCCAAACTAAATTTGCGTCCTTTTCTTCCCACAAATAGAGCTTTCTTTTGATGGTATTTGATCACCTCTGCAGTTTTTTTTTTTTGCGCTATAAACGGAAAAAGACCGAAAATTTTGAAAAAAAATGATATTTTCTACTTTTTGTTATAAAAAAAATCCAATAAACTAAATTTTAGTCATACATTTAGGCCAAAATGTATTCGGCCACATGTCTTTGGTAAAAAAAATGTCAATAAGCATATATTTATTGGTTTGCGCAAAAGTTATAGCGTCTTCAAACTAGGGTACATTTTCTGTAATTTACACAGCTTTTAGTTTATGACTGCCTATGTCATTTCTTGAGGTGCTAAAATGGCAGGGCAGTACAAAACCCCCCCAAATGACCCCATTTTGGAAAGTAGACACCCCAAGGAAATTGCTGAGAGGCATGTTGAACCCATTGAATATTTATTTTTTTTGTCCCAAGTGATTGAATAATGACAAAAAAAAAAAAAAAAAAAATATTTACAAAAAGTTGTCACTAAATGATATATTGCTCACACAGGCCATGGGCCTATGTGAAATTGCACCCCAAAATACATTCAGCTGCTTCTCCTGAGTATGGGGATACCACATGTGTGGGACTTTTTGGGAGCTTAGCCGCGTACGGGGCCCCGAAAACCAAGCACCGCCTTCAGGATTTCTAAGGGTGTAAATTTTTGATTTCACTCTTTACCGCCTATCACAGTTTCGGAGGCCATGGAATGCCCAGGTGGCACAAACCCCCCCCAAATGACCCCATTTTGGAAAGTAGACACCCCAAGCTATTTGCTGAGAGGCATATTGAGTCCATGGAATATTTTATATTTTGACACAAGTTGCGGGAAAGTGACACTTTTTTTTTTTTTTTTTTGCACAAAGTTGTCACTAAATGATATATTGCTCACACAGGCCATTGGCATATGTGGAATTGCACCCCAAAATACATTTAGCTGCTTCTCCTGAGTATGGGGATACCACATGTGTGGGACTTTTTGGGAGCCTAGCCGCGTACGGGGCCCCGAAAACCAAGCACCGCCTTCAGGATTTCTAAGGGTGAAAATTTTTGATTTCACTCTTCACTGCCTATCACAGTTTCGGAGGCCATGGAATGCCCAGGTGGCACAATACCCCCCTAAATGACCCCATTTTGGAAAGTAGACACCCCAAGCTATTTGCTGAGAGGCATGGTGAGTATTTTGCAGCTCTCATTTGTTTTTGAAAATGAAGAAAGACAAGAAAAAACTTTTTATTTTTTCTTTTTTCAATTTTCAAAACTTTGTGACAAAAAGTGAGGTCTGCAAAATACTCACTATACCTCTCAGCAAATAGCTTGGGGTGTCTACTTTCCAAAATGGGGTCATTTGGGGGGGTTTTGTGCCACCTGGGCTTTCCATGGCCTCCGAAACTGTGATAGGCAGTGAAGAGTGAAATCAAAAATTCACGCCCTTAGAAAGCCTGAAGGCAGTGCTTGGTTTTCGGGGTCCCGTACGCGGCTAGGCTCCCAAAAAGTCTCACACATGTGGTATCCCCGTACTCAGGAGAAGCAGCAGAATGTATTTTGGGGTGTAATTTCACATATTCCCATGGCATGTTTGAGCAATATATCATTTAGTGACAACTTTGTGCAAAAAAAAAAAAAAATTTGTCTCTTTCCTGCAACTTGTGTCGCAATATAAAATATTCCATGGACTCGACATGCCTCTCAGCAAATAGCTTGGGATGTCTACTTTCCAAAATGGGGTCATTTGGGGGGGTTTTGAACTGTCCTGGCATTTTATGCACAACATTTAGAAGCTTATGTCACACATCACTCACTCTTCTAACCACTTGAAGACAAAGCCCTTTCTGACACTTTTTGTTTACATGAAAAAGTTATTTTTTTTTGCAAAAAAATTACTTTGAACCCCCAAACATTATATATTTTTTTAAAGCAAATGCCCTACAGATTAAAATGGTGGGTGTTTCATTTTTTTTTTCACACAGTATTTGCGCAGCGATTTTTCAAACGCATTTTTTGGGGAAAAAACACACTTTTTTAAATTTTAATGCACTAAAACACACTATATTGCCCAAATGTTTGATGAAATAAAAAAGATGATCTTAGGCCGAGTACATGGATACCAAACATGACATGCTTTAAAATTGCGCACAAACGTGCAGTGGCAACAAAATAAATACATTTTTAAAAGCATTTAAAAGCCTTTACAGGTTACCACTTTAGATTTACAGAGGAGGTCTACTGCAAAAATTACTGCCCTCGATCTGACCTTCGCGGCGATACTTCACATGCATGGTCCAATTGCTGTTTACGTTTGACGACAGACCGCCGCTTGCGTTCGCCTTAGCGCGAGAGCAGGGGGCGACAGGGGTGCTTTTTTTTTTTCTTTATTATTTTTTTGCTTTTTTATCTTATTTTTAAACTGTTCCTTTCATTTTTTTTTTTTTTTTAATCATTTTTATTGTTATCTCGGGGAATGTAAATATCCCCTATGATAGCAATAGGTAGTGACAGGTACTCTTTTTTGAAAAAATTGGGGTCTATTAGACCCTAGATCTCTCCTCTGCCCTCAAAGCATCTGATGACACCAAGATCGGTGTGATAAAATGCTTCCCCAATTTCCCAATGGCGCTATTTACATCTGGCGAAATCTAAGTCATAAAATGCTCGTAGCTTCCGGTTTCTTAGGCCATAGAGATGTTTGGAGCCACTCTGGTCTCTGATCAGCTCTATGGTCAGCTGGCTGAATCACCGGCTGCATTCTCAGGTTCCCCGTTGAGACAGGAGAGCCAGAGAAAAACACGGAAGACGGTGGGGGGGGGTATTCCCTCCCACGGCTTGTAAAAGCAGTCTAGAGGCTAATTAGCCGCTAGGATTGCTTTTACATGAAAGCTGACCGCTGGCTGAAAAGAATGATACCAAGATGATACCTAAACCTGCAGGCATCATTCTGGTATAACCATTCAAAGTCGTGAATGGCGTACCTGAAGACAATAAAATGGTTAACAATAAAGCACAGTAAACGGTAAATTATAAAAAATTGCATACCTGAAAAGCAAACATGATAAAACATAATAACAATAAAACATTGCAGAATAGAATACAGTAAAAAAGAGCAGAACAAGAGAGAGAGAATAGAGAGAGAGAGAACAATAAAACGACAACTATTTTTTTTTATTTTATATATTTTTTTTTTTGACACTTTTTTTGTAACTAACTTTTATAACGGTAACCGGTTCCAGGTTCGGGTCTCTCAAAATGCGATGGCATCTTGGGAGACCATGTGAAAGTGTGCCTAGTCTGTGCAATGCTGTACCCTACGCTAATACTCAACTAATGAATGGTAGCGTTCAAAACATTCACCAATGTAAAGACCAGGATTGTCAGGACAGGAGGGACAATAATAGTGGGTGTCACGCCTATATCCGCGCTTGCTGCAGACACGACATCTTTTTTGGGGATTCGTTGGGTAGGGGTACTCGGGAGGACATAAAGAAAATGCCTCTCATGCAGCCGACTGCATTTGGTTGTGGATGTGAATGGGGGGAAGTATGGGCGCTGCAGAAGTGGTGGGTTCCCAATTAGGATTGGCGAATGCAGCAGGAAGGGCACTATGGGCACGACGGGCCTATGTTTGTCTTCTTGGTGGCAGCGGGACACTACTTGTGCTTGCCACCTCACCAGCTTGAACTGCACTTATGGGACTCGCCACGTCACCAAGTGTTACTGCAGTGCTGGTTTGACTACGACCGGGGTGTACTAGGCCGCTGGCGCTTGCCAATTCAATAAAAAGCTACCAAAAAACTGTTAGCGATCGCAGGGATCAGGCCTGACTCTGCGAACGCTGCAGTTATGCATTTAGTGTTTTGTAAGTGACAGTGATCGATCGATACTGCACATGGGTGGGCTGGGCCGGGCGGAGGGGCAAAATGCAGGTGCTAGCAGGTATCTGGGCTGATCCCGCTAACACTGCGTTTTTGGGAACCCTAAACTGCTGGGGACGCTAGTATAGATCTGATCGGATCAGATATTGATCCGTTCAGATACTATACCACTAAGTGAGGTGCGTGGGTGTTAGCGGTACTGGCGCTAATCTGACGCTGCTTGGGGCTGGTGCTTGCCAGTTCACCAAAATACTACCAAAAAACCTGTTAGCGATCGCAGGGATCAGGCCTGACTCTGCGAACGCTGCAGTTATGCATTTAGTGTTTTGTAAGTGACAGTGATCGATCGATACTGCACTTGGGTGGGCTGGGCTGGGCGGAGGGGCAAAACGCAGGTGCTAGCAGGTATCTGGGCTGATCCCGCTAACACTGCATTTTTGGGAACCCTAAACTGCTGGGGACGCTAGTATAGATCTGATCGGATCAGATATTGCTCCGATCAGATACTATACCACTAAGGGAGCTGTACGGTGCGTGCGTGGGTGTTAGCGCTACTGGCGCTAACCTGACGCTGCCTGGGGCTGGTGCTTGCCAGTTCACCAAAATGCTACCAAAAAAATGTTAGCGATCGCAGGGATCAGGCCTGACTCTGCGAACGCTGCAGTTATGCGTTTAGTGTTTTGTAAGTGACAGTGATCGATCGATACTGCACTTGGGTGGGCCGGGCGGAGGGACAAAACGCAGGTGCTAGCAGGTATCTGGGCTGATCCCGCTAACACTGCGTTTTTGGGAACCCTAAACTGCTGGGGACGCTAGTATAGATCTGATCGGATCAGATATTGATCCGATCAGATACTATACCACTAAGGGAGGCGTATGCTGCGTGCGTGGGTGTTAGCGGTACTGGCGCTAATCTGACGCTGCCTGGGGCGACGCATATCACCGCCGGGCGATCAGGGGGCTAAACCTTTATTCGGTAATAAACGGCGGGTGCCCTGACACTAAAAAAAATAAACAAACTAACCAGCGTCACCCGTAACACTTATACGGTGATCAGTGGTGAAAGGGTTAACTAGGGGGCCATCAAGGGGTTAAAACATTTATTCGGTAGTATATGGGGGTCCCTGTCGCTATAAAACGCTGACGGCGAACCTAAATATTTAGGTCCCTAACTAGCGTCACCAGCGACACTAATACAGCGATCAGAAAAATGATCGCTTAGCAACACTGGTGACAGGGGGTGATCAAGGGGTTAAAACTTTATTAGGGGGGGTTAGGGGGTATCCTAGACCTAAAGGGGGGTAATACTAACTGTCCCAACACTGTAACTGTCACAAACTGACACCAATGCAGTAATCAGGAAAAAAAAAAAAAAAAAACTGCTGGTGTCAGTTTGTGACAGGGGGGGGGTGATTGGGGGGGATCGGGGTGTTTAGTGTGCCTGGCATGTTCTACTGTGTTGTGTAGTGTTGGTACACTCACATACCTGTCTTCTCTCCTCGGGCCGGAACGGAAATTACCGAGCCGAGGAGAGATGACATCATTTCCTTTGCTGCTGTTTAGCATACAGCAGCAAAGGAATGATGTGATTGGCCGGCGGCGATCGCGAGGGGGGGGCCACGAACGGATGGCCTCCCCCTCATCTCCGATCACCGTGGGACCAGAAACGACCGCCTCGGGCACCGGGGGGGGTCCGATCGGACCCCCCACCCGCGGAAGGCAAATCACGTATATATACGTGATTTTGCCTGTCCGTGCCACCTTGCCGACGTAAATCGGCGTGAGGCGGT